>NW_024509210.1:11817415-12180739 GCF_017590135.1 Pyrgilauda ruficollis | reverse complement strand
CCCCGAGCCCTTCCCCGCCGCTCCCGGCTCCAGGCGCCCCCGGCCCGCGCGGCCCCGCGCGCTCTCCGCCGCCCCGCGCACGTGCGCAGCCGCCGCCGCCCCGTCCCGCGGCGCGGGCAGCACGAGCGGGAGCCGCGGCCCCGCCCCATGACATCATCGCTCCGGCCGCGCACCTGATCCCCGGCAGGTCGCGCCTTAAAGGGGCCGCTGCGGCCGCAGCCCCGCGGAGAAGGCCGGCAGCAGAGACGGCCGCGCTCGGGAAACAGCCGGCTTCCCCCGCAGGGTACGCTGTGCCGCCCCGCGGCTTCCAGCGCCTCTCCGCCACCTCTCGGCACCGCCGAGAGACCCTTCGGCCGCGCCCTGCCCTCGGACGCCTGCAGCCCTCCTCCCCGGAAAGAACTACCGCAGGGTGCCGATTATGGAAATAATTTGGGCGAGCAAACCACTCACCTGGTGGATTTTAGCAACACACTTCAAATCCTTTCCCATTCTTTCCACAGCTCTTTTTCAGAGGCGGCCGTGGCCACAGTAGGATGTGCCTCTCTGATTCTTCCCATCCAAGAATCTAAAGAGCTACATTTTCTAAGAACATGAAAGCCACAGCTTTCCTCTTTTACCCCAGAACCACAATACCAGTCTGCCCATCGGTAAAGGACAGCTTGACCATTCTCAGCATCATGTTCAGAACGACACTGAACAAGAACTGCTGCATTTCTGCTAGGAGAAACCAGCCAATGTAACATGGTACAAAACTGATAACCACTTAGTTTGTGTCATCAACAAACAAGACACTCAAAATGCAATTGGGGCAAATCAAACTTATCACTATCCTCCTCCCTAATCAAAATCAATTGTCCTCTTACCATGCTCAGTGATCCTCTGTACTAAGGAAATTTGCTGGAGGACAAGAGACCTTTAAATCAGTATCTGCATCACTTCAACTCAAGACAGGCAAATAACATGAAATGGGGAAGAGAGGATAATGAAATGGAAGATACAAATACTAAAAGTTCCTACTCAAAACATAAATTTGAACAGAAACATGGCAGTTTCTATACTGCCATCCTTCTTATTTCTATCTACACACATCTATTTATATCCTATTTAATCCATACATAAAAATACTATGAAATTAGTATTTTCAGACATGAAAATACTTCACTCTCACTTAAACCTCAAGGAGGTTGCTGGGAGTCTCAAGGTGCAAGCACTTTTTGAATTCTCTCACTACTGTTATCAGCCACCAGTCTAGACAGACTACCAGGATTAACCATCATGTCTTCCAACTTTCAGGGCAACTTCATGCAAATGAATTCATCTCTGTCTGCTCCAATTCCTCATCTGTAAAGAGACAAATGACACTTACTATCCTAATTCTCATGCATGCTCGCAGGGATAGTTCCTCCTTGTAGATATCAAAAATGAAGTAATAGAGCACAGTGTCACTCATCCTCCAACTAGTATCAAAAAGCTTTTATTTAGCCTTCTACAGCTGTTTCCAAATAATTATTTGATTCTGCAAAAGTTCCCCTTTTTCTTTGTTTCTGTGTATGAGTTCCATCAACAATTACACCAGCACTCATCAAAAACTATGTTGGCCATTGGAAGTACAGCATTCAGAAAAGAGGAGACAATTCTGCCGTGCATATGGGAACAGGCTGAATTGTACTTCAACAAAATGTATTATAACCTCATACATAAGCTTTTGCTTCTTGCTTTGTTAATAAGGAGATACCATAAATATACATGTAATCAGATACTTCAATTCCATTCAACTCTTGTTTTCCCTTACAGAGATTATGGCTCCCCCCCCTCCCATGACATTTGTAGGCACCCAGATGTCCAAAACCATTTTCTTTATGTTTAGACCCCTTTCTTTCTTCCCCACCCCCATTTCCCTGAGTACTTATAAAATCTGTGTTTCTACTCTAGTGAGCTTAGTTGCCTAAGATTACTATACTAAATAATCCGGACTATTTTCCAGAAAATTATGAATGTGATACGGCATGTTTTCTAAAATAGAATTTCACTTTCATACTAATCTCAGATTGCATGTGGACAGAAGTTATACAATCTTATTTTATTTAGGTACTTAAAAAAAAAAAAAAGTAAATGCTTAATGCTTCTAGAACTAAGGCATCTCATCCCTTCAGCTCCCTAGGCTATTATTCAAATGTGAAAATTTTTTTGCTTTTTATCTTTCATTCTAAGGTGAGAAAGTGTGTGGAACAATCTAAACAGTTATACTACACTATAATTAAAAAACTCTACTTATTGTCAAAAGCTAGGTTGCCAGTTCATTAGTGCTAGTTTCAATTCAGCACCTCATTTGCTAAAACATACATGGCAAACACGTAGTGGGATTTTTATTTTAAAGTATATAGACTTAATTATTGATAACAATAAATGTGGAACTTAAATACACTCAAATACACTTTTCCCTAAATAAAAGTTTTAATCGTATTAAAAAAAATAATCCCTTGTTTGATTGTTATCCATCCTGTTTGGTGTCTTTTTGATCACTGAGCTCCCACCCTTAGAGAGATGTCTGTGCAACTTCAATTGGAGCCTGGAAGTCAGCTCTTCACAGCTGACAGATCGACTATTGTCTGTGACATGTTTGCAGTGCTGTTGCTTATCCACACTATTGTGTTGCCTTCCTGTTGCCTTCCCCTAGAACTATTAAATTAAACCAACATATTTACACATATTACCATCCAACACAGCTATCCCACTCACAGTGTTGAATAAGTAAGACTTAATAAGTAAGTCTTACTTACTGAGTGCAGCTCAGTTCTGTCTTGCACAGTGAAATCATGACAAAAATCACTTCTGAACTTTATGTATGGAACACTGGATTTTGTACCCACACTTCAACAGCTTAAATAAATTTAGTGTACTTTTAGTCCTCTAAATAAATTGATCTCATTTAGGAGCACTTAGCTACTAAGTTTCTAATGTAACATGAACTTCATTTACTTCTGTTGCAACAAGATAATTCAAACTGCACTTTACAGTGAAAGGGGCTGCAGCTGTCTTACTAAATTTCAAGTTTGGATTGTAATTCTGCTACAGAGTCTTCATAACACCACATTTTATGCTTATAAATAAAGCTTCTATTATGCTTTTTAATGTTATCCTACAAAGAGACAGACAAATACTAGGTACTATGACATCCAATAGCCTAATCCAGCATTCCACACTGAGCAGCATTCTTCCTCCATCAAATAAAGCAAAGCAAAAGTAATGTTTTTGGTCCAAAGTTAATTATCTTCACTAAGTCAAGCACAGAAAGTACAACATGATGCAACATAAACAGTAGGTAAGACAGGTCTGTGCTTCCTCAGTAGATTTGCAAATGCAGCTAAACAAGGAACTCCAGTTCTACATTATTTAAGGCATGTACATTCCAGGTCTAAGAAAAAAATAAAGCAATAAATTTTCTGATCTGCCTATGGCTTTCAAAAACAATAGCTAAGATACAACATGAAATTATCCATTGATGAGCAGCCTTTGCTGCTGTAAATTTCCTTCCAACCATGCAAGGGAAAAGCAGCTCTTGCGTCCTAACCTCAGGCACTGGCATCAGCTCAGCTCCAGCTCAGCAGCATCACAGCACTCCTAAACCCCAGGCCTTCTTAAGTGCATCATTTGAATCACACCAAATGCTGGTTTGGCCTCCTACACCCAGTACTTAGAGCTGGTTGATGAGGCTGCAACATCCTGCAAGTTCCATACTACAGCATCTCTTTATTACACATTCCTCCTACGTAGCAGTTTTACCCTCCAGTTCCAGTGGCAGATGCTATTGGCATTCTCTCTGAGGCTTAGTATTTGGGGCATATTTTTCAAAGATTATTTTATCACTGAGTCTTCATGGACAATAACTGTCTTACTTTGCATTCCACTACAGTAAGGGTCCTCTTATTTATTCCTAGTATCGATATCACCTACTAGATTCATACAGCTAACTCTACATTTCCTACTTTAAAGCAAGAGTTTCTGGCTCTGGTGGTTAAAAATTATACCATTAAAATATGGCCAGAGCTTGAAAAAGCACCAATCTGTGAGTTTTCCACATAGATTTGTCTGGAAATTTGAAAGCTGATTATCAATATTTAAATAAGCAATGTCAACAGTAACTTTTCTTGCAGATAATATGGACACAAACATCCATCTAGGAAAGCAAGGTATGTGACACAGTACAAATAATAAAATTTACAGCACTTAGCCCAAAACAGTAGCAGAGGAGAAAGAGAGAGGGGAGTTCAAATGATCCCCTCAAAACCAAAACAAATATTTTCAAGTCAGCCTGATCCTTTCTGTAATATGCAAAAACCTCCACCTCTTAAAAGCTCCAGAGTGTCTCGCTGCAGGATGCTGGACTCCTAACGCTTCCATACCATACATCTGCCTTGTGTGTAAAGACTGCCCATGAGAGAAAGGAAGGGAAATATTAGGCAAAAACATAAATTGAAAAGAGCTCTTAGTAAGTTATTAGAGAGAAGGAATACTGAAATGCTGGTATTTCCTTCACATTTACTTAAACAAAAAGCTCCATTAAAAAGCGCTTGGAGCTGTGACAAATTCCATTCTCAGGCGCAAAATTCAGGTTTGGCCGGCTACACTGTACACAGGCTGCTGGCTTTGACTCACAAAATCTCTCTGAGCAAACAGAAACTAAAAATGCTAAGTAAGGTAATTTCCAACTGCGATGATTAAAGACACATATTCCAGGGTATAACAATGCAAATAGAGACTCGAAGTATACTAACAACATATGTTA
Organism: Pyrgilauda ruficollis; assembly: GCF_017590135.1. Classification (NCBI taxonomy): domain Eukaryota; kingdom Metazoa; phylum Chordata; class Aves; order Passeriformes; family Passeridae; genus Pyrgilauda; species Pyrgilauda ruficollis. The sequence continues at coordinate 12,175,953 of NW_024509210.1, read as the reverse complement.
CACCCCCTGGTAACTGAAGCTTGTATTCATTTCTTGGTGGAGAAATAGACAATGGAAACTGGGAAAGATTTTATAAACAAAACAATTACCAACAGTACACTCCTTGTTTTCATATGCTAATAATACGTCCAGTACCCAGAATGCTGGAGAAACAACTGAAGTCATTATGAAAATGAGAAAGAAATAAAAGTTAACTACTGACAGGCTTGTTAAGGGCCCTTGAAAAGGAAAAAAGAGCTGAAAATCTTGTGTGGTACAACTCTTACTTGCATAGTGAGACATCAACAAAAAAAAGATGAGGCTACTGAGTTAGACAGAGGACGTTAGAACTCAAAGGACTGGCAATATGGAGACGGATTGCATCACAATTTTGTCAAGAGCATACTGTCACAGGGTAAATTGTTTCCATGTACAAAGTGTTAATTTTTTACTCAGTAACATTCCAAAGGCTATACATACTGTTCATCAATCTTAAAATAATGTTGTTGTTCAAAAAACAGCTAAATAAAATTCTTGAGGAGAAAGAACAGTCAGCTATCTCAGCAACTGGTCCTTTGTTCATGATGAGACCTAAGCCATGGATTTTGCAACATTTTAAGATCACTCATCTTTCCCTTTTTCTCATGGATAGGCTTTATACCAAACAACTTCCTACCTTCCTGAAATTGCCTACCACATATACACAAAATTATGCCTTCTGGTTCTCTTTTTGTCACTTGCACACTCACTCCTCTCCCCAGTTCAAATTATTTCAGTCATTCCAATTAGGACTCATTTTCTAGACCTCAAATTATTTGATTACTCTTCTCCCAAACTCTGCTCAAGTGAACTCTATTTCATTAGGCATTTACCCTAGTGAGATGCAACACTTCAACAGAGGACTTACTCATGGATAAAGAAAAAACAAAAAAAGACTGTTCTGTATCTTTTTATCCCTCTGTATAAATTTAGGCCTTTTACATCAGGAATTCTGGAGAATTATCATCTAATCACTTGTTCCCTACAGTCTAATTCTGTATTCATGATTTCTCTTAAGTGTAGAACTTCAATCTGTCACTATTTATCTCCTAAGATTTTTTTTAAATTTCTCAAAATAATTTTGTGCTCATAAAATTGTGTCCTATGTATATATATTCCCTCCAAGTTTCAGGGGCATTTTTTAGTTAATCAATTTTGTAAGCACACTCTCTATTCTATCATCAAGGTCATTAACAAGAAGATTGAAATGAAGCAGAATGAGTACAGACCCAACAGACCGTGGCAGATCCGCATTCAATACAACCATTTCATTCTGACAGACGATCATTAGTAACCACCTACTAGGCACAGTCATCCACCAAGTCTTGCTCCTACTCTACAAGAGTTTCTTTCAGGTCACATTTCTTCACTTGTTTGCAGTATTACAGCAAGAAACACTGCCAAAGAACTCACTAACATGAAAAATACTAACAGTCACACTTTTCTTGTCAATTCTCTGGCCTTATTGTCATGTTACAGAAGAACATTAGACTGGCATGACTATTTACTCTTCCTAAATTCATCATGCTTGTGCCTCACGTTCCTGTTGTCTCCCTGAGGCTTATACTTTTTGCAAGAATTTGTTCAAAATGTGGAAGACAGGAGACAGGAAATTATAAACCTTTCCTCTCTTTTTATTTTCAAGTGTTCCAGCATCTCAAAGGGCAGCTAGCTGTACTGAGATAGCTTCCATCACTTTTTTTTATCTTAACCAGTGAAAGGATGCATGTCATCAGGATCCAACCCAATAAATAACCTACCCCAGTAGGTTTTGCATACTAAAAAGTATGTGTTTTATTTCCTCCTTGTGCTAACTGCTGCTCATTTATACTCCTCTTCTGGTTATGCTTTAAGGGTATTTCCACAGTTCTTACTTCTAGTCCATCTCACAAAACTGTGTCGCCTATGAAACCCCCTCCTTGCAGAGCCATGGCTCTATGGCTGCTGGGAGAGCACTGCGGTGAGTGCCGCTCAGCGGGCAGCGATGCTCCAGGGCGGCCCCAGGCTGTGCGCCCCTCCGGAAAGCTCGGGACACGGCCCTGCAGAAAGAAGGGGCACTTCCCACTGGGGTGGCCACCCCTAGTGCAATGCCAACACAGGAGAGCTGCACTAAGGCAGGAACAGAACCAGAGCTCTGCAATCCACTTAACAATTACACCAGCAAGGGGAGAACAATTACCAGATCGTTTGCAGCATATTAGCGTCGTTTCTGTGTCCATTATGAAATCTGTCTCTACAGCCACCCCGGCAGACGGAGCTGGGTTGGATGGGACACACACACACAGTACTTTGTTCACAAAATTCATGCATATACACTGAACAAGGGATTCCTAAGATAAAAAAAAAAAAAAAAAAAAAACCAAAAAAAACCAACAGGATTAAGCCTGACACAAATGATCCTGCAGATACGATGGCTCTCTGTGTTGACAGCCCAGCATACAAACCCAGCAACCCTTCTGTACATTCCCACATTGCTGTACTATTACTTTTAAAACGTTAGTAATTTGATGTCCTTGTCCAAAATTAAACTGCATAATAATACCCTTATTATAGTACATGTATATGTGGCAGTTTAAGATGTGAATATTTGATTACATTATTTTAAAATAATAACAAAGAACAGGAAGAAAAAAGTTTAAAATACATGAGTTAAAGATAACTAATACCTATGTTTTCTTAAGTGTACTGTAGGTTATTCACCATGCACCCAAATTGTTTATTTCCTTTTCAGAAGAATTATACAATGACTACATAAAAATGAATAACTGTTCATTATCTTTCGTGTACACTAAGGCTACTCACAGCCTTCTAGCCCTTCCCTTCATTGGAGTTTAATCTTCCCAAAAATATCAGCGACCAAAAGAAGTAAGATAGTGTAATACAACCGTAAATTAATAAAAATACTTAGGATGCAAAAGTATCTACAAAATTAATTAGTTCCCTTAAGATTATCCAAAATTCATCTGACACATTGTATAATGTTATGACAATACTTTATGAAACAGCAGAGCAAAATCCAACAAGTTTAACATCAGAAGAAAAATAATAAAAAATACTATTTGTGTAGGTGAATGTAGCAAATGAATGCTTAGCTGTTGGGGAGTACCTGACATCATTTCATTAAAAGTGCAAAAACTAATGTTTTTGAAAGGGAAAAAAATACCATCACAGACATGCCTGCTTTATCCCCCTCAGAAGGAAAAAGCTAAACCACTGATTTATCATGACTTAACAAGATACTGACCACAAGCCGAACTGCATTAACCGACTAATGCACTTCTAGTCCAATTACCCTGAGAAGCAAAACAACTTAGTATAAACCACTAGTGAATTAACAATATATATTCCCAGTGAAATCTCAGACAACATAACAAAAGAAAATTTGCATTGAAACTGGTCAGTCACTAATTTACATCTTATTTCATTTTTTCCTGATGAGATAAAGTAGTTTACAAGGACAAACATTCAGGTTTCAACTGGTGGGATTTCAGAGAAGGATTTCCTTTGTTTGCTTATTTCCTTTCTTACTATAGGCACACTAAAGGATTAATGTTTGGAAGGTAGTAAAAATGTTACAAATTATATTAATCTTGAACACTAACATTATTCACTAATCACAACTAAATCACTAATGAGATGGTATTTTACTGGCCAATTTGAAGTGGGCTAGCATTCAGTATATTTTGGAACAGATATTAAATAATTGTTTCATTTTTCTTTTACATGAAGTAGATTGATTACTGGTTCCCATAACAATCATTTCAGCTCAGAGCTCAATAACTTAATGTGTTTAGGAAAATTTTCATAATCAGAGGCACATTACCTTGCAGACTTTGTACTGCTGCCTCACATATGTGACAGCTATTGATAGAAAAAACATCACACTGATACAGGCTCCTAATGTTACCCTTAAACTTGGAAAGAAGTAAGAACTCTCTCCTATTTAGTTCACTGTCTGCTACATGATAGCATGTGAATACAACACATCTGCTCTATTCACATTCACACTGGAGAAATGTTTAGTTTAATAATTCTTTTGACATAATTTGAACAGTTAGTACAGTCTGTATTTACAGTGCTTGTTTATGCTTAGTTTTAGCTGCAAGCTCAGTTGCATCCTGTCTATATGGTCAGGATCCATAACAAGAAATAGTTACTGCTGATTACTGTCCAGAGAAAGCCTGTTCTGTGAAGGTGATCTTTGTACTTAAATCTAATTTTTGTCTCTTGTGTATAGGTATGTACACAAGTTACACTAGCAAAATCATTTGCTAACTTAAAAGAATTCATTGTAATGTTTCATTATGCTACTTCACATATCCTCCAAGAATTTCCACCCCAGCAGAACGTAACAGATTTTAGAACTATTTCTGTAAGAAGACAGACAGTTCAAGATCTGGTTCCTCTTCTCACTGAACTGGGAAAGTGACAGCACCAGAACAGCCAGGAACACCCAAATTTTATTCCGAGTTCTACACTAACATCTCCTGACAAGCCAAGCCTCTGTGCCCATCAATTCTGGCTACTTATGATATGATGCCAAAGTTAATTTTCTTGAAATATCTGCATTGAAAGACTCAAAGCAGAATTCCAGTAAAAAAGAAAAGCTAAAACACATGTCTAGAATTGAGTTCACCAGGATTAATCTGAATTTTCAAACAGTAAAAAGAATTCTGCCTGTTTATGTAGCAAAGACAAGAAATACATCTTCAACCCCTTGCTTGTCAGAGGAAGCCTTGTTTGTGGATGCCCCTCACAAGCAGCAAAGGAGTGGCACCATATAGAGCAGCTGACCCTGACTACAACACATGCATTACCATGCCTGGGTAACAGCTCCATACAATTTGACAGGGAAGGCTGGAATGGATGCTGATGTAATAAGTACTGAGTAGAAACTAATGCAGTAGTGGCCCGGTTCTCATTCCTCTAAAATTTTAACTGTCATCATCTTTTCCACAGTGCCAGCCCACCACAGTTACTATTTGAATGAATAAGCTAAACATAAAGACATTATTGAAGCAAAATAAATTGTGCATACCTCTTTCTTAAGTATTTACCAGTCCACCAACCTCCTCTCCTTTATATTTGCTTCCCCTTTGATAGATGAACAGCTTTGCAACTTAAAAACTGGTTGCAAAAGCTGCAATGAGCAAACTCGGTATTAAGGCTCACAAATGTCTGAAATCAAAACACCTGACTGAAGTTCTTCTGAATTTTCTGTTGTATTTTAATTCTCCTTACTGCAAAGAATACAGAAGAGCTGAGTAAACAAGTGATGTCACTGGACTTTACAAGAGGTAGAAATTGCATGAAGGGTAAAGATGCAATGCACATCAATTTATTTCCCAATTACTTACATAATAGATATTGTTGCTTTTTGTTATTACATCTTGCAAATTACACCATTTTAAACATGCATTCTAATACTTTGCCTAGCAATTCTACTTGATTATCTACTAGGCAGAGTTATATTTCTAATTAAAACATAACTAAACATGCAATGAAGTGACATATAAAATTTATGTGATTCATAACATAATGAATGGTGTCCTGGCTGTATCCTGAAATCCAAAGGTACCAGTAAACATATCTTCCTGTTATGCCACTCAATAGGAATAAGAAGCTCACAAGGCTGAAATTTAAACAACCTAAGAAAGCAGGACTGATTCCAGCTGCAAACACGTCTGCAATTCCAGTCATGGGTTGCCGCCTAAGGCAGCAACAGCCACTGAAATCACAGAAATTCCCTCCTGGTAGAAACTTCTGTCTGCAAGAAGGAGGCTACTCTAGTTGTGGAAGCAGAACTGACATCATCAAAGAAGAGACAAATCCTGCTCTACATTATTGCAGTCTAAATTCCAAATAATTTTGGCAGCACCAGTATGCAATTAAAAAATCTTAGTGCAACAGAGGAAAAATTTCCCTAACAACTCTTTTAAAGAATCTCTAAAGCAATTCTGCCCTGAAAATACACAAAGTATACTCCAGCACAGATTTCTTTATAAAAATGTCAAATGGATTTTTGGCAGTGATAATTTTCCTACTTCAACTTTCAATTTTCAAAACCATGATTTCAAAGATCTCAATCTGCAAATGGGATAAGTTGTGACATTAAGTCCAGGCAAGCTTACAGGAAGGCACTAGATGTGGATTGCACTTCCCAAAGAATATGCAGATGATAGGCAAACACACACACATGCTTCACCCTCTGTCCCCAAATTCAGAAATCAAGACATTTAAGTGAATGCCTTTGAGGCAGAAGAACATTATTTTCCCCCGCTCTAAAGTCAGCTGGATAATTATACCCTGCAAGTAGTGCTAAACACTTGAAGGAATTACTAAGTAATTAGACTTTTCAAGTGTGCCATTTATTTTGTAAAGCCCAAACAGGAGAAAAAAGTTGACACACCTGTTTGACCATTAGCTTTTTTGGGAAGTTCTGACTAACACAAAAAGTTACAAGTGTCCAGGTTTCAAAAGCCAGAATTCCAGTGATTTGCTTTGTCTAGACTTATCTATGTAGTGTTACATCAATATGACTATGTTTCTCTCAGATCAATAATAAAATCCTTTTTGAAAGCTGACTGGAAAACCACAACGACCTACATACCAGCTGCTGTTGCAAACACACTTTTTGTTCAAGGAGTACATTGTGCTCCTTTTTCTATTTCTTCTGAGGAGGTAAACTGCTTATGAGAGGAGGAGTTAAGGACAGCATTATTAAGGACAGCACTAGTAACTAAGAGTCTTCATGCTGTCCTGAGTTAGGGCACTCAGGGAAAATAACAAAAATGCTGGCCTTCATTAAAAGAGACTGAGGGTTTATCAAAATCTAGAATTTTTCCACAACCTCTTTAGAGCAGCCCAGAGATGGTCTTCACTAGCTCTTAACGGATTCAAAATCATGATCACTGCTTCTCATTTATGTGGGAATATTATCAGTCGATGGAAAATTCCTTTGGTAAGCAGCCAAGGCAACTTCTCCCCACCCTGACAAAGAAAAAATAAACATATTTTAAAACCCACACAAACCAAAGCGGTTGATATTAATAAAAAGGGGGAGAATTGAAGATCCTTTGTTTCATTTGACACCATTTTCCTTTATATTCAGTAGCTGTCTGGATTTTTATTTTTTTAAGAAAAAAGAATGTTGGCAGAATTAAAACTGCGTGACTACACACCTAAATAATGGAGTGGGCAGAGGAAGAAAAATTCAAACACTAATTTATGTGCTAAAATTCTATTTATTGCCTATAGTCATCATGTGGGAGGACAGATATCGGATCATTATTGGGGAAAGTAAGGGGCAAGATATTTTTTAACTGTTTTTCAGTTTGTACCACCTGTGTGCAGTCAAAAACAAGCAGCTGGATCTCACTTTGGCATTCACACCAGAAAGCACTGCCATCACCTCTTTCTATCGAAGTGATTTGGCAAAGCAGACCAGCAATGCAGAACACCCCTGCACAGCACCAGCAGCTCTGCTGGGGCAGGCAGGCCCTCAACCTGGAGATCTCCTCAAAAATATGCACATGAAAATCAAATCTTTGATCTTCATCCTACACCAAAAGATAACATCAGAATCAAAAATGGGTATTTAAAACAAAAGTGACCTGATTTAAGTCTAGGACCAGTTTTATAAAAAAAAAAATTACTATTAGATAGAGAAATAAGACTTCTTCCTCCCTGTTGTAACCTAAATCAGGTATTAACTTCTTCATAAAATGCTATTGGTTATACTTATAGGCATAAATTATTAAGATTTCTATATTTTTTCCTATCTCATGACAACTCTGACTCCGAAGTCAAAAGGATTATTTACAGTCTCAAAAAAAAATCTCCCGAAGAGATTATTTTTTAAATCTAAAAGCATCTTTTTTGTCTTATCAAAGAGTAAAAAGTAACTGACAATGCTATTCTTGAAAATCATTTATGCAGTTCAGTCTGCTCAACAGCTGACAGCAACTTAAAATTTCTTTTTGGCCTCCTTCTTTGTTTATATCAGTAACAAAAGGAAAAAAAAGAAAACAAAACACGTTTAGTTGCAGCAACTATCTCAGCAACAGGCACATTATACAATGCCTTGGTGCCTTCCTGCTTAGGAACCCTATTAAACTCTTCTGGCACATCTGAAATTTTGTCTGTTTTATTAGAAGAAAAAATGTGCTGGCTCCCTTGCTCTAATTCTTCTTGCCTGCATAATATCCAAGTTATGCTATGTCCTACACACAATTAGAACTTGTTCTGAATATTATATAATGTGTGAGAATCATCTAGTTCTTGTACAAAAATTAATGTTTGTTTAGTCAAGGTCCTGCATAATTTATCAAAATTTAGAACAAAGAATTTCATCGTTTGGTTAAGTCCTCTTAGGAAAATGGCTTAACCTAGACTAAATCTTCACAGAAATATTCTTTAAGGCAGGAGTTAATCTGTCCTCAGCCACAGCTGCTTATGAAGACAGTTGGACAGCAATTTGCTGCACTCCCTTTCCCCCTGAGCTGGTGCCTCAAATTCTCCACTCTCATGTGATGCCATTCTTACCAAAGGAATTTACTGAACACTCTAAATGAACTGCTCATGCAATTAGGAAGAAAGAATGCTGAAAATTAGTGTGATCAACAAGTACATCAGAGCCACAGAATAAGTGAGGCTAGAAAGGATCCCAGAGGAGCTTTATCACCTAACCACACACCAAAAGCATGACTAAGAGGTCAGATCAGGCTGCTCTGGGCTTTATCCAGTTGGGACTAAAAATCCTCTAGGGATGTAGACTGGATTGCCTCTCATTCAAATGCACGGCTGTCAATGGAGTGGGGAAAAAGATCTTCTTTACCAACAGTCAGAACCTTTCCGGTTTTAATTTATGTCCATACATTGATAACACACTTCACATGCTTCCTGAGGAAAGTTCCTATGTCATATTTATGAGAGATTATCACAAACCAAAAGAGAACATTAGTTTGATTGGACAAGTGAAGACATTTTTATGTCCCATTTAAAGCAGAGACATATTGGCAATCCTGTAACAGCTCAATAGGCTGTCACTACACAGAAGGACAGGAAATTTAATATGCAAAAAACAAGAAAATGCCACTGAGAATTCTCAGAATTCACCTCAAGAACAGTATTTCAATTGTTTTCTTGAAGTAACAATCAAAATTTGAGTGCTATTAATACTCAAGACCATTTCCAAGTACAGCCAAAGATGGATATCATAAATTATTCACAACTTTGGATAATAATGGTATTTAGTATATATGTCATTACACAAATTAACTCCTGATAAGCTGGGATAGGAAGGAAGAAAGCCAAGGAACAACCTGGAATATTGTTGCACATTTTTTACTGATACCATTAACCTAAAGTGAGACAGTAGAGGTATCAGGGAAGAGCTACACCTAAGACAACCATTTTCAGACCTACCAGAGACAGCTACATTTGAAGTAGAACAATACTAAACAAGTTAGTATTTTATGTTTTCTGTAAAGAAAATCCAAATTTAATAATCCAAATATTTTTAAACAGTTTAGGATTAATTAGAAGTCTAATTTTAGGCTTTGGGTTATTGTTCAAACAACTTTAAATATTTTTTATTTATTATGCATACATGAGACAAAATATATCAAAGGTTAAAATTTATTGACAAATGGCATATCAATTCTAACTCCTGTACAAGCAGTACACACATTCCTTATCAGAAGAAAAAGAACAAAACAAATTTGCAATCAATACCTGAAGTACTGTATTTCAGAGCAGAATTAAGCAATTCAGTTGAGCATGACACTACAATAGTCATATTTTCCATGTTTTCTCTCCCAAAACCTACCAAAATCTCAAGTGTTCCTTTGCAGAATAATCCTGAAAAATAAGATTTTCCCCGCACTGTTGCTTTTGTCTAAAAATGTTTCTGCAGGTATGCAATCAGAAATAGCAACTTCAATTTGAAAATATTCCTCTTTATCCCTGAGCCTGAAAATTTCTCTGTTCTAGTGGAGATAACAAGACCCTACCATCTTCTGCCTGTGGTTGCTGCTGGTTCCTACCAGGCAAGAATCGAATACAATGGAATTGCCCAGGTACCTTTCCAGGCTCCAGCTGCAATATCAGACAAACAGGCCGAGGAGAATCCACCACATGCAGAAATTAACAGAGGAAAACATAATGGGTGAGTGGTAAATATCTTCATGTATGTGATAATTATACAGCTGACTATCACTGCTACAATTATTAACAACAGTATGTGGACTGACTGAAGAAATACATTACTAAATTAATTTAACTACCTTTCTATCTCTCCCAAAAATGAAGAGCCCATAAAGACAACACATTTGCACAACAGAAGATATTTCTTAAAAGACAGCTATTTCCATAATAAACTTACAGTCTTAAACCAAGCTAGTTTTTGCTGACAGGAAAGAGATATTCTCTCCTTCTCCATCCTCTCCTGCAGCAATGCATTTTAAGAGAAGTATCTAAAGTGAAGTTTTAAGAAGCTCCCTGAAAAATCTGTGGAAGTCGTCTGTCTTCAAGAATTTAAACAAATTAGGAATATCATGAAAACACCACTTAAATGAAAACAGCAACATTGCCAAACTCACACCACAGCACTTTTTCCTGATTTGAGAAAAATAAATAAATCTCTGTTTAAAATCTATCAAGCATCCATAATCAAAGAGCCCTAAAGTTTTTGCTGGTAACGCCTTATTTTAACATACTTCAAAAGTATGTACATAAACTCCCCAGATATCATCAGTTACAAGTACTGCACAGATTGTTGTGGTAAGTGTCCTTAACAGACATCAGAGAGAGTGCTGTAGTTTACTACTCCAATGTTTATGAAGTTTTTCTGTCTATTCATTAGCACACTTCAGATGCAGCACAATGAAAAAGTTTTAATGAACAGGAAGAGTAAAAAAAAATCAATTTTTTTCTCTTTTATTTTCCCTCCCCTTCCCCTACACCATGACCTATTTTCTTGAATAACATGCAGATCTACTGAGGACATTAACCTGTTTCCATGTCACAGTAACAGCCCATGTATGAACATGCTGAGATGCATTAGCTGTTGTTTATTGATCCATTTATAAGTTCATTGTACTGGGAATACAAACTGCAGGATTATAAAGTCTTCTGCTATCCTCTGCTTTGTGACACACTTTACTGATTAACTATTTCCCAGAACACATTTATTTCCATGTTTTGTGGAAATACTTACAGAAGATTCCTCCTCTTCAAACAGTCTCCCACATCTGAATCACTCTTACATATTTTTAGTCCATTCATTATTTTCAAAACTCAAAATGTAATAAATCATATATCATTTCTTAAAAACTAAACCATGTGAATTACATCCACCAAACAATATTTACTACAAATACTGATTTACATTTACCAAGTATGAGAAATAAACAAGCAGATAGGATAAAATAAAAAAAAAAAAGCTAATTTCCCCTTGATTCCCTGCAGGCTTCTCATATGTGAACAGTTCCCACTACACACGACATGCAGCATGTACCTCTGCATAACTTTTGGTGAGCCAAAATGTCCCATCAAAAAAGTATTATAGTCAAGACACTAATGTGTGACCATTGGTTATGACAGTTCATCCCACCTGCTTCTACCTTTGAACCAATAGTTACTTACTGCTTATTTGTAAAGCACATATTCAAACCTGCTCTTTTGTGCCAGTCTATGGCACTAAATTGTTTATACTATCTAGCAAGCTTGACTACATTTTAAAAACAGGTATCTACAATAAACCCACATTCACTGCTTCAATTTAAATAGGATGGAAAAGCAGCTGAAGTTTAACTGCTTGAATTTTCAGAGTTGCAAAAGACAAAAGAGAAAAGCAATTCCAAAAGCTAGACTTCTAGCCTTCAAATTCAAGGACTGCATGCTTGATCAAATGCACACATGAAATCAATTATGGCAGAATGTAAAAAGCCAGAGTTTATTGCAAAATAATTAAAAGATACCAGGGTTCATGCTCTGTCACACTTTTACAGACAACCACAATTCAATGAAATCTTATCTGCATTTAAAAAAAAAAAAAACAAAAAACACAAAACAAAAACAAAACAAAACAAAAACCACACAAAGGAAAACAAAACAAAAACAAAAAAAGGCATAGTTTCAGGTTTGGAGAGATAGCTGAAAGAGGGAAACATTCATAAATTGTATCTATGAGTTTCAAAACCCTAATTTCTACAATTCTCAAAAACCCATAAGGATTCAGATGTTTTGCTTTCAACAACAGAACTCTTGGAAATGAGGGCAGTGCCATCAAAGGAGTGGGGGAAAAATTACAAAAGAGACACAGTCATGTCCTGTCTAATAGAAATTGCTATGCAAAAAGGAAAATACTGCCCCAAGAGGGATGCTAATGCTCTATAGAGGGAGAAAACAAAATGCACCAAGGATACATCACACAGCATAATCATATACCTTCTTTCACTAGTAACTTGGCAGTAATTTTTTTTTTGTTGCCCACAGAAGTATATGACCAAGACCAGTTTCCTACTAATACCTTTTGAATCAGTTGGCCAATTTTCAACATCTTGAAATAAAACCCCTAGAGATCTCAAAAATAACTTATGTTCCTATAAACTACATGAAAATTAATGGCTGGTAGTGGAAAAAGACGTAATTTGCTCTCACAGTGAGGGGAAAGTATGAAATTCACCTCTTTATATTTGATTTGGCAGCAGAATCCGTTCAGAAACAGCAGTGTCTGTTGATATGAAGTCAAATGAGATTAAGGATTGGAGGAGAAGGGATAAGGAGATAAAAAGACAATCCAAACACATGCAAATGTTAATTTTATTATTTCTGTAGCTCACAGAAACTGTGACTTGTAGACAGTAACTCAATATCCTTAGAAACTAAGAATCACTCGCCCAAGTATTTACATTTGTTGACCTCCTCCTGCTCACTACGTTGCCTAGGAACATCTTACCTCAGAATGAATGGGAAAATAGTTTATGAGCCCATCTGGACATTTCAAATTATTTTTGAATCTATTTTATTAAATCCATTCAAATGGTTTTCCATTATGCTTTTTTACAGCATTCAAGATATTCAATGAAGAAAAAGGTAGAGGAGTAATAAAGATAATATACTCTGAAAAGGCTTTCATAGATAAATACCAAATTGGATACAACATGCAGAAGTGTTGGAGGGATGACTCAGCTCCTAATGATATCTTAAGTTCATTTTCTTAGCAGTAGCCTGATGTTGTCAATAACTCCCAGTAGGCTACTTAGAGCTGTAGATTCATTTTCCCATTAATGGCAGCAAAAGGTTCTTTGTTAATGGTTTTAGGATAATGCTGGGTTTTGCCATATGGCTGGATTTGTATGAGGGTTTCTCATGAAAAGCCAGAGAGTGTAAGAAATTGTTACTATATTTAACTGCAGTGTCCTCACACGCACAGCAGACAACTGGAATGGACACTGTTCTAATATTTACAAGTGCAAACAATGCTCAATATTTACTGCATGTTCTGTTTAAGAGGACTACAGGGACCTTAAACAAGAGAACATATGGATAGATCAGAGGATTCGTAACACAATACTGAGCTTTTCACCTCTAGGTCATTGGTTCAAATCTAAACTGGTTGGTAATGAAGGCAAGCTATTATCATCTGACAGCCCTGGCCTTTGCAAATTGATTTGTCAGACTCAGTCCTGCTCTCATCAAACTCAAAATTCACAACATCAATTTGCATCTCTGAAAACAACCCCAGCAACATAACAAAAAAATGAACAAAGAGAAGTAATCTCTTCCTCCTCAGATACCATCTCCAGACCAGAGTCTCTGGAGAGTGCCAGAGGAACAGTGCAAATTATAGCACTAGTGACACAATACATCATTCTGTGGATAAAAGTTACTTCTGACTCTCAGATACCCAATTATGATTTCCTCTGTACAAGTACAAAGCTTTCAGAGGTTTCATTAATAAAGACAAGAAAGAAGAGACCAATACGCAGGTCTTAAAGCTGAAATTTCACAGTCTTGCTTAAAGATCTCTTCAGATACCTTGTTCAAAGGTGTGTTTCTTAAGGTTGAAGGTTTTGAAGAAAATGGTCACAGTACTCTATAAAAAGAATATCAAATTTACTTTCCATGTTGTTACAACGCATTTGTAGTCAAAATGTTCAAACACCATTTGCAGCAGCAATATTGTGTTCTATTACCTGAAGACAGCTTTGATTCAGAAATGGATTTATTTACAAGTTATCATGAATAACACTAGAGAGGTCATATTTTTACAGTATTTCTTCAAAATCATGTTAGACAGAAAAAGTACGGATTATGCCATAACAGTACATAATTTTCCACATGCTTTCATAATTTGAACAAAAATGGTCTTCAGCTTCAAAACCACATCCCGCCCTTTCCTTTGCCTCTTACTAGTTTTGGAGCAATCACAAGAAACACTCAGCAGGTACCACAGTCCTCCATTTCACTAAGCAATCACTGCTACAGGACTGAACAGACACACCAACTTTTAATGCAGTACCTTTAAGATCACCTTTACATCACAAACTTAGGGCACTAGACAACAAAATCTACTGAAAGTTTTACATTCTATGAACATGAAATATTACTCCTAATAATCGAGACTACAACAGAACACATACAACTCACTAATCTTGGAAAATATCAAAAAAGTAAGAGCCTCTTGCAGATTCCTTGGTTTTTACTAAGGTGCTGATAAACTGAAGTTTCTCCTTTCTTTTCCAATAACTCCAGATATAAAACACTTGCTGTAACTTTAGGAAAGGTGCAACAGGTTAACTTCTCAGCTGAATGACTGTACATAGGTTCTGCAAGCTGAGTAATCAAGCTGTATACAGACTATTGCTATAAAACCAGATTAGCACAGCCAAGCCATATCCTAGTCTGGCCAAACATTAGACCCATAGTGTCCCACAGGCAGTGGCTGGTGAGCTGCACCCAAACCCAACCTTGCCCTGTCCCAGAACAAGAAACCCCATGCATCAAGTGACATAACAGAAAAAGAGAAGAAACAAACTGCACACTAAACTTGTATGTCAAGAGACATAATAAGAGACCAACTACACTGTGTCATTTGTCTTAGAAAGTGTCCAGACTACACCAGGAGATGGCTCCTCCCAGCAGTGTCACACACAGAGCATCAGCCTAGGGAATGGGGCTGCCTACAGATGAAGGGAAAAAGGCAAAATCATCCTAAGGATTGGGGATTCCCTATTACTTGACTTGCAATTAACAGGACCAATAGAGATCCAAGCAAGCCAATCAAAATTCTCTGACAGTCAGTAATAACATTTTTTGCTGTTCCTCTCTGCCATCAAGCACTGCATATCTTTTCTAGGGAATGACCTTCAGTGACAGAATATAAGATGTGCCTGCAGCCACTATTGACAGAAAATAAAGAAATTTAAAAGCAAACAAGAAGTATTTCAGAGAACAAATTAAAACAAACTGTTTGAATAAATGTGTGTGGAACATATGTCAGGAAACTAAAGGATGTATAAGGTATTCAGAAGGCTGCATGAGAAAAAATGAAAATACTAATCAGCTCTAGAGGTATCAACAGGTATGTTAATTATAAGACAGTCTTGTTGGTTCTGAAGTTAGGTAAGCAGTTAAAAAAAAAAAAACAAAATAAAAACAAACAATAGCTGTGACTTTTTATTATTCTTTCATCCCCTTATCTCAGGGGTTTTTTTCTTTTAATATAATCTGTTGCAATTTGCACAGTCAGACCAAAAGTGATTCTGGACAGCCACAACTGTTCTTTACATAGGTATGTTTATAGTCCTGAAACTCAATGAGCCTCTCAAGGTAACAAACTTTCTGAAGCTCCACAAAATGGGAAATAAACACACTTTCTCTTCTATGTACTGTCCATGAAAACTCGCCTAAGCAGGCTTAATCCTAATAACATCTCCATGACTAGACAGAGAAGGATTTAAATTCCCATTATCCTTTTTAATGAACTTGTGACTACAGTCTCAAAATAGACACTTAAGCCAGAATTGAGAGAAGAACTGGCATATTTCTTACCTGCAATGCCTGAAAGAAATGAAATGTAAAAGAATGTTTTACAACTGCCTCCAAAACATCTAAATTCTCTGGGATAACTGTAAGTTTGTCTGCACTGGACAAATCAGGCACACCCTTACTCCTCACTGCACCCCAAGAACACTGGGGCAAAAGACTTCATAGGTGACATTACCAGGTGAGAAGGAAACAAATGAGAAAAAAAAATAAAACTCCTATTTAATTCAGTCTGAATGATATGCAGCATGCTTGATTAGATATAGTTTTTATTAGGTGATGGAATAGAACTTACAGACTATCCTATCTAATTAAACTGTTATTATTTCTATCACTTCCTAAATGAGAGAAGTTTTCAACAGGCTGACAAATATTTTCCAGCTCACAAGACATTTTTCTAATTATTTTTAAAAGCTGTCATATTCAAGACGTGTTACCTCAACAGCTGAGTTCTCAGCAGAGCAGTACCTTCCTTCACTCTTGAAGCAAACACAAGACTATCTATGCTGCTGCTGTTTTCCAAAACTGCTACTCAGTGTCAAGTATCTCACAGCACAAAATCTTTCCGTTGTCAATTTTTTTCAAGTCTGAAAACTAGCACAAGCTTAGAAAAATTTTTTTCAGTACACACGTCTTTCTTTCAAGCTGCATGAGAAATACACAGCTAATTTCCCTCCTTTTTCATATGCGTTTTTTTTCCATGATTAAAACCCTCAGAATTTGTTCTGAAATCTGAAAAGCTTTTTGAATTTTTTTTAACACACGATCAGCCATTACAATACCCACAAGAAGTTCACGTAGCCGAAAGACCAGAAAGCCATTGTGCCTGCAACTTTTCGAAAGCAGAGGGTGTATATTGTTATGGTTTCTATTTATGGCTGTAATCCTCATGAATGTCCACTCATAATCCTTCTACTCAAAGAAAGATTTCAAGAGAAATCCGACTCTGGCAAAGCAAAGAGCTTCTGCTTTCTTTTAAAAGAGGGGGGGAAAAAGCACATGGTTTTGCCTACCTTAGACCAACATAGTCAATTAAATACTGAGGACGCTCTTCTAAGCAACAGCAGCTCCCAAGCAAGTTTAACTTTTGACGCCAGCGGATTATTAACCAAGATAATACAACATCCTGGGTTAGTAACCAAGATACTACAACATCCCTTATTATTTCAAAGACCCCCGCTAAATAAAATACCTTTCTAGCCTCTAGCATTCTCTCTTCCTCGTACCTGCTACTCCTTCTCTCTTCTGCGGGCGTGCAGAGCAGAGGGGCCCTTCACTCGCAGTCCCGCCGGAGGTCGGGCCGGGGTTCGGGCCCGGCCGATCCCGCACGGACCCCGCTGCGGCCCGGCCGAGGCGGGCGGGGGCTGCGCCACAGCGCAGAGCGGGGGTCGCCACCGGCGAGGATCCGGGCACAGGGTCAAGCAGCCAGTGAACAGCTGGGTCTGGCCGCGGCTTCTCCTGAGGGGGCAGGACGGGAGCAGAGCAATCCCCCGCACTCCGGGAGCGGCTTCAGCCCCTAGCTGTGCCCGCGCGCGGGTCCCGCCGGGCGCGCTCATCCCCCGCTGCCATAGCTACGGGCAGCCGCGCCGCCCGCCTCTCGCGAGAGCCGCCATCTTCCCGCGAGAGCCGCGGGCTGCGCCGGCGGCGGGCGCCTCCTCTGGCGAGAGGGCTGAGGGAGCGCGGGGCGGGGTGCGGCTCTGCCTGCCGGGAACACCGGCACTGCCGGCCGGGAACACCGGCTCTGCCGGCAGCTGCAAAGCCTGGGCAGTGCGAACTGAGAAAGGCGCCTGGAGGAAACAGGCGGTCATGTCCAACAAAAGTTTGCTTGTAGTTCATGTGAGCTGAGTTAGCTGACAAGCTAGAGCCAAGACATGGGGTGGCCAACACCATGCGTACTTCAGGTGTGAATTAGACCATCACAGGATGAGGGAAAATTGGGTAAGATATTTTAGAAATTTGTAGTGTGATTTTCTGAATACTAGACAACATGTAAAATTACTATAAATCTCGCATTCCCTGAACTGTGTCAACCGTACATTGCAATCTCTGATTTTCCTGTCACCAGTGCAGACTTACGGTAATATTAACTCTGGTGTAATGGTGTTGGTGTAATCTTGGTGACACCCAAGAAACGCTTTTCAAGCCCATGGAAGTAAATAGATGCTTCCCTATGACTTCAGGATCATGCATATAGAGAGAATCTGAGGATAACTGTGGTGACCACAATTTCCATGACCAGTTGGTACCTCAGTGATACCTGGATAAACAACAATAGTAGTTATTCAGAAATATGAAGATGTGAGGGCTAATACATTTTCTTTTCTGCACTTTTATTTCTAGTGTTCCCAGCATCTAAGTGATACAGCTTTTGTGACAATTCTTAGAGAAGTGCCACCACCTCTGTAAGTGTACAGGAAGTTCTTTCTATTTAATTGTTGAGGCCATTTTTACATAACAGAAGTGAGTTGATGCATAATGTTCTGTATCTAAAAGATGTATGCCAAAATTTCCGCTTCCGATAATTCAGGTATCCTGTTAGTGGTGTACCAGATGTGTACCTGGGGAACTGGGACTGTTGTTTGCTCTGCCTAGAGCAAACAAAGCATAGAGTCTGTGAATATGCGTCTGCAATAGTGTTCATGCTGCTGTTAATATGGCATCTCTCGCACCACTAAAAATAAAAAAAGGTTTGTGCATTTGGAAGAACATTTGTTTACTTGTGTCTTCTCATCCCATTTCAGTCTCTTGCTTTGGGAATCTAACCAACCATAGTGGAAAAAAGAGCAAATGAGGAAGGCCTCAAGCCTCTCTTAGGGACCAAATATAATTAAGAGGAACATTTAGGGGAAGAGTAGATATAATGAAGCCCTGAGTATGTGGTAGCTTCAGGCCCATGAAAGTATGGCTGTTTTTGTAATAGAATATGGAACTAATTGCATGTCTGAGCCAGGCACTGTGGGGTTTGACTGCAGCACTCCTCAGTGTAATTGAATTTGTGTAGCATCTGTGAGCAGGGGAGGTCCGGTGACACAAGGCCCATAGAGTGTCCTTAGGCAGCCCAGCAGAAAGTTTCTTGGTTGTTTGTCCCTCCTTCCAGGGACCGCTTTGTTTTCCCCACAGTGAACGACGTATGATGGGATTGTTGCTTAAAGCAGAACTTCTCCCATTAAGAACACAGAGTCCACAGAGTCCTTATTTACCCTTTTGTGTAGAGGGATGTTCTGGAGCAGGAGTGCAGCATTGCTTAGTGGCCAGCTTTTTCACTGCTCTTCGTGTCCTCTTTGTATGCTTTTCTTCTCCTTAGCTTCAAATGCAGGAACCTGGAGTAAAGCAATGATGTCTGAGCATGGGAAGAGGTGAGACCTTTGTCAGCCTTCTGTAGTACAATTGCACCGTCTCTGCTGAATTTCTGGAAAATATTTGTTCCCAGTAAGCCCTGTTACAAGAACCAGAAAGAATAACTATTTTGATTTGGCACCTGAAGAACTTATAACCATAAATTAATCTCAGTTTGTGTGTTTATTTGTTCGCTCTGGATTTTTGAAAGGCAAATGTTTGTTACCATTCTGGCTTGAGCTGTACCTAACTTCTGCTCCAATTTTTTTAAAGCATAGTCTGCAAATTTATTTGTATCAGTTCTCTCTGAAAGTATTTCAGATCACATTCTGTTTAAATGAAAACCAGACTTTTAGAACTAAAACTGCACAAAACATTTTGTGTTTCTTTTATTCTTAATCAAAAGATCAAAATAAACACACAAAAAAGAACCCTGCAGGTTTTCTTAAAAATAGTTGGACAATATGCTTTAAAATTTTTGATGTAAATAATGTTTCTAAAAAGCATAATTGAAAATCAAAGTAAGAGTTTGTATTTGAGAATTTGTTTATTAGCTGACTGAACTTTAGGTTGCATTTTAAAAGCACTGCTTCAGGGTTGTTTATGTAGTTTTCTTCCCTTTACTGCTTGTCTTAATTAACACAAAATATATCTGAGCAAGTACTTGTACTCCTTAAAGCTTCATGTAAGTTGTACTGCAAGCAGAAGATGATCATCAGAGAGATAACGCTTACTGTGTGCTAAATACTTAGAGAGCAACAACATAAAGGCACTGCTAATTAATTACATTAACTGAAGAGACTTTTACTAGTAGATACATGATTATAATTAATATCATTAATAATGTTTCAAATTCCACATACTCTCAATTCACGAAACTTTAGAGTTCCACCAAATGTGTGCAATGTTGCTGCTGTGTCTGCCTGCAAGTTCTTCTTGGTTATCTGTGGCCCTGGTCAGGCACATCTGCAAGATAGAATAGGCAACTTCTCTAAATTAGTTTATAACCTGCAATTGGGCCATAGATGAGATTGCATATAAATGTCTCAGTGTGCTGTGAGCCAGCAGGATGGCTTGAAAACTTCCAATACTGAATCAAGAGTGCTTCTGGTGGGCAGCAGTGGCCCCTGTAAATGGCCAGAGCGGTGTTGACATCATTGTTGTGCCAAGGGGCAGTCCTTCATGATCACATCTGTAGCAGTCTTCTGAGGAAGAGAACACATACTTGCAGACAAGGTAGTTAGGGGAAAAAAAACTCAGTGCAGTGTATGTTCAAGCCTTGTGCCACAAAACTGTACTTCCCATGGAGGGAAGTACTCTGCTCCATAACAGAAATACCATAGGCTGTCTGGTGCCTGCCATCTTGTAATAAGAAAAATGAATGCATTTTATGCATTCACAGTACGATTTAAAAAAAAAAAATGTCAAAAAGGCAAAGCACATATTCTCTTAACAGCCTGAAACTCTCCCGGATTTTATTTCCGACAGAGTAAGTCTGTTGCCAAAGCCATCTCTTCTAAATGGTCTGTCAATGATCTGTCAGACTGTTCCCTTTGATTAGGGAATACATTGCAGTCAGATGGAAGGTTTTCTGCACAACACAGAGAATCATGCTAACTGTGCTACTGCTTGCCGAATATTTATGCTATTAGCTATAACTTCAGGCAAAGTTTTAAAACATCTGAGACCATATTTCTGGATAATAAGACTGAGATTTTTTTTAATGCTTTTTTTTTTATATTAAAGTGGGCATAATTTTTTTAATGCATTTTTAGCATGGCTTGGATTCTTTATCATAGAATTTGTCTTCATGAGGAACATATCAAAGCTTGGAAATTGTAAAATAATATTACTAGAAATGACAGTGTAGATAGCTAAAAATGTGAGAGCATTTTGTTTTGAATGAAAGATCTGAATGTCACTAAATTCCATGCAATCCATTTTTTAAGGGTGAGCCCCTCCTTGTTGAATGGATTTTTAGCTGTTGTTCCATGGAATATAAGCTTAATATCCAGTATATCCTATATGAGGGAACTGTAGCCTTTTCAAGAGGATGAGCTCAATAATTTGTTCTTTTTTAATCTCTAACTATGATGATCCTGCTTAAAAGCAGATGACTGACTTTCCATTCTGTAGCTATTCTACTATGTGGGAGAAAATCCCCTGTAATTAAATCTAATAAAATCCTCTAATTCCCAATATAAACATTTCTCTGACACAGACAATTCTCCTGAGTCTACATCACAGCCCAAGGAAAACAAAGAACAGGAGCTGTTTTTTACTTCCTTTTAAATATTTGATCATTATGGACAAACTTCTGCCCTGATTAACAGTAGCTGAAAGCCTTACTCAAAGTAATTATTTTTGAGACAGAATTTGGATTACTGATTTTTCTCTCACTTGTAATGTTGCTTTGCATAATGGCTAAACTAGCATGTAATTTAGGCTGTGTAAACAACAAGACAATAGTTGTCTGAATTGTTCTACAACATGTAGTGTTGTATTTTTCATTTTGTACTAGAAACAAAAGCACATAAATCCTGCTTGACAGGATCTGAGATTGAAAGTGCACTGGCAAAAGAAGAGCTATGTGCCTTATTAAGCAAATGTACCAAAACTGAGGCAACAGCTTACAAGTATGAATTAGAGGAATATTATTAATACTTTTCAGTGATGCAGTACTAATTCCAAGGACATTGCAACGTCTATCTCCGTTTGTGGTTTGGGTTAATGGAGTGTGTTGACAAAACCCCTTGTCCAACAGTAAATTGTGAGCCAGACAGAGCTTTGGGTACATGCCCAGCCCTTTAGCTACCTGCAGGATCGTGCTGCTTTCCTCATACCTAGGAGCTTTGAGACGACGCCACCAGAGAGCACTGTGCTATTTCTGCTTGTCTTCCTTACCTGTATCTGTGTGTTTAAGGACCTGTTTTATTCAGTCTTTTTTCCTGTGATACAGGATACAGAACTCAAGTGGTTGTTGTGATTCTACTGGAATTCCCAAACATGCTGTCGTTGTCCTGTGTGCACCCTTGTGCAGCCCTTCCTTGACCTGACTAACCTCATCTGGGACCTTCACCCCATTCACGGCCCAGAAATCTCTTTTAAGCTCAGACCCAGTCCTGGGGTCCTTTGTGTGAGCAATGTTGTTGAGGTGCTGGCCTGCATTCTTGTCTCTTGGGTGGACATGAGACCTGTTCTGTGATTGTCTGGGGCAACCCCTTCTCAGAGCAGCCAGTCCTCTCTACACCTTGACATTCCTTAACTGGCCCATGATCTGGAATAGCTGCTGCTGAAAATCGATCGTGACATCTGCCTACACAACTATCTTGTTTCTGATATTCCTGACATATTTATCCAAAAGCATAATTCACTTTTTTAAAAAAAAGTATTTCACTTTTTAAAAAAAATCATGTAATTCTATATTGCAAAAGGATAAAGTCTGTGTCAGAAAAGGGGAGGCAATAAACGGCTTATTTATTGGGAGAATATTTTGCTTAACGTCACCTTGTTTTCTCTGAAATTTCCTCTGACTTTCTGAATTTATAGCTTTGTCATTGTGGATTGGATTCTTGTATTAAAGTACTTCTGAACTGAAAAAGAAATCCATCCTCCTTAATTACAATGCAATTGAAAAGCTAAATTGATTTAAAATATTGGAAAACAGCAACTTTATCTCCAAACAGAGCTCAAACAGAGCTTTTTCATTTTTGTTGAAATGTTCTCCAGGTCAAAGTAGCACCTTAATATTTTTAAGTTTAGTCACAGAATTGAGTTATGGATACCTCTTAATAATATGATAGGATATATAATAAATGTTCTTTAGCCATTGCTAAAGAACATTTAGCAATGTTTATTATTAGCATAATTTTAAAGAGATCTCACAGTAGCCCTGTCAGTAGCTTTATAGAGGCGTGTAATAAAACCAACCACATAAGTATCCCAACAGAACAAAAATCAAATATGTGGCTGCAGGAATTTCTAGACAAGGAGGAAAAACTCCTAAATTAAAAGTACTTCAGTGGAAGCTGTCCCCATGAATAAGTTGTTCAACCCTGCTTACAGGAGGAAATGTTGAGGCACCACAACAGAATTCCAGACCTGTCTCCGAGCAGAAATTCTTCTGTGGTTTTCCACAGCACCTGCCTTTCTTCCTATTTGTGTGGCATTGCAGAAACTGCTGCAAGAAATGGAGTAGACTTTCATGGTGTGTATTTGAATAAGTAATGCACTATGGTAGATGTCAAAGTAGCTCTGTTGTTATTAAAGAATTTGTTTTCTTGCTCTGTCATTATGGGCAAGCCATATTACTTGGGTGTGCCTCTGTTGCTTTCCCAACCTATTAACTTTATATTCACTGTAAAAAAAAACAGAAGGAAAAAAAATAACCAAAAAGCTGTTTAAGCTGTCACCTAGTTTATACTCTGGAGAACTGGGGAATCTTAGGTGACAGTGAAATACTTTAAGCTGTTTGTTTTGCTGACCGGCTGACTTGCTATTTAATTTCTGATGTTCTAATTTCCTCTCAAAGTCATCATCCTTCCCCATCACTTTGGCAGTATTTTTCCAATCCACCTGGATGTGTATAAATCTTATGACCATCCCCATTAGTCCCTGATCTTTTGTCCCAGGGTAATAGTCTCATTGTGAGATTGAAACTTTTGTTATTGCTAATCCCCAAATGCTTTCAGCAGCACTTTTTAAGGAGAAAACACAAAAGCTGTTTTCCATCTTGGTGTTTTATTTTTTGTTAACACATGACAAAACAGGTTTATTATCAATCAGACAGGCAGCATGTAGCATTGCTAGACAGAAAAACACTTCCTTAGTCTTGGCCTCTTATGTACTGGTGAATAAAAAGCTCCTTTTTCTCAAACTGTGTCTGATTTAGATTAACAATACAGTGAAAAGAAGTTTAGAACCTGCTTGGGACTTCCTTGGCTACAGGCAAAAGAAAGTAAGCTGACAGAACTAGAGTTGCACTTTTCCACTCCTTACTATCAACTTGCATATTGAAAGGGCTGAGAAAAAAGGGAAGGTCTTGGCAGTGGGGATTTACAACTCTTCTGTTTCACCACTCACTGGCACATTGACCGCAGTCTGGTACTCTGAGAAGTCTCCTGAAGGCATCCAAGGTATTGGGGTTCTGTTGAAGGAGGGTCTTTTGCTGAAATTTTGATTATATATCATGAGAGATTCTGGGAGCAGAGGGCAGATATCAAACTGAGGCACTTTGAAGGTCATCCGTTTGGCTGCTTTTTCAAAACCCCCATAAGGCATGGCAGTCCTGGCATAGGGGAATGCATGGAGTTAGCAGAGCATAGGTAAACAACAGGATTTATAAAAGAAATAGTCAAAGTTATCAAGATTCTAAATTGTGCTACTGTTACAGTTGGCCAACAGATCCTTCATGAGAACATAGATGTATCCATTGCCCATGTACTAAAAATTATGTAAACACACACCTATGCTGCTGTGCACTTCCTTCACCCTTATTGCATCAATCTCCATCAAACCAAACACCTTTTACACATGGGGTTAGTTTTCTGTACATGTAGCAGGCAGAGGCTGCATTACTGCAGAAATGAGTGGGATGTGGGTTTGTTCTTGGTACTGATGACCTGAGGCTATGGAGGTGGGTGGCAAAATTGTAGAGAGAGGTTAACAAAAAATTGTTGCTGACCTAGAAATATTTGTAAAACTTTCAGTGTTTATCAGAAACAGCAGAAACATTCTGATTTGTATATGAAGTGCTGTGAAATATGTGGTTGCTGATCATAAGTGTTTTTCATGACCTCTTGAACTTCAAAGGGTTGCATAAAAAAACAGTGACAAGCTACATCTCCTGGTCAAATGGGGAAAGAGAGGCAAATAGGATTAAAGTCCTGTTATCCAACTGCAGAGGTTTTCTGTGCCTAATCTGAATTAAATTCTCTAGCTCTTAACGTATTTTGTCTTTGTAGTCTTCCAAAGTAGTCTTCCAAACATTTCATCTACTGGAGACTATGCTAAGTAAAATGAAGTGCAGCTAAAACTTGTTTACAGTGCACAAGGCAGGAGGGCTATGGTCAGCATTGTTGTGTTTTCTCTTGCTA
This sequence comes from Pyrgilauda ruficollis, assembly GCF_017590135.1. Taxonomy (NCBI): domain Eukaryota; kingdom Metazoa; phylum Chordata; class Aves; order Passeriformes; family Passeridae; genus Pyrgilauda; species Pyrgilauda ruficollis. Next base: position 12,150,451 of record NW_024509210.1, on the reverse strand, counting down.
AATAAACTGCATTGAATATCTAAGAAGACTTACCGGTTAAAAGACTTGTAGTGGGGGAAATCAGCTTTGGGGCTGTATGACAGTAAGTCCGTGGAGAACTGACTTTTGTCCTCAGGGCTGATACCCATCGCTCGTTCCCAAGGGGAAATGTAAGTTTTAAATATAGTAACTTTTTTGCCTCCTGACTTCCCATCTGTAAACAGAGAAAGGTACAGCAGTCTAGTTAGATGGCACTCTGACTGCATTGTGCTTCTGTATTCTGCTACTGAAGTTGAGGCACCAGCTTTGTTTCCAGATTCTGTAACTCCTACATCAATACAAGCTTTTATGGTTAGATTTCTGTTTTAAAAAGATGATCATACATCACTTCTGTTCTTACCCACAAAAGCAGATAGTACCATAGTCTAACAGCCGCTCATCCAGGAATTTGCATTAAAACATATATTTGGAATTTTTCATTCTTCTTTTTGGTTGCTCATACAGAACAAACCACAGTCCTCACCTCATCATCTCTTCCACTAACAGGAGGGAAGCTTTATATGAGGAAAAATGCAAATAATTTCTTCATTTACTTTTCTTTATTTTCTGTCAGATCATAGCAGACATGACACAGCATTTTCTTTGTGATTACATGAACAGACATTCATCTTTTTTCCCTTCTGAACTGGGATGTTAGAGACAAGTCTGTCTCAATCACCTCAGGATGGCTAAAAGCAGTTTGCAAATATTATGTGGTATCTCACTTGAAGTTAAAATCCTATCAGTGACTAGAGCTGCACTTTGTTGTAAAGTCAGACACTTGATTGCTAGAAATTTTAGATTAGCTTCTAGCTGCTCCATTAGGCAAATGAGTTTAGACAAGGGATTTCATTCTGCATTTCCCTTCCCTTCCCTTCCCTTCCCTTCCCTTCCCTTCCCTTCCCTAGCTGTGTGTAATACCACCTTGCTAGTAAGAGCATAAGTTTTGTATTGATATGTAGCACACTTATAATATTTTCATCCTTCATAAACCTTAAAACTCCTGAGCAATGACATCTGCTTAGATTGATTAGGGTAGATGAGAATAATAGATTAATGGAGAGAGACACTCTGGTGCTTTCTTGGTGCTACATTTTGTGTGGAAAACAAATCCTCATGAAGTAAGTGGCAAAGAATGAACACTATTATCTGAATCTTTCTTCTTTATCACACCTCCTTTGTCTGTCTTGCTCATTTCAAACCATGCCAAGTCCTGGGCTTCCATGCTTTCAGAGAACTGCAGACATTTACAAGAATCTCATTTTCATTTAAAAAAATAAATACAACTGTTCCCCCATTTTTTGTGAAGTATTTAAGCTAAGCTGTTTACCAGCAAATTGATTGCTAGAGTTGAAACATAAAAGCAGCTGGGATCTGTCTCTGCAGTGAAAGCTACAGGATGATATTAATCCTCCTTCTCCCTGAACACACGATAACAATGAAGAAAAATTTCCTGTAAAAAAACTATAAGAGTCTATACAGATTGCTTTTTTCACAGGAAATGTAAAAGCTGGTTTTGATATAAAATGCACATTATTCCAGAACATAAATGAAAAAACTTGGATTTTACAAGTCATTCATTTGGTTACTCAAGGCAGTTATTCCTGGTTCCCAAGCAAATTTGATTTCTTTTTTAATTTTTTTTTTTTTTTTTTGGTAAAAACCTGTAGGGACTGTTAAATTTATGATATCATCTGCTGATTCTTATACTAGCTACTTGTTTCTAGAGATTTCTGGCCAAACTAGACAGAAGATAAAATCAGGCAAAGACTAAATTGAATTAAAACTACTTTTACTCATAAAGATATTGCCTCAGTGGCCCAGTGGTGGTTACCAGATAACTTTTAGAAATATTGCTGTTCCTTTCTGGAGATTATCCAAAAACTGTTCTTTGTTTCAGTAGAAGCTTTGATTTGAAATCAGGGCTCAGATATTCAAGTCTGATACTCAGATCAGACTACTGATCTAAAGAGTTAATACCAGTCTCTCCAGTATTGGTCTGTGTGAAACCCTTGAAAGGAAGGAGTGCCACACTGTCATGACATAGCTGTAATGGCCTACTGCTCTACCAGCCTCAGAGCTCAGCACATAAGTTACCTGTAAATTCTGTTGTCCTGTCAAGGAATGTATTTCTGCCTCCTGCCTGTGGTTGAGCAACATAGAAGCATACAAACAAAACCATCAAACTAAAAGCAGTTCAACTCTTCTAGGCATTACACTGGAACTTTGTTTGGAAGAATCCAGGTGTTAGATTAATTTGCTTTTCCTTAAGAGTAGGCTTGGCATGTGGTCTGATAGCTTTAGTTTCTTATTCTTGCAGAGAGACACTTGCCTTTGTCAGTACCATTGCCTCCTTCTCCACCACTTCCAGATGATTTCCCTGCATGCTCCCCTTCACCATCTCCAGCACCTCCTCTGCTTCCAGGCCTGGGAGGGACCCCAGGCTGCTGCTGCATACTGGAGCCGTGCTGCCCAGCTGCCATTCCTCCTACCATCCGCCCATGGGCATAGCCATGACCATCTTCCCCATAACTCCCTCCTGGTGGGATGAACTTCTGAAAGTGATCCTAGAGGAGGAGAAAAGAGTGTGGTTGAATCTCTGTTACAGGACATGGTGTATTCGTGTTTGTAGGGCTGGGTCCCAGAATGTGAACTCCTGAGTCTCTGGGATCTGACCAGTTCTGTGTCTCTGTTACAAAGCCAGTGGCAGAACTTCATGTGAGTTATTCCCTTTATTCAGTATAGCAGCAGCTGTGGAACAGCAGAAGTGGCAATGGAAGCACATTTACTTCATAGTCATTTTATGTGATCAGGGTGTTGTTGTCCCCAACAATGATGGCTATGAAATAGAGGAGGAGGGGAAAGGAAATTTAGCTTTTGCCAGAGCAGGTAGAAGTCCAAACAGAGATAACATTGCTAACCTGTGGGAAAGCAAGCTGGGCAAGAAAGTGTTTTCATGTCAAAGTTAACATAACCCCAGCTCAATTATAGTGTGGGAATTAAGTGTTACAGGCCACCAGAACAGCAAGGTATCTGTGACAACACAAAAGCCAGGGAGATACCTGCCTTTTTGCCTGTTTTCTGTATGTATGAAAGTCTGCATGGGGAGGAGTATTTACATGTTGAGAAAAACTGAAGAAATAGCAGCCTGGGAAAACAGAAAATACTTTTTGGAGACCACAAGAAGGAAATGACAAAAAGGAAGAATTTTGTTTGTAGCAGTATGTGAATTACCAAACCAAATCTAACCAGTGACAGGGTAAGAAAGAAAGAAAGAAAGTTGTATCCATCAATAAAATTAGGTTGGTCTTATTTGCAGACCATTCACTCTTCCTTGGTCAGGCTAGAAGGCACAATCTCTGCAGTATGCAGTAAAAGAGCAAACAATTTATGCAGGATTTATTGACTTCATGGTGTACATTTTGGCACAATATCCTGTCTTTGCACATGAAAACTTTCATAAATGCTTGTGTGGAATACAAACTGATACAGTATGTTTAGAAAAATGTTTCACATATTGTTCATAAGTGACATCAAAACTTGACTCCTATCAGACTTTAAATGTATCTCTTGTGTAGTGCAGCCCACACAGCTATATGATACAAGTAACCTGGGTTACATATCACATATAGTCTTTCCTGTTGGACTAGGAGATTGGCTATTAGATGCACAAAGATGCAACAAATACACATGAATGAACTGAATGAATCTCTGGTTACTCATACTGCGAGTCTACCTGTATAAATTAATCTCAGGCAGCCTGAGAGATGGCTCTCAAAGGGTTAAGGCTTTCTCAGGGCTCTTACACCTAGCACAGTTTAGCAAAAAGAAGCTTTCCAGGCTGTAAACAGGCTTCCAAGGCCAGCTGTTCAGTCAGCTAAAAATAGTCAAGAAGTGAAAACCCCACAAGGCTCAAGGCAGAATTAGCAAACCCTCTGCTCCCTGTGTCTCCCACAACAGTGTCCAGGGTTTCACAGCAGGTCACCAGGCTGCAACCCAGGCAGGCAGCCAGCTGCAGGCTGAAGTGGCAGAGCTAGTGCCCCCAGGGCCTTTAGGGACTGTCTGTCCTTCTCCTAGCTGCAGGGAATTCCCTTTTTAGGAACACAGGAGATAATGTTCCCGTGAATGTCAGGAAGCACTGAGAGGGGAGAGGATTGTGAGCATTAAGCTGTACACAGGAGCTAACTGGGCAATCTGCTCAATTATGCGTGGCAGCTATGTAGCTGTAAAAAGGCAAACTGAAAAAGGGTATTTTGAGAGTTATGGGTCAGAATGAGGTTATTTTCATAATGTTAATATATATGCAAGGCAATGCTTCTACTGATTTGCTCACTACTTTCAAAACAGAACTTGTATCTGTTTTCCTTCAAGTTTCACCCATGCTGTGTGCCCTTTCTGAGAATTAAATGCTTATGTCTCCTTTCCTGTGGTTACTTACATGCCTCTCCTGCAAGAGCAAAAAAAGTCACAAAGCATCAGCATAGCATGAGCTGCAGTAAAATGGACTGTTCTGTTTCTGCTCACAGCAGTATTTGATGTGACTAGGGAGCAGCATCATTGTCATCTGGTGTTATTTTAAATTGCAGTATTATCGCTAAGTAGGAATGAAGTTTCTCTGGAACAGAAGGTCTGTATCAGGAAAGCCACTCCTAAATCTTACTTAGCTGCAAATTAAATTAGTTTGATTTGCCTTAAGCTAGTTCATCATTCTTCATGGGCCTGCTGAGAAAACATCTGATCTGCCAAAAGCAGATAGGAAAGACATATTTTCCATGCAACACCCCAGTTTACTCACCTGCTAGAACAAAAATATAATTTTCTTTAGTTTTGGTCACTACAATTGTTTGTCTTAGCTTAAATTAACATGAAGCAAAGGGAAAATAATCTTTTTGAAAGATTTTACAAGACAGTGAAGCTCAGGAATGACAGCCTCAAGCAGGAGTCTCAACACAGTCAAAGCTGCATAGGTACAGCTTTGTCTCCAGTACTTGGAGCACATCTCTGGTCAAAGTTTTAGAGTGGAGTTTTAGAGTTTTGGAGCTCACACTTGAGGAGAATGCATGACTTGGGCCACTGATAACAGCATGTGGAACTTCTACATGTATGCATATTCACATCATAAAACCAGCCTCTCAGTTAGTATTGATTGACTGTGTTGGTGGGAGTTCCAGGAGAGAAGTCCAAGAATGCCAGCTGAGATGGCTGACAGCCTTCTCCTGTTGGCTTTGGGGACAGATCACAAGGCTATTCTGGAACCTGTCTGTGCATTGTTGGAGGTAGTGGATATTATCGGTCCCAGGGCGTCCCTAAATCCACTCTAGTAAGAGAACACTTGTTGCAAGTTCATGTGATGGGTCCCCTGGGTTGGCTAAACAAATTGGGCTCATGTCTTTGAAATCATTAGTGCTAGCAAGTGCCTGCTCTTCCCGGCTGAGTGCTTAGATGGACAAATTCTGAATTCTCTAGAGCATGTGCCTAATAAAAACTAGATAATGAAAGATGATCCAACTAATGGAGCTGAGATCTCTATGTATCTCAAACCCTGACGTCACTGCAGGCAGTCCCCAGGAGAGACACTGTGTGCTCCCCTTCAGCTCCTTGCTGTGCCCTAAGGAAAATGATTGAGGCCACCAAATGTGTTTCTATTTCCACCTCACTGATAAAGAGCTCCCCAAATGTTTGATGCCTATGTAGTTACTAACACTTCTGAAGTTACTGGACTGCATCGTCTCCGTGGCAGCCACTCAAATGCTCCTTAATGGTTGGATGGGAGATTTAAAATTCAGACACTTGGAGAGTCTCAGAGACTGCCTGCTGTTTTTATCAAAGCGTGGGCCTCAGTCCTTCATTTGGAATTGCATAGCCTTAAACCTATGACTCATTTTTTAAAAAAGGGTGAAAATAAGAAGCTGTAGAAGCATCTTATATTTTTTTTAAACTTGCTACCCTGAGAGGAACAGTAGATTGAGCCTCTGCTTTCTATTTCCAGTTCCATTTCTGACTTGCTGTGTAATCTTAGACAAAATACTTTTTGCCTCTGTGCCTGAATTTACCCATCTAAATAACAGGAATTTTTATCTAATGCTACCCAAAATTAGATATATCTTATTTGTATATTTTATATCATCTTTGCCACATTTTCTTCGTGGATGAGAGAAATTGTGTTTCAGAATTTTGGTCCAGAGTTTTCTCACAGTGCTCCAAAAAATTGTTGTGGAAAATAAAAGGCTCTTTTTTTCTGTTACTCTGCTTTTTCCACACCAGTCACTTCTTGAATAAGAATGCATTGGCCTCCATGTTCACTCTTACACAGCTTTGGGTATAGTGGGGCCTCTAGGTCTTCTGCACCAATCCAGCTCCAGTGCAGCAAGGCTCATTTGATAAAGTTACAATCTCACTCAGCTTGCTCCACTTAGTTCATAACCTGAGAATTGTATCTTAGCCTGCAATTATCCTGTAATGTTTGTTCAAGAAGCTTAACAGTCCATGCAGAACAGAACTAGAAAAAAATATTTTCCTAACATTTCCCCTTTAACCTTACCTCCACTGATCTGGAATGACATTCATCTAGGTACATTAAGGGTCATACAGAGCCAGCACTGCATGCTGTGTAATAAACCAAGCAGCTGCATGATAACCTTTCTCCATCGTTGTTTTCCTTCAGACTGTATCATGCCTGGCTATTCATCATGTAAGATCTCTGAGGCAGGTTGGTGGTGTACTGCTGTCTGCTGTGAAGCATCACTTTTGGTTTGTAACATAATCACTTCCATTTTCTTCCTGCTACTTCTTCCTGCTCTGAGTTCTTGTCCAGCACTGAAAAGAGTACTGAGTAACTCCTGCCATTATCCAGAAGAGCAGTAATCCAATTCTTTAGACTTCTTAGATTTTGTTTCACAGTTGGTATCAGCTTAAAAGAGACCTCTTGACCTGAAGTCCAGCGGAAATTGCCAACACATTTTAGTTTGTTTTCATACAAGCTCTGCCATGACTGGAAACTGCATTTATTTTAACTTGTGGATGAGTGTAAGAAAGCACCAAGGTGGGGGTTTTGGTTGTGGGTCAATGTGGTTTCTGAGGTACTACTGCTCATAATTGTCTATTTAGATATTGGTTAATTTACTTTCCTAATTGTTTTAAGATCTGATAATAAAACATAAAAAGGAAGGGGGTAAAAGGAAGGTCTCCTACATGTAACCCAAATCAAGCCACAGGTTTTGACTAGCAGAAGGACCATATTTAAGGATTCTTACTGGAAGAAAGAGTAATGGCAGCATCCGAGACACATAACTGTGGCTTTGTTTTCAGTTTCCTCTTAATGTTTGCCAGCCAAGAGTTAGAAAGTTTGCACTTGATGACAGCAAGCTCTTACACTGAGGTTCAAAAGCAGAGGTGGGATGTTGAAAGGAGTTAGGGAAATAATGAGTAAGGCTGCAGGGCTAAGAAATACTGTTTCACATGATCTTAATGTGTTTGGGGCCAAACAAATTTAGCATTATGAAGGAAAGGTCTGTGAACTGCTATCTATTAACTGCTGAACAGTGAAGTGGAATTTAGAAGATCCAAAGACAAGACTGAGACCCTATCTGTGCTTTTGGGTGACTCATTAATCTACCCCATGTTTCAGTTTCACTGTTAAAAAATAAATGTAGTGATTTCCCTCATTCTCTAGTTGGCTGGAGGATACAGTAATAGAGCACACAGCAAGATAGGGTTTCATCATGGCCTTTAGTCAGTAATAAATTCTATCTTGCAGCTCCACAATGAAGTTGAAAATATCCTCTGAGACATGGAGAGAATCACGGTTCCCATGAGTGGCACAGCCTGGGGTGAGGAGAAGAAATCCTACATCTGGTTTACTAGAGAGGGCCCAGCTTTTCCAGCGCAGCACCAAACAAGGAGGATGTTGCCCACATTCTCCCTATTTGGCAGGATATTGGTGTCAGACTCACCCCTCCCTAAAACCTTCCCCTTGTACTGTATATTTGCAAGCAAAGAGAGTCACAGTATTGAAAACAGCTCTACAGTAGGTAGTGCATTTCATTTTACTCATGTTAAGAATGGTCAGTCCTTTTGTTTAAACTGGGGATTTAGCTACCATTTGTCTTTAACTGGATGGGTAGAGCTGCAGCAGTGACAGAGTGTCAGGTTTTCACTTTTTCATGGAGCAGTCTGACATTCATGTGCACACAGTATATACGTTTCCTCTGCTACAAGTAAGGAGAGTGATCTGATTGTCCAGTGTGGATTTTTGGCTGGAGGAGAGAAGCAGAAGGGTGGGTCAATGACATATGACTGCTGAGATCGTCTCCCTTGTGTGGAAGGTTTATGGCTACAGCACAGGCTATTCTGGAACCCCTTATATGGTTTGGATTTATTTTTAATAACCTTTCTCTTTGTGTGTTTTTATATTACATTATCTTGCTTGTAAACTTCTTTTGTGGGAAAGAAACAGTCCATACTCCATTCCAGACCTGCCTTGCCCTGCTTTCTTAGGTGTGTCCTGAGAATATTTTAAGACAAGACAGTTAAGAAATCTGTGATATAAAAACAGAAAACACACCACCAGCTTCAAATTCCTTCTTTGTCCCACAGCCTCAAAGACACAAGAACTTCTTTGGGATGGGGAGCAAAGGACATGGGAAGTTAGTTGGGAGAGGGAAGTAACTGGGTGTAGCAGTAGGACTTCTTACTCTGCCATTATCTTCCTCACACAGTTATCTTTTTTTTAAGCTTTCTTTTCTGCATCTGCCTTTGAGCAGATAGACCAGCAAGAAAGGAAAAGAAAAGAAAGCAAATCAGATACTGCAATCAAAAGGGCTTTTTGATGAGAGTTATTTGGTGCTAAGGTCAGGCACTGTCCTGATGGTTTGGAAGATAACAGGCCACAGATCTGTGACCTTTACCTGCTCAAGAGCACTCAGGTCTCTGAGACAATGACTCAGTTGCTGTGATTGCTCAGCTTCTCTTAATGGTCCGACTGCAGCAAAGCTGCTCGCTCGTGCTGCCTGTGGCAATGAGAATAGTTACCTGCAAAGGCAGTGGATGCAAGCAGTGAGCTCGTGAAGCAGCCAGAAAACAGTAACAATTATCTTTTGGTCCTGCTAAACTGACCCCAAGCGAGGGCTGTAGGGCAGCCCAAAGTGTTCCTGCACTGACCCATGGAGTTTTGTTATCTGTTGTCTCTCCATGGATGTGGAGAGAATACCTGTAAGCAAATCATGGAGGATTTTAAGCAGAATGCCAGCTGGCTTGGAAACTATGCCATGGTTCTCCTACAGCAAAGCAAAAAAGAAAATCCTAGCTTTTTAGAGTATTTTCTAACCCCCAACTACATTTCCCCATGGCACAGGATCTTAACAGTCATGCTGAAAGATCTTGGGAGCAGATGTGTTCTTACAAAAGAGAGATCCACTACAGAAAGGATATGGAGTGAAAGTCAGGCACAGATTAATAAACAAAGTAGGAAAAAGCTGCTAACAAAAGAGAAGCAATTGTCATCAACATTTGTAATGTTAGTCATGAAGGGTCTATGCATGTCCAGTCTTGAGTCATTTTGTCACAACTTTTTTGTTTTGGATTGTTCTGATTGGACATTCTTTAGTGACACCCTCAAATTTTTGACACTTTGGACTCTAGCCTTTTTATTCCATCAATGTATTATTTTCTCACTTCTCACTACAGCAGATGAACTTGGCCCTCATGTTTTAGGAACTCTGAGATTGCTGAGTATTTGTAAAAACAGCATGAATTTCTCTAGGATATTGATCTGTGGAGTCTGAAGTTCAATATAGCATTCATTCTCACATTCCTTCTAGGAGACAATTCACTGAAGAAATTAACTACCTAAAGCACAAAGAGATGAAGAAACTGACCCAAATTTAACATCACGGGATGTGCTTGTTGTAACTCTGGTCTGTCATCCCTCATCTGTAATCTTACTGTTTAATTTTAACTTTTATTTGTTAGGCATCTTTCCACATTCTGATTTTCAAGGTGTCATTTCTAGAAGTGAATTGCAGATATTTTCTTACTGCTGCTTTTGAAAACATCTGAGTGCTATAAGCTATTGTGTTTTTGTTTGTCAAAACATTTTCTTCAGCTTAACTTTTATTGCTTTCCTTCAGTTTCCTTGGACTGGAAAATAGATGCCATAAAGGGATAAAATTAAGCTGGTCATCAAACCAACTTTAAAGAACATCAGAAGATGAGGTGGTACATCAAAATGCATATGAACCCTAAACATTTTCTATTTGTTTTACTGAATTCTGATAATCATGTGAATAGATTTTTATTTGTAAAAGTTTAGGTGTCTTCAAAAGACTTTACACCTGCAACTAGCTATAGAAAGGAGTTTAAATAACAGTACTAATGCAGGGGAAAGGGAAAAGAAAATTAATGTCAGTATGTATATACCATATCTGAAAGGAAAATGTTTTAGAGGAAAACAAACTGGGCTTCTAGCAAATTCACTGAAAATATTTCAGAGTCAGGTTAGACTTGTGGGAAGCTCACTTGTGGAACTTGCAGATATTAGCAGAGGACTCTGTCCAGCAGAAAGCATAAAAGTATCCTAGACTAAAAATAGCACTGGTCTACTGGAGCTGGATGGATCATTGCCATCATGCAAAGAAGACATGGAATGGGTACAAAACCAATTAGCCCTGCCCTGAGTTCTGAACACTTGCCAAACATGCAGCCTTCCTTCATCACTCAGTATTGAATTTTGTCATGCTTCTGTATATGTAATACCAAATATTTGCCAGAGGAGACTAATGCTGCTGCCAAAAGGAAATAAAACTTGTGTATTTATGTAATTTTGTTTTCTTCTTTCACTGCTTTGCTAGTAGACCCTCCCTACCCCCTGCCCACACACATTAAAACAGAAGAGAGCTTGGGCACACTCCATTCCTGTTTTCCCTGAGTGTATGGAGTAGCATTTTAGTCTTAATCTTCAACTTACCACAGAATTGTCAGTGAAGGCATCAGGGTTATTCTCATAAATGAACTTCTCCACTCTTAGCTGACGTAATTTGAACATCTTGGATCCTTTGTTAGTGAGGAGAGAAAGCTCTTCTAGCATCACATCTCTGGGGATGCTGATCTTCTTCCCCAGGTTCAGCTTGGACACCTCTTGTGGCATAGCTACAAAACATGTATAGTGGGATACTTTAGGAAGTACTCTGGTCTATGTCTTTTTTCTGTTGCTTCCTAGCATCAGTAGTGACTTCAAGCACCCAGATTATCTTCTAAATTAAGATTTTAAGACATTATCTATGAACCAAGTTTTTACATTGATGACACTTTGGATATAGATCTTTGGTATTTACTCTGAACTGTTATCAAGGCAAATCTGCAGACAGAAGTTGCATAGGGGTGGAGCTACATGGGTGTCTGTCATATCTGAAACATCTCAGTCAGTGCAGCAGGATTTCTTGGTACAGCCTCAAATGACTACTTTTCCAAACCTCTAAAACCTTCCTCATGCTGTCAAAAGTAAAGAAAGGATAAGGACATCACACTTATTTAAAAGTTACCCTATCCAGTACACACGTATTCTGTAGAAAGAAAAATGTTAGTTCCAGGTTATATTCTTCCTGCTCTATTAACTTCTCTAAGAGATTTTGTCTTTTTCAGCTAATGAGTGCTGGAATCAAAGAAGCTCTCTCACAAAGAGAGAAAACAAGTATGAAACAAAGGTTGTAAGAGAGAGAACAATATAAAATATATCTAGGCACTGCAATATTGACACCTGTAAAATATCATGTTTTCTGTCCATTTACACTGGTGTGCATCCAAATTAATGCTGCAGGAGAATACAAGTTTTCAGAGTGCAATCTCAGTCGATTTTTGGCCTGAGTGTGTGCAATACTTTTCAGCTGTAAGATAGAAAACGTGACATGGTTGAAGGCTGGGCGTCAGTAAAATTTGTGGCTCTGCCTCCTGGTATGCTCACTGCATGTCTTGCTTTGGGAGTTCAGTTAGATAAGGTGTGAAATTTTAAAGGCTGAAATTCAAGCTGAAATCCAAACAGTTCTTACATGTGCAGTTTTGCATATCTTACCTTCATGTGTCAGCTTCCCAATGAGTTTAGTGGACTTTTTCCTTTTAACAGGAGCAGGAGTCCCTGCAAGGGGCATTCCCACAAAGGGTTCTCTGCTTTGCTCTAAACACACAAGGAAATGGAGAATGAAACACTGGAAATGTATTTCTTGCCTCTCTTTTAGTTGCCATCTACAGGTAAAAGATACACAGCCTTCCTTTCACACACAGGTTCTTTTCTATCCCTTCCCCATGACAGAGCCAGTGGAAGGTATCATCCCATACAGGATATCATCAGCAGGCCATTCTGGGGTTCTCTGGAGACTCAGCACTCTGACAAAATATGGTAGCAGATCCCAGCAGAAGCTTTGCCAAGGTGACCTATAGCACTGTCATCCAAAAGAGGCAATTTAATTGCAACAAGGCTGTCTCCCAGAATCCACATGTGCTGTAGGGATACTCTGTTATCATCTTGTGCTGCAGTAATAGGATGTCGCTTGGAAAATTTTCTCTATGATGCAATGTTATAACAACATGCAGTTATCATTAGATGGTAATATATACTTTTGGATAAAGATTTCAGGTCTGTCCATGGGTTATTTGGAGCATTTTGCATCATGTGTGGTTCTGGTTTGGATATTTCGATAGTCCTTTTAGAATGGGAATTCAGAAAGTCACCAGACTGCAAGTTTGGAAGGAAAAAAAAAAGAAACAAAGCAAAATTCTAAGCATTTCTGTCTTTTATGACTGCTACTGTTTGTTACAGAAGGGCTGGAGGAGGAAGGCACAGGAAAACCTGTTAAAGTTGTTCACCCAATTTTTTTGAAGTCAGTTGCATCTGTATCTTATGTATTGATCTTATCTGATACCATTTTGAAGGGGGAAAGAGGAGAAGAGGGAGATTTCTTCTGGTACAGTGTTCCCCATCTCTGTCCCCAGATAGGATGAGAGATCTGAACTGCAAAATCAGGGAAAATCAGGAGCAATCTCAGCAATTCCGTTTCAGGCAGCTTTTGAGAGTCCTTCTTGGGGGTTATTACACATAATGTAAGTAGAACAAATGTCTTGCCTTCACTTCAGCACTGTCCATGCCCAAACAACAGCATACAGGGCACAGATCCCCACCTAATATAATGCAATACAATACAAAGAAAAATGGGCAAACACCCATTGACTTCAGCTGCAGCAATAACTACCACCTCTGTCCTTGTGATTCTTTGTACTTTAGTTGCTTAAGATTTCACAACTGAAAAACTTTGAACTATGAGTTATATTTTAAAACTAGCAAGCAGACAGCTGTAACTGGAAGTTTGTATACTCTCTTCTGATCAAGACATTTTTATCTCCTGTGTATTCTGAAGTATCATTCCACCATTACTTCTTTTGCAACATAATTTTATGTGATGGAGTTGTGATAACTGTTAAAAGAAGCCCAGCCACAGCAAAACAGTGCCAATCACATTGGCAGATACTTCCTTAGATTAGCTTTTCTTTCAGATTTGCAAGTTTTTCCTTTTACTGAGATGCTGCCTGTGTAGTTCACATCATAAACGAGCCCATCCTGGGGTATTCCCAAAGCAAGTGTGAGCAGGTGCAGCCATGATGCACACGCTGCACATTCTCTTTAAGCAGCCAGACATCTGCTTGGCTGTATAAAAGAAGCAGGCCCTGCTTGACAGGAAAGGGACAATGCTGCCAGGAAACAGCAGAGGTGAGAGGTTATGGCCCATCTGATGGGTTCTAGAACGCACAAAACACAGAGAAATCATCTGTATGCCACAAGCATGGATTTCCTGGGGCAAGGCAGAAAGGAACAGACACGGTAGAAAGCTGTGCTCCTCACACTAATTCCCAAGCAGCAATGAGGACAAGTCTATCCCATTCTTTACTAATCCAGCAGGACTGAAGATTGAAAAACCCACTGCATGCAATTGGTCTAGCATAAGTGTCTCACTATGAACAGGGTCCAGAGTTACACAATACTACTGCTCTCTCAGCTCTCCCAGAAGCTGCTGGAGCCTCAAACCCCATTCTCCTCACTGTGTCATACACAAAGCCAGGGCTTTTCTCCCTCAGCTCTGTCCCATTGTTCAATTCCTCTGTCTTTTTGTGCACTGATCTTTGCAGCAGTCATTGGTGCTGCAAGCCAAACCAGTCTTTACTTCTCCAGCACCTGCACTACTTTGCTGCCCAGTCAACTCACCTCAGGTTTGCAGTGCCAGCCTCAGACCAGCTCACACACCTGCCCCAGAGCTCAGCAGTGCTCCTTCCTCCCAGCCTGTCTCTGGGTGCTGCCTGGGGGGGCTTGTCCAGCAGCCCCACTCTCCCAGGGTGCCTGGGTGCAGGGAAGCTCTGCCCAGCACAAAGTGCTGATGCAAAGTGCTGTGAATTTGACTCCTGAAGGCTGCTCGCACAGGCATCCTGCGGTTATTAATAGCCAAAGGCCCAGAGGGCAGAGTCTCAGATAGCACTGCTGCCATCCCTGAGGAGAGCAAAAGAAAAGGTTGCACCTCAGGTCTCCTGCAGTCACTGTCTCAATGTCCAGGAAGGCACTCCATAGGCAGCTCATGTCTTCCTCCTCTTTATTCAAACAAACATGCAGTTCCTTTTCCTCCTCTTATTGCTTCTTGATGCAGTTCATAAAACCTTCTCAATGTCCTGTTTGTCAGTAATGCCTCAAAAGCTATCTTGGGTCTTGCTCTGTATTACCCCCTCCTTCTGCCCCTTCTTAATCATTCATCCCAGTGTCCTCTAGGCTGTCATACATACTTCCTAAAATGCTTCAGAAAATACAGAAGCAAAATAATGGTATGCATGAAACAAGAAGTAGTAGGAAAAAACACAAAGTCTAGAAAGCTATTTACAGAATTCTAGGAAGTAGGTATTTAGTACGTATGGCAAACCCAACTGAACCAAAGAGCAAGGAAATTAATTTCCTGATTAATGACAGAAATAGGGTTGATAGCCTGCATTTGGTGCAGCTTTGTACATTCAAATAACTCACCTTAATTGCTGTTCATGAGTTGACTCTCCCTCTTTTTCCTGCCTGCCCAACCAGGTTCTGGTTTTAGGATGAAGAAAACATATCTTATTTTACTGGAGTACTCAAAGATGAACATACCTTTCAGTTTCTGAATAAGGCAAAAAATCCTCCAGAAAACATTGTCTTACTATTTCACATTGGAAGATTGAATCCCTACTGGATCAAATTCAAGTTGTCCATTGAATAATCCTAGAGTCTAGTGAGGAGAAAAAAACCCAAAACACAGTTGTGATTATAGTAGAAAATCATTTGCACAGAGAATTGCCAGCAAAGTTGATATAAAGAAACATCAGGAGACAGCCACTTTCCTTTTTCCCTACACTTTGCTGTTGGTTTTTCCTGCACCAAATGCATATAAAACTTTGCAGTGTGATAAGTGAGTTGAAAGCACTATGTGTTAATCCCCAGTACTGTTAAGAAGGTCCTGTAGAAGCCTGCTGTAACATTCCTGTATTTCCTATGGGCAATAGGAAAACAGCTTTTGTATCCTGCTTGGAATTAGGGCACATATGGCATTCTCTTGGCCTAAAGTTTCCCATTTTCCTCTTGCTTGCATCCATATAACCACGATGTATACCTTGCATTGTGCCTATTTCACAGCTCTGATTCTCCCTCATTTATATCTACTGTAACAGCATGATGTACAGTTTCCACTGCCCACAAGAGCGCTGCATCCTTCACTGAGCTGGGATGAGACACCAGAGTAATGTCCAGCCTAGATCCTGCCCTCACACTCACATGCCAGTGATTCAGGAACAAATCCCTGGAGCAGTTCCAGTGTAAAATAAGCACAATTAAACTGTAAACACCCACTGCCTGCTCTGGGCACCATCACAGAGCTTCATGCCTGGTGAAGGCATTTACATCTGCACAAAGCTGGAGGGTGTCAAATGCTACTGTCACAGCTGACCATCTGTCCACACATCACACCCACTCTGCACAAGTGCAGGTGGCCCTAGAGGAGTGGGTCTCTTGGTGCTGCCAAGCCCTGCTCACTGCAGATTGTACAAGGAGGAGTGTTTTTCTCACCCTGTTAATTCTGGATTGGTTTAGCACCGTGCTTGACTTTTGGCCAGAGTGCCCAGTGTCTGCTGTAATGTCCGGTTGTGCTCCGTGAGATGCTGCTCTCCTATTCAAATTCCTGTGCTCTGAACACTCATTCATCATTTATCAAGGGAGACACTGCCTGCCACAAGGTGCTGGCATATGGGGGGACAGAGTGAGAGCAAACACAGTGTGCTGCTTTATTGTTTAAAATCAGAGCCCTTTGCCTCTCCTTCCCAAAGGCGTGAGGTAGAGTTACATCTAAATTTAAGAAGTTTCTAGTTCCATTTTGATAATCATCTGAGAAATTAATGTGATTTATATCATCAGGTGAGAAGTCGAGAAATGCAGCTACCATTATATGGCACCTTTTTGCAGTAACTAGGCTGATGCTAAACTCTTCCTCTTCTATACTTGCTTCCAGCAGCTGTTTTCAGGCCACTCTGTGGCTGTTGTTTTATTTCTCCAGTCCTCTCCTGGGCCTTCCTGAGCACAAATTACACCTTAGGGGAACAGTTTGTGCCAGCTGGATATCATGTGGGAACCTGATGGGTTTTGAGGCATGGTGTAGCTCCAAAAGATGATGTAGCAGGGAAGTATGTGATTGCTCTTCTCTGTCACATGACCTGGTGCCCCTCTGCTTCCTCCCACCCCAGGCAGCTGCAGAGAGAGAAGCTGAGCATGCTGCAGGGAGCAGAGTGCCCCATGGTAATTGGAAGTGAGCAGGAAATAGATGAGATCCCTCTTACAGAACTCAAGAGAGACTAGGGAAAAGCAATAGCAAGATGAAGAGAAGGCATGTCTAGCATGGTGTGTCGGGATCTCAGTCAGACTGTGAGCAGGCATGCCCTGCAATTAGGACCAGGAACAAGGCACTGATAGTTCAGGGTGAGCCAACTCCAGGAGACAAGAGTCTGCTGTGGATCCCCAGCCCAAAGGGCAAGAGGTAAGCAGGGTCAGGGTCAAGGCCAAGGATGCTGAAGTCCAAATTTAATGAGTGATGGGAACTATGGTCTGATGGGAACAAAACATTTGTTTGCCTAGTCAAGGTCTCATGTGAGAAGTATATATATACCAGGCGAGAAATGGGACCTAAGAGTGCATCTGGAAGGAACTGAATGGAGCCTGAGCCCTGAACCTATTAGTATGGCACCAGGATTTATAGGGTGATTTCTATAAAGCACTCTTGTGTCTGACACTTAAGCACCAAGACACACCTTAAACTGAGATTCTCACCTCCTACTCTACTTCAAATAAAATTATATGTCTTTATTTTCAGTTGCCACACTGAGATCTAAATCCTGCTCATTTCTCCTTTCTGTGCACAGTTTCTCCTGAGACATAGGAATGTCTAGTTCACAAGTCTATAAATGTCAATTGTGGGTCTAGCAGAGACTTCACTTGTGTCCTGCCACGGTGCCAGGTTCAGGAGGTCAATGGCTTTTTTGCACTGGAATATTGTACCAATCTTCTATCCCCACTAAAAATAATGCAATGAACTCAGAAGAAGGTATCTGTTATCTTACTGTTGTCTTACCCATTCATACTAGTCAGTGCTAAGGGTTTTTAATCACTACAAGCTGTGCTTGAGGTGGTTTTGTTCTGTTTAAGGTGGAAGGGTTTACCTGGACTGTGGTGTGGTTTGGTGGCCAAATTCAATCCTTGCTTAAGTACATGTATTTTCCATTAATGCCAGTGGGGTAGTATATGTGCTGCCTGTAGGACTTTTCACCACTTCAGAGAGTTTATAATCATACAAGAAACTGTCCTTTTCTCACTGTGACCACCTTTCTCTTCCCAAATATACCTTTTGTTTAAGTGACCTGAGGAACAGCCTAAACCAAGCTTTGCTTCCTCTGACATGTATCTTCAAATTTAATTTATATTCGCTCTACATTCTTGCACACCTAATTTCAAATGGTCTAACATCAAGTTGTCAATGCCTACAAACTTATTTAAAGAGTAGCATATGAAATCTGCCTTATTATACTGCTAGATGGACACAAGCAGTACTTCAGTGAAGCATCAGCAGCAGAGCTGTGTCCAGAGCACATTTTGATCATGTAGAAGTCAGGAAAACAGCATCAGTCTTCACCACTTTAATTTTTCCAAGATGGAGGATTAAACCTTGCCCTTGCTCTTTTTCCCTGATGCCCAGGACTGATCTTTGTTGAAAGTATTCATAAACAGCAGATTGCAACATGATTCAACCTGTTCTGAAAAAAAAATTGCAAAACTCTTGATTTGGCGCTTTTTTCCTGGTTATTTTTATGGTGATGATGATGATGATGAAATAAATATAATTTTTGTTAGTGTAAAATATTTCATGTGTTCTTAACCTGTTCCAGTTTACACAGACATCAGAGAGATCTGTAGCACTAAAATAGGAGAAATAGTGAATGCCAGGCTCTTTTGTGCCACTGAGTGGGCTTAATGCACGATAAGACATAGGACTGGGACAGAAACACGTAGGATTTGACCACAGAGCTGGAGTGTTTGTGGAAATAGCTGCTGTTCCCGTGGTGTGTTACTTGCTGGGCAGCCTGTTTGTCTGCATGACCCAGGAATCCCCTCCAAGCTGCAGCAAACCCCTCGCTGCCAAAACTCTGTGGTATGAGCCTGACCTTCTCCTGTGGTATGTGGGACTGAGCAACACCATATGTGAACGTCAAAAGAGGATAGATTAGGAAGAAAGGACTTCCTAAGATTTTAAACCCTCTAGACTTAACACCACATCAGGCGAATGCCAAAGGCCCAGGTAACTCAGAGCAGAGCAGCGGCAACATCTAGTGGCCGTTGAAGCTATAGGTCTGAACTGTCCGGGAATAAATAGCCTTGTCTTTCCTGTATGCCACGTGCTTCCCTGCTGTGCTCTTTGCTGCACATTCTCCTTCCATCGGGTGGGGTTGTTTGGGGGTAGACATCTCCGCTAGACACCTTGCTATTTTCTGGTTTTAAACTTCTCCCTAAGATGGGTACTGAGGGCCAGGTTAATCCCTGGGCTGCTGCATAGCTGTTTAGTAATCCTTTGGCTTGGCAGCCTCCCGTTGCACCTTTCAAAGTCTGTTTGTCTGGCTCCCTCTGACATGATCTGCTCTGAGAGGAAATGACTCTCACTTGAGAAGGTTGCAGAGGTTAACAGGGAATTTAATTAAGAGCCCTAGATACAGCAGCCGTCCTGCAATGTGTCAAACCATCTGGAGCAGCTCATAATCCTACTATGTCAGATTTATTAAGCAAAACAAGATGCAGTCCTAATCTGCAGCCTGTGCATCTGTATACTCAGTTTTCTGGGAGCTGTGCCTCTGGTTGGACAGAAGCTTAGGTTTGGCATCAGCAAACATTGCTGCCCTTTTCTGCATTTTCTGATGGCAGGTCAATCAGAAATATGCTGGATAGTCCTACAACCTACCTCCAGACCACTGCAAAAGGAAGTCCTCCTTGCAATTAATCTGACAAACATCCACAAAATTAAACTTGGACAAATGTCCAGAGCTTGCAGTCTAATCCTACAGTTGATCCCAGAGTATTTTGCAGTGCTTAGGAATTGCTATCTGTGAGTGAGATATGTCTGGGAAAGGAAACCTGCTAACACTTGTCCTAAACTGAATACAATGAACTTCTCAGGACCCAGAAACTGAATAGGCTTTAACATGAATTGGGTTAAGTTTAGAGTTAGAATTAAATTTGGAGCCAGAGAATACGATGGGATATATTTGATTTTCTGACTGACTTGTTTTTGTGATACCTTGGTTAATATTAAGTTGAATTGTTCAATGCAAGTTTATATTTGTATTTATCAGAGCTGATCAACTTCCACTGATACTGGATTTACAAGCAGAGGGTAGGATTTAGGTTAGAACAGGCTGAGGGGCAGTGATGGAGCAGGCCAGCTCAGGCTGGTCCACAAATGTCTTCAACCTGTCAGTGAGTGAGTGTTTTATAGTCTGTAGTATCAAAGTTTTGGATCTCACTTAAGGTTTTGCTTGCATGGGGCTTTTTTAATGTATAGAGGCTTTCAGTCCAACCTAGGTGTTTTTATTGCTGAGATATCCCATCCTTTTTTGAACTTCTTATATTCTCTTGTCCTTAGCAATTTGTAGTAGGTAGTGCTGAATACATGTGCTGTACACATAGCAATTCCTCCTGGGTGCCAAGCAAAGAAAGTACAAAATGCCACACGTAAAGTGCATATCACAAGTTTATTTCTCTGCACAAACAAATAGAAAGTGATTTTAAATTGAAAAAAAAAAAAAAAGACAAAACAGAAAAGGAAAAAAGGTGTTTCCATAAACAAAGATGCCAACTCTGTTCATCTGGGGTCACATCTTTCACCAGACAGAGCACTGCTGCTGGGCTCCCATTTTCAGAGCACTGATGGGTCTCTTCTAGGAAAAGGGTTTAGTAGGTGTGCTGGATGTTACACCAGAAAGGGAGCATATTCTTTATGAGGAACAAACTTGCCTCACACTGTGCTCATGTCTGGTGTCAGTGACTCCTCATCACACCAGTCTCTTCTGAGGTGCTTCCTCCCATGTGCTGCAGGATCTTGAGGTTATCTCTGGTAAGTGTTCCCATATATTGAGAGGGAAGGGACTGTTACTTCTGAAGCAAAGATAAAACCCCTGAATTGCCATATCTGCAATGTGTAGCCTGCAGCATGCTAGAGAGGAGGGATGATAGGCAGTTTTAATCAGAGCCCATGAAGACATCTTCAAATACTTAACAAGGGAGCACTGGGGTTTGGCCTACCACTGCAGCGTATAACTTAGCAGGTGGGAGCTAAAACTCGTCAAACAACTGTTTATGTCTGTGCTTGTTCAACAGCTGAGGAATTAGACATTTGGAAAGGCTCAAGACAAGCTTACGTTTCAAAAGTATTCCTTGTAACCTCACCTGTGACCTTTCTAACAGTCCAGCCACAGCATTTTCATGAGCAAACATTAGCAGAGCTGCTTAAAGCCAGCAGTAGATCAGTTTTCTTCTTTTAAACTTAACACATGCATCCCAGTATTATTTCTCATCTCATGCTACTTGCAGCTACAGGCTTTATTTGGGATACACCATGAGCACTGTAGGCCTCATCTGCAACAGCCTCTGCTTCTGCAGATCAGTCCTGTGTCAGCATAGGATCCAGAAAAGTTTATGAGGGGCTGAAATCCATTAAACTACTTTGAGTTGCTTCGAAACATAGCTTTGAAGCAAGGATGTAAGTAAAATGCAGGATTTCCAGCCTCCTGGTTCTTTTCCTTGCTCTTATATTTAATATTTGTTCTCCAGTCAAACCTAAATTTTTCATTTTCTGCCCATTACTTATCAGAAATGATGGGGCAAATGCATTTATTCCACTCACTTGGATCATGATATCTAACACTGAATGGTGTTTGGCAATCAGTCCTCAGCAGAAATCATTGTCTCCCAGAAATCTGGAGTGGGATCACTAAAATACTAAACCCATGCAATCTCCCTTACATACTAAGGCCAGACTTCTCTATTTTTCCCATGTCAAAATGAATTTCCTGAGACTTTCAGGCCCTGAGAGCACTTAACTTTAGGGGCCTGAGGGAAAGGGATACTGGAGTAAGATTCAAACTTTCTGAGGTTATTTCTTGACTGCAGAATTATGTTGAGCACCCTTCCTCTGGTCCACACAACCCCTCTCTACACCTGAGTTTGGTAATGCTTTCAGCCTGGGCTAGCTTGTCTGTCTAAGGCTAATGGCTTAAATCACTAGCCAGGGACAGACAACACTCCACAAGGTGAGAGACAAAGCTTTTGGAGCACTGCTACTTCTTGAGTTCCTTCGTAGAGCTTTCCTAGATAAAATATAAGATTCCTCCCTCCATGTTTGGGAAGAGTCACAGAGGTTCAGTTTGCACACAGGTCTTTTGTTTTTTGGTTTTGGTTTTGTTGTTTTTGGGGGGGGGGGGGTGTCGTTTTTTTTTTTTTTGGGGGTTTTTTTGGTTTTTTTTTTTTTTTTGTTTTTGATAATATTTTTTAGCATTTTTTCAGAAGAACTGGCAATGCAATGCAGTACAGGATGAGTGAGAAAGCAATCATCTGTTTTATAGCATGGATGCTCCCTTTCACTGGAGCTAAATGGATTCTGGTGATCTGAATTAACTCTGCAGTGATGATTTCTCCTAAGACATCCTCTCTAGGGCTTTTCAGGGACACAGTCTCCTCATCAATTCAGGTTGGCTGCTCCTATGTGATGCAACCAGATGCAGCATCCCTTCTGACTCAGCCTCACCTTTGTCCATTAATCTAAAGTATTCCCATGGCTTTTCTTACAATCCTCTCCCACAGTTGATAGTGTGCCAAGTAAGGTGTAAGTTCTGTCCTCCTCTCTTCCCAGCATGCTCATGATATGTTTCAGGGTCACTAGGAATGTGCACTGCAAACACAGGCATGCAAAAAAATCCAGCCAGAGTGTGAAGGATTCAAAGGCAGAATTGTGAATTACTTCTCCTTTTCTCTCATTCTCTCCCTTCCAAGCTTGTCTGAGATCAGAGGTGCTGGCTAGGTTTTCCAGTCTTCTTTTTCTTCATAGCAGAGCACACATGAAAAATCTCCAGGTGCTCACAGAGAAAGACTTTCAGGCCTCCAAGAAAAAGTAGAGCCCCAGCTATCATGAAAAAGCTACACATCATAAGCTCTTGCTGTGCAGAGGAAGGCTGGCTTACATTTAGTATGAAACAACACTAGCTGCACTGCATACAGATGGTTTCAGACCCACTTGCATTCCTTTTTTTCCCCCCAGAACCTACACTTTTGTATATCCGAAGTTTGTGCTCAGTCCAGTCAGAGAATGGCTACTGCTTGAAGCAGAGGTGCAGGTCCAATGACAGAGAGACTTGTCTCAAGGGAGACAGGGCTTTGAGACCCTCATTCCGCCTCCTGTACACATTCCTCTGGGTTTTGCAAAAACCTGGGCAACCCTGACCCAGAAAGAGGTGGCAAACCCCTTCCCTGCAGCTGGGGCATCTGCTGTGCTTGGAGCCAGTGCTCCAGGAGCAATGTTTTCTTGGTGTACTTGTGGGATCACACTGGAGAAGTGGCTGCTGGCAAAGGAGGATCACAGGCAGAAAGTAAATGGCCGGGGGTGTGTAAACCAGAGTATAGATGACATGCACACACACATGCACAGTCCCTGCTGAAATGCTGAATTCTTCCTTGGGAAGGCAGTGCTTTCTTCCTGTATGCCTGTAGTGTAGAGATTAAGTTGGAGGCTAGCCCGGGACATTCAAGGAATAACCAGTACTGTTTTCCCAGCATCAGCGGCAAACTGAACTCTGTATGTGTGTATGAGTGCAGATCCTCTGGGATTCTCAGAGCACTTCAGTTTTTACCAAATAGGCCCCACAATAATACCTAAGTCATCTTGTATGAAGTTTTACTTGTGACTTTCTGTTTTCCTGACCTCCACTTCCATGCTGAGAATATCTGTAAAGGCCCTCTGTTTTCCCCTCATCACAAAGCTTTCAGCAAGTTTTATGTCATGACCCATTTCTAATCTAGCCCCACTTCTGTCCTAAACTAAATAAAAAGATCATGAACAAATGCATATTCAGTCCTGGCTCATTTTAAAGCCAACTGTACCTCCTCCCATGCAATCCACCTTTCTACTTACAGCATCCATATCCTGTTCAGTGGGACTGATGCTGCGGGGCCTTCCTTTGTGCCAACCAGACACTGCCTGAGCTTAGCTTTGACTTTGTGTATCTTCAAAAATGGATACTTCCTTCTGCAGTTCCTGCAGCTGGTGATAGCCCCATCAAGTCCCCTCAAAGCCCCTCTTTGGCAAACTATTTCCAGACCTGATAGTGGTAATTACTACCAGCTAGGATGATTCTCCTTTTACCCCAAGCCCTGGTGACTGGAGGAACAGGCACACATGGGCACTCTCAGGCACAGGCCACACTGCCCACATGTTCATGGGTGAACACCACTGCTCACTCTGCTCTCTTGCCTTCTTTCCCATGCCCCCACAGAGGGAATTCTGGGAGAAATATCCCAGGTGAGGCCCCACTTGTCCTTTCACTCCCTGCTGAGTGTTGCTGTGTGCATGTGTGTGTGCACACACAAGTGAACATGAACAGACTGGGAGGATCAGAGCAGAACAGTCTCATGGGAAAGCTGGGGCTTCTGCTCTGTAATCCCACCTCTCATCCTTTCTTCCTGGAAAGCTCTTGCCACCTACTTTCCTTCTTGCTTCCTACTTTCCTTTGGTGACTCCAAAGCCCTTGGGAAAGGAAAACTACTGCTTCATGTATGTCTCCATGTGAGATAATTTCTGCCATTCACCCCCTCTGGACTTGGGTTTTACTGCTGTTTACGAATTCCCAGTCTTTGTGTACCACACACGTGCCCTCTCACCACATTCTTCCTCCTACTGTAGCCACAGCCTGTAAGCCTTTCCATGAAGCATCCCATCTGAGACCAAGGGGAGGCTGGGGAAGGGGGTGGTGCAGAAGGGCAGTAATTTTTTTGAGGTTTTTTTTCTCCATTTTGTGTCACTCATCCCAATGTACTGAGCTGACATGAAAGACAAAACAAGCGCTATCTCTGTGGGGCCACAGACAGGATGGGAGGGGTGCCTGCCTCAGTGATGGCCAAAACTTGGCCTCCACACATTGGCCTGCATGCCTGTTCTTGCTGCAGAGAATTTGGGCCTGGCCACCTGAAACCGAGAGGCAGAGGCTGAGTTTGGAGGAGGTCCCTGTCCCACCTGTCCAGGCTCTGGGGAGCTCTGATATGGCTTAGGGGAGGGGCTGAGCTCCACCTGGAAGGGTGCTGGTGTAGCAGGGGCAGAAGAGGCCATTTCTGTTCTCCACAATGGCTCATCCAGCGTGGTGGCCGAGCGGGGCACAAGCACAGTGGGTGCCAGGCTGCTGGAGGCTGGCATGGGAGCCGGAGTGGAGAAGCGACGAATCTCCTGGGTCTTGGCTATTTTCACAGGGATCTGCTTGGCTGCCATGAAGGATGAGCTAGCCTGTGGGGTTGGCTGACCAGGAGTATTCTGAGTGCTGGAGCTGGGGGGATCCCCAAAACAGAACATGGCTGACTTCAATTGATAGGGCTGGTGGCGCATTAAATCAATGACCTTGATCCCTGATTTCTGGCCAGGTGCCTTTTTCACTTTGCTCTCTGCTTTGCTAGCCTGAGATTTGCTGGCTGCCAGGGGATAGAAAGGGGAATGCATTGGGTTGTAGGCTATGGGAGGGGGAGCCCGGATGTTGGGTGAGTATTTCCAACATGAGGGTAGAGAAGGGGATGGAGAGGGGGTCCTGGGCTTGTACTCTGGCTTCGGTGTTGTTTCTACCACAAATTTGTCCATGCGGCTCTGGCGTTTGGCAAAGAGCTCTGCCCCCTTGCCTTTAAGCTGAGGCATGTCCTGGGCCCCATTTACCAATCCAGCATCTTGCTGAGGCTTGGGGGCCACTGGAGGTGGGGTCTTGAACTTGCGGCCTGAGGACTGCATGAAGTTGCAGGCCTCAGCACCCAGGCTGAGGAAGTCCTCCTCAGGCCCAGACTCAAAGCCTGCCGCAGGGTGGTCACCCTTTGGCTTCTCATCCAGGTTCTGCACCAGAGACAGGAGCTCAGGGTTGGGTGAATTCTTCTTCTTCTCCTCAATCTTACTGAACATGGGTTTTTTGTTGCCCCGTCGACGAGCCTCCTGCAGGATGCCTGTGCGGGGAGCTGGCACAGAAATCCTCTGCTCCCTGGAGGTTAAGGGCTCTGAAGGAGGTCGTGGCATTGCTGGAGTGATGGCAGGAGAAGGCTGTTTTGGCAGAGGGGAACTGCTTCTCATGTGCTGTGATGGTGCTGGACTAATATACAATGAAGAAGAGGCTGTTCCAGGGACTCGTGGCTGGGATGCTGCGGAGGCCATATCCCCTCCTGGCTTTGAGGGAGCTGAAAGAAAGATAGAGGTGGTGGATGTCCGGGCAGTGTTGGCAGAAGGCTTGACCTCAGAAGCGCTTCCTCCCACTTTTGGCTGTGACTCCAGTGGTGATGTTGATCTTCCTGGTGCAGGAATATACAGAGATGTGGAGGAGCTGACTGGACCACGCTGTGTTGGCACTGGTGCATTGGCTGGTGTTCCTGGAACCAGAGGTGAGAAAGGGGGAACCACTGTGCTTTGCCCACCCAGATTTTCGGTGGGTTTTTTGGGTGCAGGTGGCCTAAAGATGACAGAGGATGTTGCTGGACGCTGGCCAGAAAAGCCAGGAGTAAAGGGCCGTGCAGACCTGTTGAACATGCTTGTTGAACTTGCAGAGAAGGGGTCGGGGGTGCTTGGGGGAGGAGGGAAGAAAGTGGGGCTGGGGGCAGTCAGGAGCTGAGTGGGGACAGTGGCTGGCTGCTTGCTGGGCACTTGCACAGCTTCCAGGTGGATGCTGAGGGGCATGTTGTCTGCCTTCTCTGGCACAGGCATATCTCCGTTCACTGTGCCCTGCTTTGGCTGGGCAGCTGGGGCAAGCTCTGGGCTCTTCTGCACTGGAGTTTTCTCAACTGTGTACTTCCCAGCCCGTTCCCTCTGCTGCTCAAATAATCGTGCTCCTTTACCTGAGGCCTCACTCAAACCTTTTTGCTTCTCTTCCTTCTGTTCAGAGTCAGATTTGGATTTTTCAATGTCTAGGTAAGTGTTGTCCCAGTCTGAATGATTAGTTAGGCTTCGGGCATCAGAGAAACCTTCCTCATCAAATTCAGATTCACTAGTTGGAAAAACTCCGTCTTCCTCCTCGTAGGAGCGGTCTTCATCAACACTGCCAAAGCTTACCAATGTATACTTCTTAGCCCTCTGCCTGCGTTTCTTAAACATCAGCACCCCCTTGGAGTGGGGGTTGGGTGCATCTGTCAGAAGGGATGCAATGGTTCTGCACTTGGTTTTGGCTTCTTTCACATTCTTCTCCTGGATGCTTTCATGGCGGTGGAGCTCTGAAAGAGATAGAAAGAGGAACTCTGAGAGATCAGAAAAGGTTGGGTGGGCAAAGGTGGACAGTGAAATGGCTATAGGTGTTCTAGTGCACTTAAGAGGAAACACATCCCTTGCCCTTCCTTTGCATTCCACTTTTGCTGGTTATATAAACTGTCTTTATAAACTGTGTCTTTATAAACTGTTGGTAGAAAATCAGGAGCAGTTTTCTCTTTCCCTGCAAACACAATAGAAGGCAATGCAGGTGTGGGGAGGGAACTCCTCCCACTCTGATGGCCAGTCTAAGTTTCCTCATCAGACCTGGAGTTTCCTATTTCTGAAGCATGTGAACAAGAGACCCTGACGTTTTTGTAGTGCTTACCCTTGCTTGTGGAAATTTTAACCATTTATTTATCACCCTGAACGTGGAGCCCTGCTTTCTGTAGATGTTCCTTCTACCATATAGAGGATTGCACGTGTGCAAAAGGAGAGGTGCACTGCAGGCACAGCAGGGCTGCTCCTGATCTGAGCCCTGCACTGTCAGCTACAGTCAGTGTTGTGCAGCAGCATTGCGTGTAGGGCTGTTTGCTGCTCTGCAGCAGCCCTGCCACAGCAGGAGGCAAAGGAAGAATGATTTCATCCTTGCTGCAGTCTCTTCCCTGTGCTCCATGCCTGGCAAGAAAGAAGAGTATTTGCTCCTGAGTAAGAATCCCAGATCCCCACAACTGATCAGCCAGACCAGAAGGAAATCCACTTAAGACAGGCTTGCTTGGAAAAGACACCACCTGTTGGGACACTGGCATAAAAGTGTGGGATAATAATTTTCCACCTGCTCTGTGGTCAGTAAAGCCCCAGGGAGGAACATTGTATCCTCTGTCTTTGTGTTCAGGAAAAGCAGGTGGTGAACAAGATTCAATAGTAAAACCAGACTTGTCTGCCCTAATGAAAGTATGGACATGCCTTGAATCACTGTTGAAGTGACAGAAGTCAGCACTAGCCTTGTACAGAAAAAAAGCCCCACATACCTAAACCACAGACTAATTTGTGATGCCTTTTGTTTCACCCTTTTCTATTGTCTTTTTCCCAACATGAGAGTGGATGAAACAACCGTCCACTGTATGCATCTACTTCAGTGTCAAAAAAACCACCTTGTCACCTTGTCCAGCCCTGACATTCCCAAGAGAGATGTAATAAATTCTGCTGTGCTGAAGGGAGAGGAGAGGGAGAGGGAGAGGAGAGGAGAGGAGAGGAGAAGAGAGCTGCAAGGCAGTGCTGAGGGATGATGTTAGCTCAAGAGATGATGGAAGCTGCTTAGTCCTCTCAGGATCTCACTTCTGATCATTTTATCACAAAGCATTCATTCAATGTGAACCTGTTAATGTCACAGAGTCACTTGCAGCGAGGGACAGGGACCTTAGTTAAGAAGTTTACTAGTTTGCCTGAGGGCTGTAGTCTCCCAAAACCTTTCTAGTCTACACAATTGTGGTGTCATCATTCTGTACTGCATCAGTGTAACCACAGCAGAAAGAGATTCCCTTTCCCACCCCATGCTGAAAATAAAGTGCTGATTTGCAAAGCAGTCATCCTTCCAGGAAGCTCTCAAAGTTTGCAGCCTGTCCATAGCACATGCTGCTGCTTTGGGATTTCAGCAAGGAGAATTCTGTGGTTTGAGATCACATCATGTGGATGCACAGTCCATTCCTCTCCTTTGCACCCAGAACAAGAAACAGGAAAAGCAATGCTGAAATGGCTCATTATTTGTACTGGCACTTGCAAAGTGAAGGCTCTTTGCAAAACTTTCCTTACAGAATAACTTCACCTTGCTAAACCAAGACTGAAGTAGTGTCAGATTTTTGTGTAGATTTAGTGTTCTTCAGACCAGTCACAGACTAGCCTTCAAAGACCTGCTCTCCACGGTAGAAACAAACTACAGTTCCTGAAGGTCTGCCCACTTCATTTACAAATCTGCATGCCTGTGTCTCTAGGGTTGTTGACAATGGAGAAAATAAGGGAAGCTGCTACAAACAACCTTACTAAAAGCTATACCTCACCTGGTGGTATTTTGCTTCTAAATTTACAAGGAGAAAGAGCAGCAACACAGAATCTTAGTCAAGTGCAGAATATGTAAACTCTGGCCTGAGTGACTCACAGGAGGATTTCTAGCATCAGGAGCTACCACACAGGGAGCAACACCATTCAAAGGGATGTCTGCACAGCCCTTTCTGACAGCAGACTACCATGGAAGTGCCAGCTCTAAACTCTGGGCTAGCAAATATTGACAGAGAAGATGTAACAGAAGATGGTCTTGGCTTTGACTCCACCAGCCTGTAGTCCTAGCTCAGCATTAGGATTCATATACAACTTCCCTAGAAAGTTGTTCTGAACTGTCCTGTGCTCTAAAGGAGCTGGCAAATAGGGCTCTCTGGGACCTGCTTCTCACCTCCCTCTTTTCTTCTTCCTACCTTTATCCTCATAAAGCACACGACTAATTACACCAGTTCACCCAACAGAAAAATGGTCATGCTATTCAAGCTACAATCTTCCACAACAGTTTAAGAAAAAACAGGAAGAAAAATCTTCCTAAGATGACTTGTAGAAGGTAAAGAGCAAGAATTAAATCAGAATAGGCAAAAGAATAGGGTAAGGAGAGTAGAGTAAAAAAAGTAGAGGAAAGGAAAGAAGGAAGAGGAAGAGGAAGAGGAAGAGAAGAGAAGAGAAGAGAAGAGAAGAGAAGAGAAGAGAAGAGAAGAGAAGAGAAGAGAAGAGAAGAGAAGAGAAGAGGAAAAGAAAAGAAGAAAAGAAAAGAAAAGAAAAGAAAGAAAAAAGAAAATATTTGTACCTGCATAAGGCTGATCCAAGCTTGAGAAAGTAGAGTCCAGACCTGGAGAACTGGGCATGTCACAAAACCCATTTAA
Source organism: Pyrgilauda ruficollis (assembly GCF_017590135.1). Lineage (NCBI taxonomy): Eukaryota > Metazoa > Chordata > Aves > Passeriformes > Passeridae > Pyrgilauda > Pyrgilauda ruficollis. The sequence continues at coordinate 12,120,471 of NW_024509210.1, read as the reverse complement.
TTCACAACTCCCCATAAACAGAAAGAGAGACAAGGAGAGAGGAGCAAAGCAAAGCTCTTCTGGAGCAGAACCAAAACTCTGAGATGTCCAAGCTCTTTGCTATCAGCCCACAAGCCTTTTAAAGCCTCTCTTTTGTCTCGTAGGCTTTGCTGCTGAAAGCCATGAGGTCACTTTGTCTATTTTTGTCTTCATAGCTTCATCACTGAGCAGTGTGATGGACATTGTCACCTGGCACTTAAACTTATTCTTTCCCCCTCCCTGTACTCCCTGTAAGGAGAAACTCCTATTTTTTATTTTAAAATAAAAAATATACTCAATATTATCACAGCTTCTATGGTGCAAGCTTTAGGTTAGAAAGGTGCAGGCTTCAAGTCTGTGTTACCAATGCCTCAATGTCCAGCATTTCTGTGCCAAAGAGCCCTTCAGAGACATAAAACTAACACAGTGTGCATGTCCAACATGGAGAGGCAGAAGAAACCTGCACAGGAGAAAAATAACTTTCCTTGCCTGAAACTCTCAGAGAGCACTCAGCTCCAGGTAAAGAGGAAGAAAAGAGAGAGCAGGGGCTTTTCTGTGTATATCAGTTTTCTTCCATGTCTGAGGAGAACCAGTCCATGATTCAGTTTCTGTTGTGTACACAACTGAGGAACATTTAACAGAGGAGCATTAGGATTCTGGATGCCTGCAATGAAGTTGTTTAGCTGAATTAAAACAGCAGAGGCTGTTACCTACGCTGAAAGCATGGTTGTGCCCAGGGAGGGTGACAGTGTTTGGAAACCAGGGAGTGGTGTTTTGGCAGCACCATTCAGAGCTCCAGCACAGGAGACTGAGAGGTGTTGAAAGATGAGATGCTGATAGTGAGGACTGTGGTGGATGGGAAGGAAGGGAATAGATGGTGCTGTGAAGTCTGCAGATCTCTGCAGTTGTGGCCTGCTCAGCATCTCTTCACACTTTGTCTAGGTCCTGTCTTACCACTCCTTTCTGTACTCAAGCAGTAGCTCCTGTGAGACAATCCCAGAGCTGTGGCCAAGGGACACCCTACCATGATCCTCCCTCCCAGCAGCCCCAGCCTTAGCAATTCTGCAGCCTTAGCAGACCATCTCCAATGTTAGAGAGACTGGAAAAACAAAGGTCTGACCATACATGCTGAAATCCAGCAGCCATCACTGCCCACCAAGAAGACAACTCCCACAAGGGAACACTGCTGTAGAGAGACCTGTCATGTGTCATACAGAGGCTCTTAGAGCAAGAGCAATGAAAGTGGTTCAGTCTCTTTGATGAATATTTACACATATAGGGATATATGTATATATATGATATATATGTCTCTTTGGGGAAACCTTGTAATATTGATACATACCACTGGAATGAAAATACTGCTCTGTCTCTTGTAAGAGCATTCAAATGGAATAGATAAAAGAGTAAAAGGAAGGGTTATAAAACTCTCATAAATTCTGTTGGTGTGGTGAATAATTTCTATAGAAAACTTTTTGTTAACTTCTAAAGCACTTATTTCATGTACACACTGAATTCTGTTGGAAAAAATCCACAAAAAGGAAAAATTTCTATTAAGCAAAGCCTATGGAAGTTTTCCTCTTAACTAAGTTTCACTGAAGTGAAATGATTTTCATTACTAATTACAGGAAATAGAAGTGTTGAAAAGTACAAATCTTTTCAAGATCAGGCCTAATTAAAAGAAGGCATTTTAATGCCCAGGCAAGCTACTGAACAAGCAGGCTTACATGAGGTCAGATACTGTTCATGTTCTCTACGAAATAAAAAATGGTAAATTTTATTACCAAGACCAAATTCTAGAAAAGCCATTACTATAAAAAATAAGGTACTCTGCTACTGCTAGAGATAAAGAGCCTGTTCCTCTGTGATGAAATGCTACTTGTCAACTGCTTTTTTCATATGTGGTCACCTCGAATTTTGTTCTTCCAGCTATTTATGTTGGACAAAGTCATTTTTCCATGGCTAATGTTGCAAATATCTCAGTAAGTCATTAGAGCTACAGACATCTCATACTTTACATACCTGAAGTCCTTTCAAAATGAGATTTGGATGGGTTATATTGACCTTCTAAGTATTTCCCTGTTGAAAGTTTCAACCTTTAAAGCTTTGATCAGTATTTAAATTGCAAACAGTTAAGCAGAGGAGTATATATTCTTTTCCCTTAAAGTATATATTCTTTTCCCTTCCATCACATAACCTGTGCATAATATAAAACACAGATATAGCTTCAGCTCCAATTTAGGATGCTACAGACAAATGCTACAGTCCTACTTAAGTCTGCAACACTTTAGTATGTATCTGAGGTTAAATAGTTAAAATACTTGTCAAACCAGTATTTCTTCTTAAATGGCTAGTGATTTTTAGTGTGCCAGTGAAATACTGCCCCACTGCAATCTCCTGGTTTTGGAAAAACAGAAACAAACAGACTTTTCTGAAGGTAAATTAACAGCTCGGGGGGGAAAAAAACCATGCCCATTTATTTTGTAGATTTTTGAGCATTCTTAGCCATACTGCTATTGGAGAGCTCTGTTAGGCAGAGAGAGTGTAGAGACATCACTGTGCATGGCTGCAATATCTTAGTCTCATCTCTCTCCTGCTGGAGGCTTGAATAGCTTTTTCATTCAAAAAAATCTCTCAGCTGGGTGACAGTTTGCCCTTCTTTCTGAGCTGGATGGAAAAGTAAATGCAAAAGTGCAAAAGATAGCACACATGGCCAGTTTTTCTGTGCTGACAGCTCACACCTGGGCCCTGGATATTCCCTACATAGTCTTCTCCCAAAGGAGAATTTTCTTTTGCCAGGACAGCACCTGTTGAATGTACCAGTGAATCTGTCTTCTGCAGTTTTAGCCCAATTTCCTATGAAAGGTTTATGCAGTCAATGCTACACTTCTTTTGATCTTACCCATTTCATGCTAATAGCTTTTGATTCCATTTGCTAATTTTAAGAGTCTGAAGTCACAAAGATACAATGCTTCTACAAGTTTACATGGAAATAGGAAGCTCAGCAGAGGAGAGACACCCCACCACAGGAAGCGATAAGCCTGAGTACAGTCTTAATTAGGCGTCAAAAACTGCAGAACACATACACACAAATGCTTTCTCATTTTGAATGTGAAAGACAGATTTGTATTTACTAGACATGAGAGAATGAGATATCAAATACAAAACATAAATTAAAAGGATGCCAGGATCTGCTAAGTCTGCTGCTTACAAAGTTGATGTCTGACAGCAGGATACCACTGATTGATCATGTCTTTGTCTTTCAGTCAATCCAACATCTACTCCAGTAATAGAGACAAGTATATGCTCACCATCTCACTGTGTGGATTTATTAATCCACTTGCCATATAGTCTCATTAACCAGTTGATTTTAGTCATTTTCTGCAACTATTCAAGCTCCTGCTACATTAAAATTCTAGCCTTTCATGAGACAACTGTATATCTTCTATGTGTTATGTCATCTGCCAATTAATACACAGCAATCTCCACTGATCCCTGTGACACCCATTGAAAATGGTATTATTACTATTTCCTGTTACTGCTTGCTAGGTACAACACCCAAGAGAAACAAACCACATTTACAAAGCTTCACTAGCAGGAGTTAGCATCTGAAAAAAGCAGATAGGAAGACAATAGTGGTGTACCTGGGAACACTTTTGAGCTCCTCAGTCCAGGTAACCCCCTTCCCTCCCCTGTGTCCCCCACACACCTGGGTTTGTCTGGGAAGAAAAACCAGAGAGAAGCTGCAAGGTGTCTCAGCTACGTTCCAGATCTGAGCAACAGCAGTTTTGGAGCTGTGGTGTGCCCCACAGTACGTGCTGCTTGTTCCGTCTAGATGCAGCCAGAGGATAAGATCCACTGACAGAAGAGGAGAGGGTTGGGATTTTTTATCATGTGTCTCCTTGCCAGTCATATAACATTGAGGTGGAGAGGGCCTTTGATTGACGTTAGTGTTTAAAGCTCTCTGGGTGAAAATATAGAGGTAGTCCTGTTAGACTCAGAAGGCCAGTGAAACACTACTACCAATTTAGCCAGTTAGCTCATCTGACATCATGAACCATTAATAGTGATGTTTTCTGTTCTATTCCTAGCCAATTGTGTGGTCACCTTACGGTAGTCTTATCTCATCCATACTTCTCTCATTGGAAAAGTCATGTGGAACTGTATCAAGTATATTATAGAAGTCAGTATATACTGTGTTCATGTTATTCTTTAAGCCGTGAAGTCTTATCTTACTGAGCAGGTCAAATACTCTTTCTACTTTTTATTAGTCCATGTTGATTTTACTTTTCATTTTGTTTTCTGCAAATATGCACAAAAAATTACTCCATGCACCTAATTGAAGCTAAATGATTATTTTTTCTTATTATTGTCACAGCCTTCTGCTATAAGAGTATATTATTGGTCTTTTTCCCTGAGACCCTTCTCATTATTCCAAGGTATTTGGCAAGGACTGAGGACCATTCTGATACAAGTTTCATTAATTCCTTACATTTGACCTCTACAGAGAAGCTGACTCAGCCTTTTCTTTCAGTATAGTCAGTGTATCAAGACATGCTGAATCTACTCGCCCCCATTTCTGCTCCTGTTTCTTTCTGCAAAGAGTGAGATTCTTAGTTCACGTAAGTGGTAGATACTGATGACAGTAAAGCTTTACACATTTCCCAGCAAACTGATGTCCCTTCCTACGATGGGTTTAAGTGAAACTGAAGAACAAATATTAGCCAGGTTGACAGCTTTCTCTTTCCTAGCTATAATTTTCTCTCACTTCTCTTGAGTAATGGCTGTTGTTTAATCACTTCTTGTCAAAGTCCTTTTATGCCTCACCCTTTTATGCCTCTCCCTCATCCATCACTATCACTTTGTCTCAAAAACATTTCAGTATTGTCCCTGAGCAGACTTGTCCATACCTTGTCAGCAACCTTGTCCCATATCACTTTCAGAACTGATATGGAAACAACTGGATGAGGAAAGGGACTCCTGTTGTCTGTTTGCATTACAAATTCTTTCAACTAATATGTCAAAACCCTGGAATCTAAAACTACCAGCTTGATTAAGACAGTCTGTGGGGTTATATGTATAGCTGTTTCAGTGTGATTATTGCTCTAATCACCTCTGTGATCTGAGCTATTGGCAAAATTTTGATTTAATGCCATTGTTCCCCATCAGCCTTACACATCCTAAGTCAGAGTAGAAGTACATGTGCAAGGCCAGGCTATGTTAACTTAACATATGGGACAACACAGTCTGAAAAATCACTAACTGGGGCTCTGCAAGGACCATGGAAGTTTCAGCTTGGAAGCAAACTCTGACAGTGCTTCACAAGCAGCAGGATGATGAATGACCTCTGATCATGTCTGAGGAACTGTGACCCAGAGTCAGAGTCCCTGTGCTGACAATAATAACATAGAAGTAATGTCTGAGTAACTGATAGTTTTTAAAAAGGTGCTTCAAGTGATATCTCATACAGTAGAAATACTAGGACAAATGAGAGTATGCACCTTTTCATTTCAGGGATCACCTAGTTTCCCTCCATACATCTTCCAATGCTAAAGATCTCTCCCCTCCCAAAGAATATTATCTGCAGCTAGATTTATCTTGAGCTAACACATGTTCAGCTAAATTCGTGTCTCTGTCAGGCTCTGGGGCAGCAGGATTGCAGTGAGATGCAAAGGTAGAGCAGAGCAGAGCACTATCAGCTTTACTTCCCATGCTGCAACCCACAACGTCCTCATTGAAATGCTGGACAAGAGTGATGCCTGAGGGAACGATTCTGGAGGTCTCCAGTAAGAATACCTGAGGAAGATGGCAAATTACTTGTGACAATTATGAGATGACTCAAGAAGGAATGAAAAATTCGTCCACGCTAGCTAAGACAGGCAATAAGACAGCAGTTTATAATCTGGCTTCTGCCCCGTTAGTATATCAGCCTGAAAATATTACCTCTGCTTTCCACAGAAGGACATACACTGAAGGAACAAGATCAAATGTCGTACTCAACCCTTAAGGTGGAGAAAGAGGGCTCTAGATGCCTGGTGTTTATCTCTCTGTAGTCTTTAATAAATGCTTTCCAAGTGGCAGAGAATTCAAAGATGAATGACAGTTATTAAGTATTTATTGTCTTAAACAAACACATACAACTAAACTGCTACTGCAGTGTATGCAGACTGATTTCCCAAGCGGAAGCAATTTGCAGTTTCATGCATGCTGAAATGAGATCAGTCTCTCCATCTGTGATTCAACCATGGAATTGTCCTTGTTTTCCAAATGGCTGGCTGCTCACTGAGTGGCCAAGGGTGATTCAGCATGGCTTCACACTGCTAGGAACAGACTTCTGTAAGATCAATAGTTCAGGCAACTAATTTTAATCTCCTGTATAAGCAGATTGCTTTTCTACTTTACTTTAAGGCATGTAGAATGCAGTAGGCTATTATCCTAAACCCATTGATCTCCTAGACTGCAGTGAATGACAAAACCAGTTAGTCTAACAGTCACATGACTGCGGTCATTAGAGTTACAACTGTCAAAGCTGAAAGCCAAATAGAAAATGTGGTGCAATAACTTCAAACTGCCATTCAAATACTTCACCTTGTTCTATACCAGTTGTAATGGGCTGAGAGCTGGCTTGCTGCACTCGCCCCCTCTGCAGAGAAATGTGGCTGCAGTCACTCTTAGAAGAGGTAATCTCTATGACCTGCTGATGAATAGGCCACTTATTTATAAGCATCCTATCTTTCCAAGTGATGCTGCTGTACATCCGCTTTAAACAAGAAGGATTTCCTTTTCTGATATGGAATGTAGTAACTTTGATGACTCTGCACAGGCAGCCAGGCCCATATAAAGCAGAGGAGGAAATTTCCCCACCCAGTTTTCCCTCCCTTCCTCTACCATACATGGAGAGGCTCTTGAATCCTAGGAACTAAAAATAGTTTAGCAGATAAGTTTAAATTAAGATATTTTGAAGCACTTCTTTCACTGACACTGTGTGATAGCAAGTTAGGAATAGACTGCTGTCCTGGTATGTCTATCCTATTTCCAGTTGTGAGAAAGGCTGAGCCTTTTGTCCTGTGAGATGATTTAGGATGGAGTGAAAATATAGTGCACCTCAGAGAGCACAAGTGGCTGAGAAGAAGCAACCCTGGCTACAGATGGATCCCAAGCCTCCAAAGGTGGGGTGAGAAAAGAAGGACACTGCAGAACCTACGGGAAACCCAAAAACTTCACTTGCAATTACTTATGACAACTATAGTCTGATTCTCCCTGCCACAAGCTCCCACTTTCTGCTAACCTTCTGAAACTGATGCAGATTTTTTAATTTGTATTTTCTGTCTAGAAACAGGAAGTAAAGAACAAAGCTACAGAAAACCCAAGAGCTGACAGCAGTAGCAGTGTTACTGAGATCCTTGCAGGGCAACAGAGCAGTGAAGAATGTCAGTTGCTGCTCTTGGTGATGTGCAAAAGAATTATTATGTATCTCTGTTCTTTTTCTGGGATTTCAGTTATTCATATAGAGGTTTGATGTTTCTAAATACTCATCTAGAAATAATGTACCTTCAGTTCTGTTTGCTTGAGGTGCAGGGAGAAGCGGGAAAGGGAGACAGTCTCTGGAGCTTAAAAATGACAGCGAAAAGTTAGAAAGAATTAAAACAAAGGACAAGAGAAACACCCCCAAAATTGAAGTAAGTATCAGAGCAGACATGAGAAAGTAGTACATTCTAGGAAGAAAGGATAAGGAACCATACGGGGAACAGTCCCAACAAAACAAAAAGCAGTTTTTCACATTCTTATGGTGCAGTGGTGGGAGTTGAAGAAAGCTGTGGCAAGGCAAGGAGGGTGTATTAGCAGATGCACTGGGAATATATTTAAATAGTGTTTCAAAAGGCAGCCATCTGCATAGGTATTCACAATGGCTCTTAAATGTCTCCTGCCTATATATTGATACTTAGGCTCTCACAACTGATAGTCCAAGTCACTTCCTAAAGCTAACACAAGTTTTAAAACCCTGCCTGACTTCTAAACCATTATTTCACATTCCTGTTTACCAAAACCCAGGAGTGTCTGTGTCCCAAAGTAGGTTACTGTGCTGTGGATATTGCTAAGGAAAAGCAGAGCTTTAAATGCTGCTGTCTCCATGGGAGCCTAGAGCAGCTGTAGGAGCAGGAGCAATGCTAGCCCAGACATCCTGACCAAGGCTACACCCTTCTGGCAAGAGATGCTCTATGTCCTCCCATGCCAGTCCAAGCAGCCTCCCATGGAGCCAGTGCAGCTCAGCAGTCCCCCATCCTCCAGCTGTGTCTATACCTGTGTTTATTCTAGGTATAGGTGTTCTTTAGCTCTGTTCACCACGTAATGAACACCTTCCATCCCTCTTCTTTACTTGCTTGCTTCCCACAGTCACTGGCTGCTGAACTGGACTTCTGGTTTAAGGGCTGATCTGCTCCAGCAGGATCAGGATGTAGAATTTTGCCTTCTCATTTACTGATAAGATCCCTAATGCAAGAAAAGACCCTGTGAGTTACCATCCCTGGCAGAGTAACTCCTACAGAAGGACACCCCTGGCCAAGCATAAACCAAAAAGAGGGTGAGCAGTGAAGGACTGATAGGAGAATAAAATATTACCTCAGTCTGCAGTGCTTCTGGGAACCCTAACTCCAGCTGGCAATATTGTTGCATCATCTCCTGCCATGGGATATTATCTTGCCATCAGAAATGCTCTGAATTAAATACATAGTTTTTCTGGGATCCCTCTGTACTGATGTCGTCCATGGAAATAAGTCTTGATGTAAAGCAATTGCTCTTCTACTGCTAGGACTATCGGGTGGCAGGGAGCAGCTGAACATGCCTTTCTCAACATTCATCTCATGCTTGTACATTATTCAAAGGGGGAAAAAATAGCTTCATCTTTAGGGAGGCTGAAATTGTTGATTTCTTTCCTATCCTAAGGAAAATGAAATCTAAAGACTAGGAAGAAGTAGAACAAGGCATTGGGTCAGATGCACTGCCCAGCAGAGCAAGACATAAGGGACCCAACTGAGCCTCCCCTTGTAACAGTGGAAAGAGCAGTAGGACAGTGCCCTGTCTGAAGGAAGCACCTAGGTTTGAAAGTTACCTCTACAGGACTCCTTAGGCAGAACAGATAAAAGAATATTTAGCCCAAGGATAAAATAGAAGTTTAATAATTGCCTTGCAGTATTATCTGTCCTGGGTAAAATGTTCTGTCCTGGTTCAAATTCCATTTGAAGCAGAGGATCAGAAGTTAGAATCCACATGTTTTCTTTCTGATTCAGTCTAGTAACTTTTCCGTGTCTCTGTTTTCCATTCTGTCATTTTTTTAAAGTCACTTTTTAAAAACCTGCTTTATTTTCAGGCTCAGAGAAATGTAGTGAGTTATGGTACACTGAGGTACATATATGAAAATAAGTTTATTATTACCTTGTTTTTACTATTATATTTACTATGATAGATCACAACTGTGAAATCGGATAACACTTTGTTCTGCCCTCATGTTTGTGCTTTAAATACTCCATGTGTAGCAGAAATCAGGAAAGATATTCACAAGGTCGCTTCAGGTCCATCACCCATATACTACACTACATTTTTCAGTACTTTATTACACATGGAAAGGTCTTGACTATCAGGGATGGAACTACAAGGGACTGTTTCAAGAGCTAATTTACTGTCTCCTGCCTGTCCTTGCTGGCAACCCTCCACTGCCAACACCTAAAAATTTATAAATTCTACCTGAACTCACCAGCTGCTGCCAGCCAGACATGGGCATTCTTGGAGTGAGTGCCTGCAGGGAAAGTTGATGTAGAAGAGTCCCTCCCTGAGCTGGACAGGGTGAGAGAAATAAATCAGTTTCTGAGAAGACTCTTTTGCAGCTATGCTGTCTACAAATTATCTCTCATCATTCTTAATTGTGTAATACTGCATGCCTCTGTGTCCATGGAGAGCTGAAGTGAACAGAGGGCTCCTTGGGAGGCTCTTGAAATGAGTGTTCTGTGCTTAACACACAGGTAGCTAAGGAGGAAACTGAGCTGCCATAAGATCTCTGGAAGGCCACGGAAATTTAACCTCCAAGTTATTTCCTGACACCATCATGTCACCTGAGTCTTCTTAGCCCAAAGTGTTGAAGAAACCAATGACATCCATCCTTCTTCCAGCACAGAGGTATTAGAGCACATCTGGTTGAATGGCTGCTGCCTCTGTGACTGACTCCCAGACCCCTGGCCCCAGACCCTTTATCTTACCTATTTCTTAGGATGCCTTGGGTGAGGTATACCCCAGGGCCAAAGCTGCAGCAGGAAGCCCTGGTCTCTGCAGGTCTGATTTGACTCCTTTGTAAGCTAGAGGAGCTAACCCACCTGGCATTTGCAGGAATCAGACTTTTGGAAGGAGAATCCAGCACAAGGAAAAGGCATGGGTGAATGGCAGTTTAGAGGACTTACTGGCCTGCTTGGCTTTCTCTGTGTAAGTGGTGGTTAGGTCTTCATCAATGGGATGTTCCACTGGCCCCACCATGGGGATGAGATGGCGTTCCGCTCGGATAGCCTTGGTGGCATGGGGCAGGAGCATTGCCTCTGGAGAAGGCTCCCGTCCCTCTGCTGACGGTGGCCGCAGCTGTCCCTCGCTGTCTGAGAACGGAGTGTCTGTGCGACTGCCCGGCAGGCAGACAATCTCCCTCTTGGCCACCCCGCTGGAGCCGGCCAGCTCTGCCCCTCCCTGCGCAGCAGCCTCCGGCATGCTCTCGTAGCCACTCTGTTCAGACAGGGACACCTCGTCCTGAGGTGCATCCGCCCGGCCGGTGGTGCTGTCAGGTGGGGAGCGTGGGCTCTTCTTGCGAGCGCGGCGGTGCTTCTCCTGCGCCACATTGTCAGCGTCGCTGTCTGTCTCGCCATAGTAGGCCTCGCTGTCCGGTGGGGACGTGAGGCTCTCCAGGTGTCTCTGTGACCTCCATGGCTGTGAGGGCTGTGTAGTGGCTGGGGCTCCTGCTGGTTCAGAGCTGAGTAACTGTGCTGAGGGGGTGGGCACAGATGGTGGAGAGAGCACTCGCTGCCCTGGAGAAGGGGAACGCTGGAGCCACGGGCCAGTCTGGTCCCCACCAACTATCCTGTGAGGAGAAGGAAAAGTGGTAAGCAAGATTTGGTTTGTGCAGCTAAACTGGAAGGAAACTCTGGAGTGAGAGAGGGCTATGGACTGGGACAGTGTTACAGGTGTTTTTCAGGTGGTACAGACATCTGAAGTGTAGACACCAAGGACAGACTTATCCCTGACATCAGCTATGTGCTCTCATTCTGATTTTCTGCTTCACAGTTCTATGGAAACCAGGTGTTAAACATTCAAAAATCAGAATGCCCTAAAACCATAAAAAATTTACCAAGCTTAATCAGCTCCCCAGGCATTTCTCTTGGAGAGATGAATCCTGCATAGCAAGCATTCCCCAGGACAGTGAGACCTACCCTTCAGCCTGCAGCTTGTCAGCAGAGAACGGCTGGTGCTCAGCCAGAAGATTTCCTATTATTACACTGCACTCCAGCTGCTCCTGCAGCTGAGACTGTGTCAGATCTGCAGATCTGGCACCCCCAAACTGCTTTAGTTCAGACTTCCAAGAAGTCAGTGCTATTTGTTTGCTCTGAACTCTATGTGGGAGTAAATAGCAAATACTTAGGATATAAAGGCCCAAGTGTTTTTTGGGGATAGGACTATGGTATCCAGTGGTAGGAGACCACTCTAATACTTAGCCTGCTCACTGTGGTGGGGCTGCTTCACAAGCTATCAGTACCTGGGTTTTGACAACCATATGCAGTCATGCTGGCCAGCCCAATCCATGGTGGCATTTGCCTTTGGTTTAGACATAGCAATTTCAAGCCTCTAAGACATCTGGAGGGATGACTGGAGTAGGTGCCAGACAGACTGGGGCAGTTAACCCTGCTGCTGGCTTCCAGAGGGAAGGGGAATTGGCTGTGCTGACAGAAAAAGAGCCCATTCTATCTTACCTCTCCTCAAGAGTGAGTTGCTGGATTTCCACAGCAGTTTGACTCCAGCCCACACAGATGGAGCTGGGAACTTGTTCCTTCTCTTGTCAGACTCACCAGGGCTTATAAGAGCTATAAAGTAGTCCTAAGTATTTGCCTTCTGAACAAGCATACCATGAAGCCAGGTAGACAGCATTGCCACTGTAAAGCTGTGCAACTGATGACTTGGATCCCAATTCTAAACTGTGAAAAATTTTTATTTATGTCAAATGCAAACTTTTGTGGAAGCTAAGGGTGGGAGAATTTCTCTGGCAGTTTATTTTTTAATGCTATTTGCCATTACTAAATCTCTCTGGGGAGCAACCTCAACATTCCACAAGCAAAACAGAACAAACAGAACAGTCCCTCTTCTTCTTTAAACACTTGATCAGGTAACTCAGAAGCATAACTTTTTGTAAGTGAGTTTCTTTTGTTCTGTATTGTCAGGTCAATGTCTCTCCCTTCCTCTTTTTCTGAAATACATACACTCCAGAGTCATCCAGCTACCTATCCTTTTTGAACAGAAATGATTGGTGTTTTCTCTGAGAACGTAAAGATGAAGTAGGAATAGACATATGATCAAGAAAGCAACATTTGATGATTTCTCTGCTACTGCAAATGAAGCCAACTGATTTCATTATTTCCAAACCATTCAGTGTTGGCTCCATCCAGAAGGATGCAAGAAGCCTGCCTTTCTCACTTTGTTAATTCAAAGTGTGCTGATCTTGACCAACTAAAATTTGCCCAGGCACCTGTTTGCTGCAGATAGGCTCCAATGGTGTGAGATGAGGCCTTGGCAAGGGACCAGGAGCTATTCTGGACACCTTGTATAGAACTTACCCATCCCACTTACAGTTAGGGTATAGAGTGAGCACATCAGAAGGCACCAGCACTTTTCCTGAAACCAAGGGGAAGATCCTACATGCTCAGGCTTTCCTTCTCTGAGCACTGCCCACCTCTGCTCCTGCTTTACAGATGACAGCAACCAGCATGGCTGTCCTTTCCCACTGCTCACAGTGCTCTCTGTCTTTTCAGGACTGTAGAAGATCACATATCCCAGCCCCCTTCACCAGGGCCTGATTTTCTGAGGGTGACTTCTGTTTAGGCAGTAGTGTGGACTAGCTAGAACCTCACACAGCTTTGCTGCCTTCATCTTTACAGGATTATTCATTTATTGCTTGGGCTGCATCCAGCATGCACTGACGCACTGGGTTAACTTAGCACAGGGAGGACAAAGAACCATACTGGTACTATTTTTTGTCCATAAATTTGAGCCTGATCTCCAGTATTCCCTGAACTAGAGACTGGCACAGGTATTTCTTCCCATAAAAAAGCGGCCTAGCCACACACCTTTCATCTTTGTGGGAGTCAGTATACAGACTGTTGGACTACAACAGCCCACTGTAAGACAGGGCAAAACATTGAGATGTCAACATTTTAGCCAGGTTAGGACATGGGTAAGTCCTTCTAGTACACCTTGCAGTATGGTGAAACCAAAGGCTTCCTGACTGTCTTGTTTCTGCTGGATGTGGACAGCTGCTGTACTGGACAAAAGCACCCTACTGCCTGCACTGTCACAGCACTGGCACTTGGGAGCAGGTTACCTTTTCACACGGATGTTGAGCATGCCATTGGAGGAATCGATGATCTGCATGGCATTAGCATGGGACAGGCCAGCACATGACTTCCCATTGATAGATACTAGAACATCATTTTCCCACAGGCCTCCACGGCACGCTTTGCTTCTCTTTCGAATCTGAAAAAGCAGGAGAGAGGATAAGGATGATGGGAAGAACAGCAGCTATTTAGTTCAGTTGCTGGCCCTTCTATTGCTCCATTTCTCACAGAATAAAGTAAGGTGTAAGATTACTCTGCTGATAGAGTGGAGTTGGATGAGCCCTGGCTATGCCTTTTGGTCTCTGTATCCCTGTTAATTCCAAGAATCACTCTGCTGAGCATAGGCCTGAACTGATCACCAACCCTGTTCAAGTTCTTTAGTGCAGATGAAAGACTCAAGAATATCTACATGCTCTTCTCCTCTTGTTCCCTATCTCCTAAGTTGGTTAGGGAGTCTGTGTTTCAGAGAACAGACTATGCCTGCACATGTCCATGTGTCCTTCTGCATGCCTCTACTGTACTTCCTTGGTATGATCCCTGACTCTTGCAGAGCCTCTGCAAGTACCATCCTCAGGGAAGCTGACACTGAGGAGAGGTGGTGGTTCAGAGGCATGTTCTGGTGTTAAGCATTCCTGCTCCAATGGCTTTGGTCAGTGTATTTCTGGACATCTGCATCAGGCTATATGGTGTCCTATTACACAAGTGTAAACTTGGAATAAATCTTTAGCCTTAACAGGAGTTGTGCAAGATATGCATTGCTTTATCTGAGAAGGGAGTCAGAGTCACTGGCTCCAAGCGAGCTCCTAGATCTGTCCTCTCACGGCCATCTTGCACCAAGTGTTTACTCTCTGTTTCATTCCATCATCCATCAGTTAAACTTCTTACCAACTCAGCCTAGCCTTTCTGCTAGGGCAAGCAAGAAAGCAAACCAAATGCCCACTCAGCCAGAAACCACTGACCTCTCCCATATAGGCAAGCAATGGGGATAGTCTTGTAGGACAGCTTGGCACCCATAATGTACTCATTTTTCACATAAAAGAGTAGCCAGGTAAAATCACTAGGTCAGAGCAAGTCAGGAACAAGGTAGCATTACACTCTCTTTGTAGATTCTTCTACAATATTTCTTCAGATATTGCAGTTAAGTGAAAGACAAATCAGTGCAGAGCTGTTTAACAAAGGGTGCAGTGAACAGACTGTGTCAGATCCCTGCAGAGAAATAATACTCAACAGGGCACCTTTGTCCATATCTCACAGCCTTGCTGCTTGATCCACCAGACTCATCTCTAACATCATAAAGCTACTTTGCCCACACTCTCATGGCAGCTTCATGAAAGACAAGTGAATGTGGGAGGATTGCTGCCCTGTCATTGTTCTTGCAGGAGCAGGAGAGGAGAGAGCTGGAGCCGTAAGGAAGTCCCATGGCCTGATTGCCTGGTCTCAGTGGCCCACGCTCCCTGCACCTATGGGGTGTGTGAGTGCCTTGGGCTTGGCCCCACTGGCCTGTGTTGAGCAGGCAAGAGCAACACTCCTCCCAGGTCAGCCTGTCAGCAGGACTGAGAGGTGTTGGGGAAGAAGATGGAAAGAGGAGGGCTATGCTTCAAGTTGTTTTTGTGTTCATTGGTACTTTATCACTCTGTACCCTTTCCAACTTGACCCCAAATCCTGCCTGCATGCTTAAAATAGGGACTGGCTCATCCCAGCTGCCACATCCATCAGCCTGTGTCATTTTAGTCCTTTATCTCCCTCCTTGTTAATATAAGCCTGGAATGAGCATTTGTCGGTCTGTAATGAACTACTGCTGAAGAACCACAGTTACAGTATAAATGCTGCCTCCTGATACTTCATCCAAATGCAGCTGTTAACTGAGAAGGTAAAGAAGATACATTTTCCAGTGCTGCCTACTGACACAACAGCTAATGAAAAGAGTTAGGAAGTTGAAAAGAGGTTAAAAGGAGGGTTTCCCAGTATTCCCCAAAAGGCCAGCTGCTGCTCCATAGCCAAGTACTTGGTGCTTAGCACTGGATGGGAACATACTTGCTGAGTATCTCTCCCAGTTGTAAAGCGAGGGGATTGCGGGTTGAAGGCTGTCAGCAGGTGCTCAGAGCATTCCTCACATCCCATGGTATTCCTCCCTGCTCACTGGAACCAAGGATGTAGGCTGATGACCAGCCAGAACAGCAACAGTAAACTTCCTGCAATTGTCTAGTCCCTCAGAGACTTTGCAGGCAACTGCTTGGGGTTCCCAGGCAGGAAGGATCGGGCTGTGCCCCCAACACTGCCTGATGCTGTTTCAGGTACCTTTATTCCAGAGAAGACTGGTGGGACTCAAGCAGGCCACGTGGGCTGATAATCATGAGCAGGCAAATCTTGCCTGTGCTCAAATCTTACTGGACTGACAGAAAGCGCATGCACTAAAGCAACTTTTGGTATTTCAGTGCTCTACAATAAAAAGGGACTTTTCCATGCCTCCAATACTTTCTGGGAAAAGAGGACCAGGTCTCTTCCAGTGCAAGAAGAGACCTATAGAGTCTGAAAGTAGCATGTGTCTGGCTCAGTCTTCCACAGATTTATAAACCTGCCTTGGAAGTTTATGAATTTGCTCCTGGGATCAGAGGGAAATGAACTATCCACAGCTTCATTTTTACACTAAACCACTACCCCACTGCATTTGCCAGGGAGGAAGGCAAAGGGGTTAAACACAGAAGAGGATTCCACAGAGAAAGAAAGACAGGACAGGACTTAATCCAAAGCCACAACAGCAAGGTGCAGTGTGCTGGAGGCTGCAACCTAAGGCTGCCAGTTTTTTTGTGACTCACAGTCTCTACAGTAGAGACTGTGAGTAGAGACTTTAATGACAACCCATAACCTGCTCATCTTGAGTACAGCGAGAGCAGCACTGAGCCTTTGAGGCCCCAGGCCAGGGTGGCTGCCCAGTCCAAAAGCCAGGCTCCCTGCCCATCCTGAAGGTCAGACTGCCCTCAGGATCAGCCATTTGCTCCCCATGTCCAAAAGATGCCCTCTTCTGGGCATCCAGTGTGCCACATGAAGTGTCACTAACAGGGAGCTTCTGCTTAAGCTGCAGAAATCTTGGAAGGTGTCACCCAACAGGTGTTCTGAAAAGGTGGGAAAAGTTGGGAAAAGTGGTATTTCAAAGAAAAAAGCCTCTCTGCTTGCTGTAACACATACCTGGAGAGCTTTCTTGTGCAAATGAGAAGCAGCACTGACAGACTGACAAGTGGTAAGGGTTGGCCCCAGACCTGGCCCTGAGGGATTGCATTGTCCAACCTTCTAACACGTACCAGTGAGGACTGACCTCTCCTTTTGTGTGAGGAGCCCCACAAATTCTGTGAGCCTCTTGTAACTGACTGTTAGACTTTCCACTCCATGCCTCAGTAGACACACTCTCCCATGGCATATTCAAGTCAGGGTATGTCCTGTTTAGATTTCAGATGGGTTTAGGAAATCCCAGTTTCAGAGTCTTATAGATTTATGCTACTGGAAATACAAATCAGTGTGAAAAACTGGAACACATTTACTCAGAAAATTGTCCATCTCCCTGCCCTCTCAGCAGGAGATCTGTAGTGACAAAAGAGCTCTTGTCAGAGAGGTTTGGGTATCTGCAGTACCTATGTACATGCACATACACACGTTTTCTTTCATTACTTTGCCTGCTTCCTCCCCCTCATCATGTTCAACCAGACAGAAGGGATAGGACAGAGGCAGCTGAAACAGAAAACAAAAAAAAAAAAAAAAAAAAAAGAGGGAAAAAAGTAAGGCAACAATTGAGAAGGAAAGGAATAAGAAAGGTGTTGAAAGGAAGGTCAGTGCTAGGAGAGGCCAGGAAGGCCAGGGTTGAGATCAGGCTTTAACAGTACCGTACAGGTTTCCTTGTACACCCCTAGGCAGACAAAAGGACATGCTGATTGTTGACGTGTCTTGGGGAATTCAGCCTGGCTTTCAGGAACAGAATGCAAGAGAGGAGGGGGTCAGATGCAACTTGGCAGCATCTGTCCTTCAGTAGGGACTATATTTAGATAGTGGTATGTGGGGGCTGAACACATGCTGGGATGCTAAGAATAGAGTAATCCTGATAGTAACTCAGTGGCTTCACATCTTGCCTCAGTACAGCCCAGGGAACGTGTCTTGAAACTTTGCAACCACTCTCCCTGCTGGCCAGCACTGCTTTTTTGTAATGAAGTAGGCTGTGGGTAAATAGAAGTGGTTTGCAGTGTAGGCTCAGGTCACCCATCTCTCCCCTTGCCTTCCCAAGCCACCTCCCACTTCCTCTCACTGGGAGAGCTCAGCCTATAATGTAGGAAGATAAATTTTATTATCAGTCTTCAATCTTTCCAGCAGAAACCTAACAGCCTCAGTCCAAGTCAGAGTTTAATACTGAATACAATTCACCTTCCCACCCAATGCCCTTCTACTCTCTGATTGCATCTCTCAATGATCCATCCCCTTCCCCCAGAAGCTACAGTGGCATGGGGTCCAATACTCCATACAACCTGGCAGTGTTTAAATTTTATTCCCAGCCTTCTGTGGTATGCAATCCTGTCACAGGGTTCTCATAGAGAGATAACAAATTACTTTTTGTGGTATAAAGCATTACTAAAATGGAATGACTCAAGCAAGAGCCAACCAGCATGTGGGCCTGCTCCTCCTAGAACTTCCTGCTCAGCTGAACCACAAACAGAGCAGTTGCTAGATGCAAAAGCAGAAACAAACACCTTCCATCTCTTCTTCTTTCTGAAGATGTGTATTCATACAATTTTGCTTATTGGGCCAGTTTGGTTTTCATCCAAGGCCAGGGTTTACTCTTTTTGTGTAAGGAAGGATACTAATGTGGCTAAAGTAAGGAGATGGCTAGAGTGGGTAGATGGCTACAGTGGGATTCAGAAGACCTGGATAATTTTTTGTGTGACCCTGGAGAAGACACTCAGACTGTGAGCCATAAAAGGCAGGAGCCTGGAAAGCAGGACATTTTCCAACAGTCTTTCTTTATCTCAGTTGCCTACCTGAACATAGAGATCCAGTGAGCTACTTTCCCTATGCCTTATCTATTAAGTAGCAAATAACATCATATCCTCATATCAATGCCATTTTTTTATTGGAAGCTATTTTACAGGAGAATATCCATAATAATTACACTAAGCATTACAACTACACAGGAAGTTATTTCCAGTAATTTCCTGACGAAACATCGTGCTCCTTCTTAAGACATGAACTGGAAGACTTGCCTCTTGGTAAAATAGGTCCAGTGTCCCTACAGAGCTACTTCACAGGTCATCCATGGTGAAGCTTAATTAGGGAGTCTTTATATAAAGAAAGAGGGAAGAGAACACATACTTTGTAGGATGGACACAGCAAGGGAGAGTGGTGAAAAGATGTATCTTAAGTGGTAGGACAGACTTGGGTGGCTTCTGAGCAAGGGGTTTAACAATGAGAGCTGGTAGTGGATGAGGATCCTAGTGCTGCTCAGTTGGTTAAGTGCATGTCAGACTACAGTAAAATATGTTACTGCCTAGAGTGTACTGGTGCAAGAATGAAAGAACAAGTTCTTAGATGCACTAGATTTAATTCTGACTTGTGCCAGGGGATACAAACTGATATAAAACACACAAACAATCAGGGACTGTTGACTGTTGGTTTTCTCCCTCTGACGGTTTTCCCTTACTGAAATGAAGTGCCTTAAAATGAGTTTTTTGTTGTGGTTGTACAAGAGGGAAGAGAAGAACAACCTCAAACAATCCACCTTCTTTTCCTAAGCAAAAATATTAGCATAAGTGTCATTGTGGGGAGCAAGTTTCTAGCCAGAGGTGGCCCCAGGTAGATATAAAAGGGGCATAATCTCCATAGCTATTTGTTACTTGATGGTAAATTAGCTGAAAAGTAATTAAAATGTAATATCAATGACAAAGAATAATGCCACATGTACTAGAATAGATACTAAAAGTACTTGATAAGCATTTTACCCTCAACAGAGTAAGCAGCAAGATATCAAGTGTTTTTTATATGAAGCAAGGATTCAGAAAGAACAGATATATTTGTCAAATATTTGTACCAGGTCCCACATTTAGGAGCTGTGAGAAAAGCAACTAAATGTTCAGAAAAAATATGCTTATACATGTCCCATGTAAATCCTTTTTCTAGAAACTCAGCCTGGCTCGTGTGCCATAAAAGATTTTGGGATCTAAACCTAATGAAATTGAAGCTCATAAGCAAATCTAGCAACCAAAATGTCTTTCTACAGGTCCAGGCACTGAACTGGGACAGAAGGAAGGAAAGATGCTTTAACACAGGGTAGAGTAATCCAGAGACATGGCTTCAGTCTTCCAGAACAAGGTGTTCCCAGCCTTCGCACTGCGTGCTGATACTGTGCTCTAAAGGGCTGTGAGCATTTGCAAGCCCTGAATAAAAACCTTTCTCAAAACAGAAGGCTCTTTTCAGCTGCTACTAATTGTTGAACAGCAACAGTCTTAATAATATTATGCCTCCACAGTATTTATGCTGAGAGAGGGCAAATTAGAAGACATTATTTCGATAGAATGAGGGTCACTTTGGCTTGCAAAACAATATTGAACACAGCATTCATAATATTGCAAGAGTGGGTTATTGCACCAAAAGACAGCACTCACTAACCCAAAGGCAGCCTCTCAGCAATAGTCTGAGGAGGATAAGCACCATGGTTCTGCGGCAGCAAGGACAGGATCAGCCACAAGTATGGATTAAAGAAGTACCCCATTCACCTGAAGGATCTAGGGCACTTAGGTCCAGAGAGCTTCCTGTGCCTTGCAATATCTTTGTAGTCATCTTGTAGGTATGAATGTACATCAAAAACCAGGCTCAGCCTCCACAGCTGTATTCAGTAGTTCTAGCCAGTAGCAGGCTGAATAATATCAGTGAATGAACCTGACCTCTGGACTACAACTACTGCGGTAAAATGTTGAAATGATCCTTGGCACATCTTTGGCTGAGATTGCCTACTGCTGTCCTGAACAATTCCCAGGCACAGTCTGGGAGCTAGAACAGACCATTCCCAGAGCCACTGCCTATGGGCATGTGGCCATTTTGTTTGGAAGAATAGAAAACATTAATTGCTGGGCTTCATTACACTCTGTAGCAGCTGGCATAAGTGCCAGAGAATGGTCCCAGGTATATTTAATGCACCAGGTATAGATGGAGTACGTATGGTTTCACTGCAACTTCTCATCAAGAGATTCTTCCAGATCCTTGGAAAGTTCCACTGGTGCCACAACATGCGCTCCCTCACTAGCAGCCAAACATAGCACCTGCCTAAGTGCCAACAGGCCATAAAATATCTCCAGGAGTACTCCCAAAGCAGCTTGAGGCACTCCAAAACCAGCATTAGTGACTGCTACAGACTAGCAGTGCTTTTTTAGGTGCGACAATAAACATTTGTGAAAACAGATAAAGAACAGGCTGCCCACTGAAAAGGGGAGAGGAAGAAAAGGTGCTCACAAATCTGGAAGCCATCAGGCCTATTTGGGTTAGAGCTGGCACCTCCAGAAGGAATAATGTCACATGAGCATAGGAGAATGGCACACAGCTGCCAGGCTGTGTATCACGGGGAGCAGTGACATGGCAAACAGGCAGCAAGGATATCTTGCAGAGGAGACAGCAGAAACAGTGAATTATCAGCAGAGAACCATAAAGGAAAAAGTGGGAATATGTGGGAAAGAGCTAAAAAGGAGGTTGTGATGAACTGCTCTTAAACAAAAAAAAATTTTTAGTTTTAGAACCAATACAATCCTGTGTTACTGCTTCCCCTAACAGTTCCCCTAACATTGCTGCAGAGTATTTGTACAGAACAGCCAACTGAAAGGAGTCTCTTGAGCTACCAGGGCCAATCCTCTGTAGTTTTCAAAGACCATATGGTTTACTCCAGTTCATAAACTGACTCAAAAGAGTTTCAATTCTTTTTCTAGATTGGAAAGTCATTGCTGAACCTTCCTGGTTAGTTGTCTGGGCTGTCAATCCTGTCACCTATATTTGAATAGTGTTGCTGGTATTTGCTCAACATCTACTTGAAGATTGCAGTCACCTCATTCAGTATTTTGCTAGGTGGAAGAAGGCTTCTCTCCTTCCCTCCTTTTCTATGGCTGCTCTACCTTACATTTATTTTCCTTGAAAGGGGCTGATTCTTTAAGTATGGTATTTCCAGTGAATTCCCCTTTGTGCATTAGACACTAATATCAACACCTTCCTATCACTGTTAGACATGTCTACCTGAGGCTCATTTGTTTATGTTTGCCTTTTTTTTTTCAGAGATTCATAATTTTGCTGGCTTATTATTGGCAATGCACAAATATGCCCAGGTCCTTTGCCTCTGCTATCAGTACCAGCTGTAAAGACGCAGTTTCCTCTATTTTGTCAGTATTGCTAGTACTTGTGCTGGAGGTAGAAGCGCCTTTTTTGCTTTTTATAGAAAGTAGCCATGTTTGCCCCTCATTGAATAAATCTTGTTTTGTAGTAGGATCCCTAAAGGCAGGTTTGCATGTACTTGTACTATCCTAAAACTGTCCTGTTCATCTTCATAAAAATTATTTCCATAGTATAATTTCATGTTAGTTTTCTACTTTGGTTGATTAATAGCATTAGTGCTTACAACTTCTCTCAGACTAGATATTTCACATTTTGTTTTGTTTCTAAAGCATTTGATGCATGTGTCCTTACCGCAAAGAAATCCTCCAGGAACCTGACAGTATTGTTCTCCCTTAATCTCTTTACAGAATGGGTTAACTTTCTCATCAGTTACAGCTACATGTGAGGACCATGTACTTTCCCTCAGCCTTCTAAAATAAAAATTTTACCATCTATGGATTCTTTTTGCTTCTTGTGTTTATGTTTGTTCTCTTTCTTTCCTAAAGACTGTTTCTGGTCAAAGATTTCTTGTGTTGTGTTGTCATTTGCACCACAGCTACTGAGCTAGACCAAATCAGCTTTATTTTGTTGAGGGGTAGTGTAAACTCCCACTAGAGTTTATCTGCTTCATTAGGTAAGAGGTAAAAGATACATTAGGAATCACAATAAACCAATATGAATCCAGAGTAGTTCAACTGGTTTCACTTAGAACGACATTGCTGTAACTAAGAACAAAATTAAGATTGTCCTTTGCTTTTTGTGTTCTTTAGTCTTTATTTCCCTCTTTATTTGTTTCTCTAGTTCTCAATATTCTTATCCTTTCTAATTTCTGCAGATTCATATCCTCTGTTGATGTTTGATCGTGCTGTGTATCTGCCTGCTGAGCATATCAATGTCTGCTTTTCTTTCAGCTTACTCATTACAGCATCATACTTTAATACAACTCTCATTGAAAAGTCATCTATTCTTTCTCACTGAAGGCTCCCCAGACACAAGTTTTCTTATGTTTAGTTTTTGGTCTCACTCTCTACTCTTATAGTATCTGTTTTTATGAGATTAATTATTAATGGTATGTCTTTCAAATACACATCAGTATGGCAGCCTTCAGATTCACATTAGGCAATTTTAGCACCTGGACACTGCAAGTTAATTGTTTTGGTGAAACAAAAGAGTCAGTATGTGCTCTTGTAGGCAAGTTTAAGATGAAAGGACTAGACATTTGCAGTTACAGATCTGGAACCATATAATCAGTTGGTGTTAATGCTAGCATTTCAATCTTTCTTATGTTACTTAAATTGTGCTTTTTCCTCAGTATCCACTTGGCACTGCTGGAAGAAGCAATGTTCTGATCCCAAGGCCGGTTTGGCTCCATAAGTTTAATTGAACACAGAATTAGTTATCATAGAATCATAAAATGGTTGGAAGGCCTCTTAAAGATCATCTTGTTCCAACTCCCCTTGCCATGGGCAGGGCACCTTCCACTAGACCAGGTTGCTCAGAGCCCCATCCAATCTGGCCTTGAACACTCCCAGGGATGAGGCACCCACTTCTCTGGGCAACCTGTTCCAGTGCCTCAGTACATCTAATCTAAATCTCTCCTCTCTCAGTTTAAGATAATTCCCCCGTATCCTATCAGTATCTATCCATCTAAAACATATCTCTCCCTCTTTTTTATAAGTTCCCTTCAGGTACTCGAAGGCCACACGGAGGTCTACCCAGAGCCTTTTCCAAGCTGAAAAATCCCAACTCTTTCAGACTGTCTTCACAGGAGAGGTGCTCCATCCCTTGGATCATCTAGATGCTAGGAATTCCACATCTTTCCTGCACTGAGGACCCCAGAGGTTTATGCAGTGCTCCATGTGGGCAGAGGAGCAGAATCTCCTCCCTCCACCTGCTGACCACTCCTCTTTGGGTACAGCTCAGGATGCTGCTGGCCTTCTGGGCTGTCAGGGCACACTGTGGACTCATGTCCAGTTATAACCAGCCCAAGAGACTGTCCACAAGGATGTAATTCCAGCGTCTTTCTCCAGGTGTGTCCCTGAACCCATAAGCCACAGGGAGTTATTGAATGGCACAGAAGCTCTGTGGCAGCTGCATCCAGCATGTGAAGATAGAGCTGCTTATCTACCCCTTTGTGGCAGCTGGACTGAGGTGTAGAATTGATCCCTTGCTTGGAGAAACAGTTAAAACTACAGCTATGCATCCTTTTAGCCTGTAGAAAAATGGGTTCACACCCCACTTCCACCATGTTCATGGACTTTATTTTGTTACAGCCAGTTGAATACTTTGCACTACAAAACAGTTTTAGATGCATATATTCACTGTACATTTTGTGTTAAATGCAATTTGAAAAAAGCCAATAATTTAAGCTATCCTTGTGAACACCTTATGAGAGAAAAACCAATTAGAGGCCCCACCAACAGGAAAGGAAAGGAAAGGAAAGGAAAGGAAAGGAAAGGAAAGGGGAAAGGAAAGGGGAAAGGAAAGGAGAAAGGAAAGGGGAAAGGAAAGGAGAAAGGAACCATGCAGCACACCCAAAAATTTTTCAGGAAAACAAAAAAAAAAGATACCAAGAACAGCAATCAGTGATTAATTTTGTCCTAATATCCATAAAAAGAAACAATAAAAAGATTATGGTGATGGAAACTTTAGAAATCATAAAGGCAAGAAGACTATGAACTGTGTACACGGGTCATGTAAGATGAGGAATTGTGAAGGGCTTTGTGATACAGCAAGAGCGACTCAAGCAGGAAATCCCACTTAGTGCAACCTTTACTCTTTGGAATGCCTGGTTGCTTGGTGTTATCAAATCTTCATTAGGAAATCACATAAGACTTAGACAGGTAAGGTATGAGTTATTCAGAAACAATTTTCTGTTTATCTATAGGGTAAACCACCAGGACTACCAATTCTTAGGTACTTCCCAGGGCATGCTGATAACTACCTGAGGGAAAAGGATTTCCCCTCACATTGCATTACACAAGAATTAGATGCAATTTGAAACTTACAACTTCCTCTGAAATACTTGCAGGAAACACAAAGGAAGCAGGAAGCAGGACAAGAGGTGACTCTTAACCTGGTCTGGCTTGGCAAATCCAGCATTTCTACCAAAGTACAACATGTATCATGTATATATAATGAATTTGTTATACTTGATTAATTTCCCAAATTAACTTTTTATCACTTATTCATCATTTGACTCAGCATCCAAAGGTAAGCATCTTTCCTTAGTGTTACTACTATGACTTTCTAGCCTAGAAGTTGAAATTGTCTAAAACGACAGCACTGGAATCTCTGAAACACAAACAGTGTCCACTCAGTTATCTCCTGGCACCTATCAGCTATTCACGGCTGTATGTTCCATCACATGACACCTGGCAGTTTATTCTCTTCTAAGCAGGTTGCATTCAGATATGATCTTCCTGAGTACCTGGTAAGGACCATCAATTCTTTGGAGACTATTTAACTGGTGTTGCCTTTGGGATAGTAGGTAGGGTCATTGGATGCTATTAAATTCTGGGCGATAATAGACAAAAAAGATAATTATAAAATTATCTGCCTAGAGAATTATGTATAGTTTGAGCCTCAAATGGATTTGTATCAATTATATTTTCCATAATTATTTTTAATGCAATATCCAAGTATTGTAAAATTATATATATTTGTATTGCTAGACTTAAAGTACAGCACCCAATTCTGGGTAAAAGCTGCTTCTAGTTAATACCTTCCTGCAAGTGCTACTAATCCTTGAGCAATATTCCATTCACCTTAAGGTGCAACTTAGCCTGGGTAATGACTAGTTCTTGCTGTTCAATCCTGAGTAATCTTTATAGACACTCACAATCTCCTCCCTCTTCAGTACCAGTTTCTTATCTACTGAGGGAAAAACAGGAGTCAAAACAATCTTAGACCATGCAGACTTAATGTAGCCTGTGAAAATTCCATTTTCCTAAGAACCACTGATGCCAGACACCTGTTTAAAGGATACTGATTCTTTCTTTTTAACCTGAAACTCTATGAGTTTGTGCAGAAGTTGTTTTTGTGGAGAGAAATCATCTTTCTCTACATAAGAAACATTCACTTCAAGGCCAAGTTATGGGATTCCAAACAGTTTGGCAGAAGTTACAAACACTACGTGATCTGGGGTGAGCCAATTGATGCAGAACATTTAATTTCGAAATTCTGTCAGAGGCATGGTCTGCTTAAGGAAACAGAAGGAGCTGGGCAGAGCATTTTTTCATTTCTGCTGCTGGGTGCTTTCCAGTGAGATATCCCAAGATATCACTGTGTCAAGGCTAATGCAGCTGTCTTGAGCTTAATAAAGAGGACCTTTTTCCCACTAGTTTTCAATCTATTCAGTAGTCTTTCTGAAAAGACAACAGTAACAGCTGTTTATAAAAGTAGTGCAACACAAGGTTCATGTTTATTCCATTTTTTTAATCTCCCATTCAAACAACTGTTTTTCTTTAATTCTTGAAATTAAACCAGTACTTGCTGCTTAGAGCATCACAAATATTCATTTCAGACAGTGTTGAAAAACTTTCACCAACAGAAGAGGCACTAAGAAATGTACATCTATTTTGAAAGCTGGAATATATGGCTTTTACTGCTTCAATTTATTTTTTCTTTAGTTGGATGTCTTACATGAGTACTCAAGTTTCCATATTTGAACCCTTTTCCCTGCACTGTCACTATGGTTATAGCTCTGCTGACAACTCAGGAGAGCTGTACAGCCTACAAAGCGTCTGAGCTGCACAGACCTGTACTGAAGCAGATCTTCACCTGACACTTGTCTCTACCTCAACAGCATCTATTCCAGGACCCGCAGCCCACCTCACACCCTGCTTGAGCACACCACCCAATTTTTCCTTTTAAGATCTGCTGCCATGGTAAGGAGTTCCTGATTCCTTAGCAGTAGTGAGAGATGCCCAAGTCAGTAGGGATATCTTAGTTCAGCAGAACAACTTTGCTCTCACAGTTCGCCCCTCAGGGTCCTACCTTTGACACTTGAAGGGGTCTTTTCTGCTCTGAACCCCCTTGCAGGCGGAACCCCCAGGGGGCACCTCCAGACAGAGTGATGAGCATTTCTTCTTCAGCTCCCATGATTTCTGTGCTTTAGATATTTTGTCTTCACAGCTTCAGTACAGACTCCAGTTCTTAACAGGCAGAATCTTCTATTCCCATATTCACAATTCACACCACCACTCTCCAGTCCCCACAAGGCCCTCTGCTCGCTTTCTCCTTGAAGTTCTCACACACGCACGAGTTGAGACTGTCAAACCCAGCCTTCACTGCTCTTCTGGACTCTCAGCTGCTGCTCTGCCTATGATTAGACATTTGATTCTGCCCTTGGTAAGGGGCCAGAGTTGTCCTACACACGTGTCATGTCAATCTCACCCTCTGTGCCCCCCCGCATACATGATGGATCTCTCACCGGAACGTGGCTGAAAATAGCACACCTCCTGTCTCTCCAGAGCTTTGTCTGACACTCTTAGAGCTGGAAGCATTTCAGTAAAAATTTTATTTCCACTTAGCATTCCAAATGCAAATCCTAGAGTCACTCAGTACTCAGGATCCATTAGTTTGAGTTTCAGGCAAGGATATGTCACAGGCACAAACTTGTACAAATCAGGTGATAGCACCTGACCCTATGAATTGAACAAAACCAGCTTGCAATTAACGTGCTCTCCACTTCTATTTCCTCCATGCAGCTAGTGTCACTACACAGCAGCACTATGTGCCTGTCTCGAAAGCCACAGGCAGACTATAGAGGTACAGTGCTCCCTCTGCAGTGTGCTGCTCCCTGACATCCCCTACATCCACTCGTAATACTAGACACTGAGACCAGAATAGCTGGGATTAGCTACACACAGGATTCACAGTTCTCTGCAGGGCACTGCTTACATAGACTCAATGGCCAAGGGAGCCCAACCAGGTAATAGAATCATAGAATCAGAGAATAGTTTGGGTTGGAAGGAACTTTTAAGGATCATCTAGCCCAATCTACTTGCAATGAGCAGGGACATTTTCAACTGTATCAGATTGCTCAGAGCCCTGTCCAATGTGACCTTCAGTGTTTCCAGTGATGGGACATCTGCCACCACTCTGGGCAGCCTGTTACAGTGCTTCACCAGCCTGGTAGCAGAAATTTTTTGCCTTATATCTAGTTTAAATCTACCCTCTTTTCATTTAAAACCATTACCCCTTGTCTTGTAACAAGCCCATTACCCCTTGTCTTGTAATAAGTCCTACTAAAAAGTCTGTCTCTAGCTTTCTTAACAGTCTCCTTTAAGTATTGAAAGACCACAATAAGGTCTTCTCAAAACCTTCTTCAGGCTGAACAACCCCAACTCTCTCAGCCTTTCTTAGTAAGAGAAGCCTTCATCCCTCTGAGCATTTTCTTGGCCTCCCTCTGGACCTGCTCCAACGGGTTTATATCTTTCCTGTACTGAGGACCTCAGAACTGGACACAAGTCTCTGGATGGAGTCTCACTAGAATGGAGGAGAGTCTTTCAGTGGTTTTTCTTTAGGATCATGACAGACACAACCTCCTAGCCATCCCAAGCCAGGGAGTTATACAAGAATTAAAGTCCATGTTCCTCCTTTCCTACAAGGCATAAACCATAGTTTTCTGTTGAGGTCCTGAGGACAAGCTTACCCTTACCTCTTCCTTATTCTGCATGTGCTTAGCTCTCAGTGACTAATAGCCTTATACCGTAACATCCAGAGGATGTATTTTTGCTGTGATGCCATTGCTTGGTTGCCAGTACTATAGCACCACTCATCCAGTGCCATTACATATTGCTGGTGGGCACAAACCAACACAATCACAGAGTCATCAAGGTTGGAAGAGACCTTTGAGATCATCAAGTCCAACCATCCACCCAGCACTGCCACTGTAACCCCTGAACCACTAAATCACATCACCCAGCACCAGATCCTGATGCCTCTTAAACACCTCTGGGTTGGTGACTCCACCACATTCCTGGGCAAGCTATTCCAATGCCTGACCACCCTAACAGTGAAAACGTTTCTAATATCTAATCTGACTCTCCTCTGTCTCAGCTTTAGACCATCTCCTTTTGTCCTCTCTGTAGCCACAGAAGAGACCAGTCTCCACTTCACAGCAATCTCCTTTCAGGCAGTTGTAGAGGGCGATGAGATGCCCCACGAGCATCCTCTTCTTGAGACAAAACAATCCCAGGTCCTTCACCCATTCCTGTAAGACAAGTTTCCTAGACCTTTCACAAGCCTTGTTACCCTGCTCTGGACACGCTCCAGCACCTCAATGCCCTTTCTGAAGTGAGAGGGCCAGCAGGGCCTACTGAAGGCAGTACTTGAGGGGTGGCCTCAGCAGTGCCGAGTACGGAGGGCCCATCACGCCGCTGTTGTTAGTAGGGAGTGAACAACTCTTTGCACCTTGGTGCAGAACCGGCCCTGGTTGCTCCCCTGTCGCGGTCTGTCACAGGCCGCTGGTGGGACAGGCCAAGGGCACCGTGGTCAATGGTGGTCGCGGCTCAACAGCGTTCGGTCGTGCCCCGCTTACGCCGCAGCCGCCCGTGCGGACTCCGCTGGTTTGGGCTGCGCGAGAAGCAGCCCCGTGTCCCTCCCCCGCCGCCGCCTCCCGCCCCGCCGGGACGTCAGCGGCCGGAGCCTCCCAGCGCCTGCGCCGCATCCGGGCCCCGGCGGGCGGAGCGCGGACGTGGCAGCGGCAGGCGGGGAGCGGCAGGCGGGGAGCGGCGGGGCAGGAGCCGGAAGTGGGCCCGGCAGTGGCGGCAGCGGTGGTGAGTGAGGCCTGAGGGGGCTCCGGGTGGCCGGGCCCACCGGCGGGGCCGTGCGGTGCCCGCTGCGGGCGGGCGAGCGGGTGGGCGGCATTGAGCCCGGCACCGCACCCGGCGGCCCGGCCGGGGCCCGGAGCCGAGGCGGTGCCGCCGCTGCCGTTTCCTCCTCCGCCGAGGCCCGGTGGCGCCCCGTCGGGTGATTCGTCGGGCCCACCGTGCTGCGCGCCACGGGAGGCTCTACAGAGCCCCGGGGCTCCCCGGAATGCGCCCGGGCCGGAGCGTCAGCATCGCCCGCGGCCCGGCCGGTGCCGGCGGCCTGCGGGGCCGGGCCGGGCCGGCTGTCGGCGGGGCCTGCACTTCCAGTGCCTGGGCTGTCCCGGGAGACCCGTCGGTGTCCCGGTGTGGTGCGGCGACACCCGGCGGCTGCGAGTCGGGCCGTCGGTCCGGCAGAGAGAACCGAGTGCTTCTTTTTGGTCGGGGTGCGCCGCGAGTCAGATACCCCTCTCTGCAACCTCTCTAATCTCCTGTAATCCGCGGATCCTTCCCCTGGAGTTTGTGCTGTACTGTTCACGTTTTCATTCATTCGAGCTTTGCAAAGGATGGTCATTCCTGGCGGAGATCTGGCAACTGAGATTGGTTGGATGTGGTAGTAAAACTAAGTGGTTGTGTGGCTGTGAAAAAGGAAGAAGTAAAGGAGATGGCATGATCGAAATACAAGTGTAGTCTTGAAAAGATGGTTATGCAAGATGGGACTCTTGCTTTCCATGTAGGTAGTGCTTTAAATGTGTTTTCTGTTGTTGCAATTTGCTTTCACTCTTTCTGAGAAATGCTTTTGATGGAGTAGGGTGAAGCTTAGTTTCCTTTAGTTCGTTTGGTGTTTTTTTTTCGAATGCACTGATCTCTGAGAGGGACTGCAAAACAATCCAAACTGGGCTGTAGTTCTTTTTAAACGTACTGGCTAAAGGAAGTGCTTGCTGGGACGTAAAAGAATTGCTTACACCTATGTCAGAAGTTATCCACAGGCATTAATGTTTGTACTGTCATTGAAAATACAGATTTTTTTTTTTTTTCCCCGGTTTGGTACTGAGTTGATTGCTAGCTATTAATGTGATAATTCGTTAAAAATATTTCTAGATCCATTTCTGTTACAGGATTGTGTAGTCGACTTTACTGAATGTTGGACAGAAATCACTCTCTGAGGCAAAGCATGCAAATTCTTTCTTGCTGTTTTTTACAAGCAGTGTAAAATCACATCACTGAAATGGGAGATGACTACTGATTTTGTACTAAAGTCTTTGTTCTTTATTAATGTGAAGTTTTCATGAGTAAATTTAGGGAACCCTGGCTTTAACATTGTTTTTTTTCTTTCCCGCAACCTTCTCCTAGAATAGGCATTCCAGTTATGGGACAGATAGAAATATACGTAACCAAAAACTTCCAAGCTTTCCTCTTTAAAGGAGACTTACTTTCAGTCACATATATACACTCTGTGAAAACATAAATATTTCTATCCATTTTCATGTGGAATAGGTTCTTGCTAATGGAACTACCCTTTCTGGTGTGAAGCTGTTCCATTCAGGATTCTTTTGTTGTTGTAGACAGAGTATGACAAGGACATCAATATAAAGAATATATAATTGCTTCTTAATATGCTGTCACACTCACTCCAGGTTTTAATTTCATGGCTGAAAGCTGACTTATAACAGTCAACAGCTATTTAAAATATTATTTCTTTGATGAGTGGTTTGGTGCTTGTACTTCTTTGAATGTTTTTTTCCTGCTGTGGTAGGACTATGTTATCTTCCTGTAACACTTATTATCAGAAGGAGGGTCAAAAATCAAAGGAGGAATTGATGGTTGGCTAAAGAAGGGCAAGGTACAGAGTCACCAACAGTAATCGACAACTTGGTTGTCTCTGCAGAGGAGAGGTGAATGTTTCTTTTTCTTTAGATTTGAAGAGATGTGTTAGGGATAAATTGTGAAGATAGAGCTTGTTTTTATATGTTCAGCAAGATTCATTGTTAACATAGAAAACATTAAAAGACAGTATAAACTGGCAGTAGGTAATAGGAAAAGCTAATTGTGACCTTTTTTATTTCTTGCAAGTGATGGAAATTGTGCAATATGTATTTGTGGAGAGGAAGTCAGAGCACAGAGATGGCCAGTGTTACAATGTATGTGAAGAAAACTTGTTTTTTAGTCTTATTCGGTGTATTCCCTTTCTTCCTTCTGGCCTTTTCCCTAAATTTGGAACTGTTCATGTAACTTTTTCTAATCCATTATGCTTGTGCAAGAGTCACAGAAATGATTCAGATTACTTCACTCATTGTAACACATATGCACATGTGTGTGGAGGTAGCTAGGAAACAGAGATCCTTCGCTGTGGTTTTGTTGATGCTGTATTGTCAGTGACTTTTGCCTCCATGGGGCTGCTCTTTAGAAGCCATGCTCATAGCAGAGCGTTTTTCAAATCTTTTCTTACTTAGGGCTTTATTGCAGTGATAGAGATGTGGATCAGTCCCACCAGGAGACTTGAGTCAACAAATTATAAAAGGTTCTTGAAGTAGAAATCTGGTGGTGATGGCAGGGGTTGGAAGTATTGGTAGTTTTAAGGTTAGGTCGAGACTAAGCTGGGTTTTTTTGTATTCAGTTTTTAATCACTTTCACTCTTGTAACTTGTGTACTGTATTGCACCTTGCCCAGGATGATGAATCAGCCTAACAAAACCGGGTTTAATGTGGCCTTCTTTAGAGTAATATGGAAGTGATCACACCTTAGATTCACTTTGAAAACTGTGTCTTATACTTTTTGTGAACTGTTTAAAAAAAATGTTTCTGGCAGTAACTCAAAATGCTTAGATGAAGAAGATGTTACCTGTGGTGTAATAAGTTGAGAATCTGCACAGGCGGGAAGAGAGAGTGCCACATATTACAGCCAGATTGGAGTGGATTCCAGTATTGCCATTTGGGTTGATTTGGACAAATGTGTGGGAGGCATTTGTTACAATGGCCTGTGAGCTTGCAGATTAGTTGGCAGTTTCTGACTTCTAGGACATGAGTTTCTTTTACGAGATTTCCTACAGAGAAAAAAAAACCCCACCCAGTAATTTTTTATATCTGAAAAGAACCAAGTGTTCCATGAGTGCTCATAGAAGACCTAGTCAAGCTGTCAATGAAACAAAAGCAAGGATATTTCCCTTTCTGAAGAGTGTTCTTAGCTCCAGAGTCAGGTCTTTGTAAGAATAGCAAAACCTTGCTGCTTCCAGAAAGTTGCAGAACAGAAACATTAAAAGTAGTTTAGGCAATACTTTGAATTACTGGTGCTCTCCTTCTATCCCATCTTCTGGAAATAGTTTTGATTTTTGTGTTAAATTAAATATTTCCTTCGTGGCCATGTGGTTGACTTGAGTTGTGTATTTTTTTGTTGTTGTAGGTTTGGGTTTTTGTTTTTTTTTTTAAGTATCAGTCTTCTCAGAAGTTGGAACAAACAGGCTTTTTCTTTCTCTGGGACCAGTAAAAGAGGCAATAGCACCTTTCTGAAGGAAAGTAATTTTGTGTATGCCTTTCCTTTAGAAAATGAACAAGAACTGATGAGATCAAGCTTTTCACTTTCAAAAGGGAGTTAACAGTGAATGCAGACTATAAAAAATCATGAATATGAAGTTTTCAGTGATTTGGGAGATTTGCTCATTGAAATGAGCTCATATGAATCACTAGATTTTTTTAAAGCGTGTCATAAAAACTTCACTGTGGTCTGATTTGTTTGGATACTAAGTAATCTTGAAGCTATTTAGATATTCAGCACCTCCTACATTATTCCCGTGTATTTTCCTCCCATCAGTTCGTTACTGATCTTCACTGCTTGTCTGTCTTGTACAGCAGCCTTCTCGTGTAATTGTAGCTTTGTAATTGTGTTGACCAAAACTTCATGGTCAGCTGCCTTTATACAGAGGAATAGAAAATGGTATAGAGTGACTGCTTCCTGCTTTGCAGGAAAATTGTTTGTGGTAATGACCACTTGTCATAGGATTTTTTTCTCTAGCATCAGTCCTGCTTATTTGAGCTTTGTATTGTAACTGCTGAGTAGTAATATGGTGTTCAGCACCATGTGTCAGTATTATGTTTGGCTTAGTTTTGGTAATGTGTTTCTTCGTGCAAAGGAATAGCCTCAGCATTTTTATCCAGTGAAATGGCCTGTTATCTCCATTTCTTTCTGGCTGATATATGTATTATTTCTGTCATTCTCCATACCCCGGCCACCCTTCATGTCATAAGACAGAGCATGAAATTCTCCCTTTCTGCATATCTCTTCAAGTGACCAGGTTCTAATTTTCACAGAGGTGTTTTTTGAGTGGAAAAAAAAAAGAATGTTTGGTACAAATAACTTGTACTGGGGAAGAGGGAAAATGGACTCACTCAGTGACAGCTGTCTTCCACCTTCTCAGAGGCAAATACTCTTGGTCCTGCCTTATGGTATTTCACATCAGTGATGAGCAAGTGTGCCACAAGCCTTATGTTCAGAGCATGTTGACCACCAAAACAATGAAGCAGCCTTGTCTGCAGCTTCAGCACTGGACTTGTTCCTAAGCCTCCCTACTTGACCCTCTGCCAGTGTAGAGCAACCATCAGCTCGTGCTATGGTGGAGGTGAACGTGTGCTGGCTGGCACATGGGTTAACTAAAGGTCTGAGGTGTATTTACCTTTCAGTTGGGACACTGAATTAGAACCATCTTGTTTGTGCAGCTACTTTATCCACAAAAAGTGTAGGAGATTATCTCAAAACTTTTTCTGTGTAAGATGTGCATTAAATCAGCTTACCTCTCAGTTTTGGTATTGAGGAGAGAGCAGCAACAAGCTACAGATACCACTTGCTCAGGCAGGAAATACGGATATTCACATGAGGGGGGAGGGCTAAAAAGGGAATAGTAAAAGATCATCAGGTGAGATTATTGAGTGTACACTCAAAGCAGTAAGTCAGAAGTGGTTTACAAGGGATGTGCTTGAGTTCTTATTCTATTGTGCTTTAGAAAAACAGGAGAAAAAGCGTGAAAGATTCATCTTCTGCTCTGTAGTAGATCTAGTTTGAACATTAGATCTGTTCAGGGATTTCTGTAGGTCTAACTTGTGAAAAGTGTCTTAGTGGTTATAGCTCAGGAGCTATCCTGTGGAATACTGCTGCTCTGCAGCTCTTCCTGGAGGAGAGACGTGTTTCCAGGAGCAGTGACTAGAAGCCAGGTTTCTCATGTGCAATCCAATAAGCAGGGGCAGAAAGAAGAGAACACAGCCCTCCTTCCTTGTCAGAAGGCCCTGCCCACATGTTCCAAGATGTGCAGGTAGAGGAGTCCTCTCGATGTGATTTTCCTTGCCTGTACTCCCACCTTTGCAGGAGGCACTCTCTTGCTTTACTGTTCGTACAGAACAGGAGGCAGCGAGTCTGTCATTCCAGTGTGGTCGCACTGATTGCCTGCCTGGGCAGGAAGAGGTTAACATTCAGGGAACTTGGGAAGGGAGCAGGTCCCAAAGTCCAGACTTCCTGGCCACATGGCTGCTCAGGTTAGACTGTTTTGTAGAACTAAGTCAAAGGTAGTGTGGGAAACTGGAATTTTTAGAGATTACATGTTATAAACGTGACAGTAAGAGAGTAATCATTTTTAAAACCACTGCGGGCTGGTGAAAAATTTTCATGCTCTTGTAAGCTGTCACAAATGACATGTTAACTTTCAAGAGCAAATTACCTTTAAATATTTAAGAGGAGATCTTTTTCTAAACAAAAGCCCTATCTTTGTCTTTATACAGTTTGGAGAATAAAAATGTAAAATTCCATTTATTTCCTTTCATAAAAGTTTAAAATCTAATTTCAGAGTAAGTGTTAATAACCTTTGTATTGACATTTGTCATGTTTACTAGCTGTAGGAGATTAAATGTAGTTTTTATGTTTTGTGCTAGCTTTGTTTTGTAAGCAATTAAATCTCTCTATTATTATATATATATTTTCCATTTATGGTTTGTATGAAAGAATTTCTTCATGTGGATGATTCTTACAGAGCTGTAGTTCTTCCAGTGGCTTTGCTGTACAGTAACTGTGGTGTCAGTCGCTGGAATAATTCTTTAGCATCATATTTTTGGTAATGTTAAGAACCAACCTTAGCATTGTTTGGCATGTGGTAATCAGTGTAGGCAAACCAGTTTGGGGCTTTGATACCTGATTGAGTTATGCTGCAGATTCCTGGTCAGGCTTTGCTTCTGGTGGCTCTGTCTCCTCTGTGTTGAGATTTACTTTGTATCTCTAATGCACAAGTTGATAGTAGAGTTTGGAGAAAAATGTGAGGGCTACATTAGTTATTTATTTTACTTTTGCTTTGCATTTTTATATAAACTGATGGGTTTTAGTGAATAATTTAATTGCCCTAAACATGCTTATTTAGTGTTAGTGTGGGTAGTCTTAGCTGAAGAGGCTAACAGTGACATGGAGTGTCCAAAGAATTATAGGTGACGCAAAATATTCTTACGAGAAACACACCACGAGGGAATCTCTTGCCCCTGAAGTCATCTCCTCGATTCTCCACGAGTGAAAGGCACTGTTGGTTATCTGCCTGCTTGCTGTTGTAAAAATTGCCTGTTTGGTTTGGAGCCTTACAATAACAGTTCTGCGTTTCTTGTTATAAAGCTAGTCAGTCTCTTTATACAGTTAGTTATGGGAGCTGGGAATCTGTCTGTTGAGCAAGATTTCTTGCAAAAGTTTGCTAAGAAATGTCTCTCCTCTCTCTGACACTCTGTTTCAGGTCTTACACTGTGGTAAAGCTCCTTTAGTGCCATCTTTGCTTGTAATTATTTTCCATTTTTAACACCTTTCATAGGTGAAAATTTTGCTTTGGGAATATCTTTGTTCTCTGAAATGTATGTACATAGCAAGGACTTTAAATCATCTGTTGCTAAAAAAATAAGGCAATAGTCCCCTGTGCTGGTCCTGTTCTAGATTCTATCAAACACTTCAAGCAGCTGCCTTTGTAGATGGTGAAGCTTGCTGCTTGTAATGAGGAAACATGATCGAGTAAACTAACACAGAGGTGACAGCTGAACTTGTTCAGTGTTTTTGAAGTGTTATGTTAAGGGATCACTCATCTATATAATGAAATCTATTTTCTGTTGGTCTGATTCTGTGAAGTGGAAGTAGTTTGAAAGGTTTCTCAGGAAGCTTGATAATAATCTGCTATGGAATGGCAAATGATGATATTTCTATCTAAGGTGATCACAGGTCTAACCAGGACGAAATGCTGACTAAGTTGACTAGAAAACATAGTTTCTGAAAGTACTCTTTTAAATAGCTCTTGTAAAGCATTTATCTGACTTGCTGTGCAAGAGTAAGTTATCATTAATGTTTTTGCTTCCCAAGTATCTTAAGATCTCTCACTTATTTGAAAACAGTAGGGAAGCTGACCAGTTTGGTTTTATATCTGCTTAAAGTAATTTTTCCCCCCCTTTTTGCAGGTGAGGTTAGGTTGGGGATGTGAATACAATGAGTGTAAACCAGCAAGCTCACGCGGGGCCTCCTTACGGGCAACCTCAGCCTGGATATCAGGGATACCAGCAGCCTGCCTACGGAGGACAGTCATTGCCAGGGGCTCCTCAGTCGCAGTATGGAGCTTATAATGGGCCGATGCCAGGATATCAACAGCCAGTCCCTCCACAAGGTACTGCTCAGTCAATACTTATTGATTGATAACCTGTGAATTATGGCGTGCATGGAATTTTTGCTGTATGCTTACACAATGTCCTATTCCTGTATATAATATCCTGTTGTAAGTCTTTGGGGTTTTTTGTGGTAGTGATTATCTTTTTTTCTCTCTGTAATTTGCATGATGCTAAAAATCATGTCATCCCATATTCTGAGGTTATTGTGTTGTCTCTTGTCCAGTTTAGTAGAGTTTACTCTTCTTTTGGTAGCTCATAAAATTAACATGTTGAGAAACAGCCTGCTTTTTTCTCTATGTCCATGTGCCTATGTTACTGAAGTACCTGACTAGAAGAGTCTCCCTGATAAGGTTATGTTGAGAGGCAGCAGTTAGGGACTGTAACAGATTTATAATTGAAACTGCCTTACATGATTTTATAGAAAGAGCTGCACTCCATCCTGAAAGATTGACATACAACTCTATGTAGAAAGAGTATTTCAAGCTATTTTCTCTGTCTTTAAATATAATAAAATGTTTGTGGACATGGGATAAGCTAATGTGTTCTAGAATTTAACTGATTCTGCAGGATCCTATCCCTTGTTATTTTTGTCTGTTAAAAAAAGTAAAAGTAATTCAACTTTTGTTTTTCTGTTTTCAAAAGAAAGTCTGACTTCAATAAAGAACTTTGTGAGTCTTGGTTTTCAAATATGTTAATTGCTTTGGGAAATCAATAGTGACTTTAACATTTGAAATATAGAGGAGAAAATACTATTGCTTTGAATGCAAGTATGTCTGCCTTTTCAGATCACAGGGATGAATTCAGTTTTGCTAAAATTAGCACAACATTAACTTCAAAATATTTGTTTAGGTTTCAGATGGGTGTTCTAAGGTAATTAGGACTGTGCTGGTCATGCTAATCGTCTCTGTACTATTCCCCCCCGCAAGTACATCTTCAGTCTTTTGCATCTTCTTAAGTTTTGACCCAGACTCAATGAGAAGGATAGAACAATTGAAGTGCCTCTAGTTGTCTTGAAACTAACAGAAGTGGGGGACTGAAATTTGGGTGCTGAATAATTGCACTGTTGGATTTTTTTGTCTAGATTTAGTAGAGTAGTGTAGTAAAAGAGTTAAGTGTGGTGTGCTAAAGGATAGGTTGTTCAGGTGCTCTATCTTCCTTTTCTTTCCTTAATCCTCTTCCTCCCGTGCTGTCAATAAATCTCTTCTAACATCACCTTTAATTGGAGAGTTTTGAACTAATTTCACAAGAGTGAAATTTCACAATTTCCTGAAAGTAATGAAAATCATCTCTGAGGGAGGAAAGAAACGCTGCTTCCTGGGAGAGCAGAGTTAGAGCTCAGCCACTGAGCGAGCGCTCTGTCTGACTTGACTGCTCGCTGTAGCCAGCGACTAAATCGTGTTTTCTGTCCAGTGGAACAATGGGGAGAAATTGGACTTGCTGTAGTGAGGGAGAGGAGGGGATTCAAGAAGAACAAAAATTACCACTGATTTGGAAAAGTTGCATCAGTGCAGCTATTTATAAAAAGAGGCTTTAGCTGTAAACCATGTGAAGAATGATTAGGGTATTTGTGAAAAGAAACTGATGAGCATCTTCTGTCAGATACTTCAAGAATTTTCAGACTTCACAAGCCTTAAAAGCATTGCTTTTTAAAAGAATTAACTTTTTTCTTCTAGCCTATGGTTTGCCTTTTTTCATTTTGGGACAGCTCAGTAAGGACATACCTAGAGACCTTGATAACATTCATATAAACTTGTGCAGATTAAAAATGCAGATTTTGTGCCAGTAATGATTGAAAGGTGATGTGACACTGAGGGCAACAAGGTGGTCTCATTTGAACCACAAGACTATATTGCACTACTCCAGTAGTATCTCATGTATTTTATTGTTATTATCAGGCAAAGGCCATCCACAGTTTGTGGGGGTTTTTTCCCATCTTTTTTTCTGTGACCATCATTCCTGGACTTAGCAGGGTGTATTAAGGAAATCTCAATTGTCAGGCTGTGCATTTTGGACCTGCTGTTTAGGATTCCTATCTTTAGAAGAAAGAAATGTAAAATTCGGAGCCTTACACAGCAGCCAGAGGTTGACCTGTCAGTGCCTGCTGAGTATGAAATCCCTGTGGAAGAGGAAGTCAAACAAACAACACATTATCAGAGACACAGACAGGTTATAGTAAAAATAGTGACAGTTATCCTTTCCACCACCCCCTCCAACGCATTATGTTTACTACAAGTCTTTGTGGCAAGACCTATTGTAGTTGCATAATAGAGAGGAGAGAGAATTCATTTCAGAGGCAGAAATTTAGGAAACACTGAGGGGTAAAGGGAAAACTGCCAATGTTATTCTGTAATTTCAAAGTAGTTGTCTTAGGGATTTATTTTTAAAATAACAGTAAAATTGCTTGGGGGACTGAGTGGAGAAATGTTGGGAGTCAGTACCATCCTTAGTCAGGGAGTGTTTTGCTACTGATTTATGTGACAAACCCTGACTCTAACTACGTGGAATCATGGGAATGCTATGGCAGTGATGATAGTCTTTTTGAGGACCAGAAGTGGAGTGCTGTGGTGCTAGCTGAAAGCAGCTGCTTCCTGCTATGAGAATATTGAAAGAACCAGGACAATTTTGTCCCAGTCCTTTAGTCAGTCTATTGGTTTCCTTCAGATGAGGTTATGCAGTTGAAAGTGCAAACACAATTATGGAATACCAGTAACCATTAGGCTGTAGATTGTTTTACATAGACTTGCTTTATGAAAATGTTGATACTTGTATTGTGTAAAGACTGCATTTGTAATATGTTGTGCATGGTAGAAGAGCAGGAGTGAAGCTTAAGGAACAGGGTGGTAGATGACACGAATTTTGTGTATGAGATATTTTCTGGACTGCAGACTGTTCTTAGCATTGGAAAGGCTGTCTCTCAGTGCTTTCTCTCAGGCTTGATTTACTGGTGTATTCTGTCTTTCCAGGTTACTTTCCTTCCTTGGGGTTTCCTTCGAAGGGCTCTCCTGTATCTCTCAACTCTGACACTTCTTCTCTTGCACCTAATTTCATAGGTAAATGGTGTCCTTTCTGTGGGAGTGTTTGTGCTGTGTCACTTCTTCTGTGCCAAGTTCCCATTTAATATGGATACTTATCTCAAAGGTTGGGTACCTGATTGTTCAGGCAGAGGTGGGTAGGACATTTCCCAATCTATTTGTAGGCAGCATTCCAGAAGCATAAATAGGATATGAAGAAATAACCCTAGTAGAAATCCCTTATGCATGCAGATTCATAGATAAAACTTGACTTGTGACTAATGTTTTCTGAAGTTTGATTTTAAAACCTGAATTGACCCATTCAGGCTCTGTCAGGTGCAATCCTTAGTTTAAAAGAACTCAGTCTCAGCCTTGAGAGGGAAGGTGAGGTTTGAAATGATAGCATTGCAAAGAAGTGAAAAATCTCTGCAAACTACTGGAAGTCATGAGATTTGTGTAACTTGTGCTTTTGTTTAAGGGGAAAAACAAGTCTTTAACTTCCTTGGCTATACTTAGAATCCAAGTATATGTTCAAAATAATTATTTTTCCAAAAGCTGTGACTTGTAGGAGGAAGTATCTTTTTGCAACTAGCAATCAAAATGTAAGAATTAGAAATGCTGCAAGAAACCATATTGTACTTTTCCTTTTATCAAACTAGTGGTATTTTGGAAGAGCTATTTCTGGAGGTGTTGATTTGTTTAGAAGGGTGTCAGAAGACAACCATATAGGCTCAGGATTTTGGGAAAAATCATAGGCATTTCCCATTTTGCTGTAATGAGTAAGAACACAAAGATGTTGAGGATTTGTCAAGAATAATGAATCTTAGGCTAATGAACCACTAGATATCTATACTTGTTCTGGTTATTTCTTTTTCAGTGAATGTTTGAGGGGTCTGTAGTAGGTGTGACAGAATTATATTTACGATGAGAACTAGGAAAAAATACTTATACAGGTTTCCCTGAAGTAAGCACATATTTGTCAAATGGTATGCCTGTTAAATTTGGGGGTGGAGGAATTTAACTTAATGTATATTAAAAAACTGTGTAGGGTCCCTCCAGAAATTGGATTAAATATGCCTTCAAAGACAAAAGATAAGAAGGCCAAAAAGTTTACATGTAGTGTCAAAGAAAATGCATTGGAAAATAGATGAGAGGTATCACAAAAGAAATTCAAAAGAAATAACATACAAATAGTTGGAGATCAGGAAGTGCTTAGCCAGAGGAACATGAAGGTGCTGTAACAGTAGTTTAGAAAATATGGGATTAATGAGATAAAAGTATATAAAAATAATAAATGTCTCTAGGAGTAATTAAATCCTGTCTCAAAATGAAGAACAGGTGAAAGTTTAGTAATAAATAAAGAAACCCAAGAAATTATC
The DNA here is from genome assembly GCF_017590135.1 of Pyrgilauda ruficollis. Classification (NCBI taxonomy): domain Eukaryota; kingdom Metazoa; phylum Chordata; class Aves; order Passeriformes; family Passeridae; genus Pyrgilauda; species Pyrgilauda ruficollis. The sequence continues at coordinate 12,078,578 of NW_024509210.1, read as the reverse complement.
AGTTATTCATACAAGGTCTAATTCCTTCCTTGACATTGCATCCCCAGGTTTGCTAAGAATTGGATGTAGTAGATAAGATAAAATATATGAGTTGAAGCCTCATGCTTTAGGGTATAAATGGTACTGTAGAACTGAGAGATGGTTCCCCTTATTTCCTATTTTGTAATGATTCCTCACAAGAATGTTCCAGAATCCCTTTGAAACTTGCCATGCCAGTCACTATTAGAGTGACACAACAATGTTTATGTGTGAGCCTGGTCTCACGGGGCAGTTTTAGTCATCTATACTTAATGATACCCTATATGTGAAATAGGTTCCCTAGTGGCTAACAGGCATGGTCATTTGTTCTAATTACCAGCATTGTTAATATAGTTTTATTAAAAGGGAAGTTTATATTCTCATTTTTGGAAGTAAAAGCTGCAGTTAGTCTGCTGGTATTGTATCCAATGTTTTGTGGTCTGTGCAAAGACTGGTTTCTGAGGCAAATACATTTGGGCTGTGACTAAACCAGCTCAGTCTGAAGGATGGGAAAGCATTTGTGTTAGCCTCCAAGCTTGAGGGGCTGGAAAAAATAGTCCGTGGTGGCCCCCATTATGCTATATATAAATGCAGTAAGTCTTGTAGTTTTTCAAAACGGAATCTGCTTGCATAGCCTGCTTACCTTTGAGGTAGGGAAAACTCACGTGTAATGGACATTAGATTCCACTGAATACTCTTGGTTTAGACAAAAATAATTGGACTTGGAGGGAAAAGGATTCAATACCTTACTGACAAGATAATTTTTTTTTCTTCATAAAAGATAAAGTTGTCTTTTGAAGACCTTCCACAGCACATATTTTCTGCTTGATCTGTGTGGAGATGGTAACTAGTGACACAGGCTAAAAATATTTGGGCATAAATTATTTGTTGCTCATGGAGTATTGTTATAGCAATTCTGCACATGAAGTTTTCATGGTGGCTGGTTCAAGCCCTTGTTTCTATAATTTGTGATATTTTAATTTTTTTCCCTTATGTTTGTAGGTTCATTAAGAGCCCCACCAACATCTGGAGCTCCTCCTCCAGCCTCTGGAGCATCTCATCCTTCTGGCCATGTGGCATACAGTCAATTTGAACATGGAGATGTGCAGAATGGAATTCCAGCCTCAGCAGCCCCAATGCAGAGGTGCATATGAGAAGAGTGAATTGTAACAAAATCCCACCGTGGTAGACTCACGCTAGGTCTAGACTTTTTAGATCTAAATCAAACTAAGTTCTTTGGGGTTTTGTAGGATATTGACTTTTGTTATTGTTTTGTAGCAATGTTTTGCCACAGGGATATTCATTAGACAGTGAGTATATCTGGAGAATAAAAATGTGTGAAAGGATGTGAACAGATGTCAGTGACTGATGAAAACATCTTCTCCTCCTAAGATATTCTTTGTGGTTTTCATTTTCCCCTAAAAAAAATCAGTTGCATCCACACAACTGTAGTATTTGTTCATCGGCAGTGTGAAATGATCCCTGGAGCATGTGGCAGTCTTTACTGAATAATTTCTTAGTATTGATTCTGGGCCCTCTTCTGTCCCTTATGTATCCCTGAGTTACTGTCATCCAAGGCTCTTCAACATCTTTTCCAGAAAGTTACTGCCGTAACCTCTGTGGTGAAAGTGGCAATAGTCCTGGAGAGTTCAAATGTTTTGTGTGGCAGAACGTTCTTACATAGCTGTGCAGGCCTGACTGTTGCTCACCCTGTAGATTCTATGCAGCGTTTCTGATTTATTGTGATAACTGAAATGAAATTAATGAAAATACAGAATTTTTATTTTAAGAGGTAATAGATTTTTTTTTTTGTTTGGTGAAAGGGATTCAGATACATGCAGAATATGTAATTTTTTTTCCAAAACTGAGCTACAATGTTTCATGTAAATATCTGAGACCCAGATAGTGTTTATGTGCTAGAACAATTTTAAAAGGCACAGGGAATTGTAACTTCTTCTATAATGAGGAATCAGCTCAGTTTGTCATCTTTCCTCTCAGGCCACCTGCTTCTCAGCCGTTTCTGCCAGGCTCAGCACCCACGCCTGTCAGCCAGATGTCTACGTTCCAGCAATATGGGCCCCCCCAAGCCAGCGTGCAGCAGCTCAGGAATCACATGGCAGGGATGACAATTGGCAGTACTGCAGCCTCTGCTCCTCCCCCAGCTGGACTGGGCTATGGTAAGGTTTCCTGGCTACTGAAGTACGCTATTGATTTTCATTTTTGCTAGTAATTTCGTAAAAGATTTTTTCTTGTCAGTGATTCATTACCATATGGTTATGGGAATTCTCTGGGTGTTGATATCTGCCAAAGTAAACAGTAGTTTTCTTAACTAATAAGGTCATATTTGGGGAAAACAGGACTGAGACTATTGTAGGGAATAGTGCTGGCACTGCTGGACATGAATAACAAAGGAGAGTAGTAACATTGGTCCTTGGCTAGGTGAATCTTGTGAAACACAGAAGAGTCTACCCCTAAGTCACCTGTTGGAGACTCTACATGTCTTGCCACTGTTGTACAGCAGCCCAGTCAAAAAAAAAAAAAGGAAAAAGGGCCCTGTAAATCCTGTAAATGTAAATCACAAAGGGCTGAAAGTACTCTGAATGATTGTGTATAGGGTTCTGCTAGAAGTCAAGAAGACACTCACTTAAACAGTAGAAACTGAGTTAACAGTAGAAACTGAATTTACATACTTTGTTCTATGGTATTAGTTCTACAGTCTCATTGCTGTAGATTAGGGGACTTTTTAAATTGAAGACTAGAGTTTTGTCTTTATGTGTAAACTGGTTGACTATTTAAAAATTGTTTTGCGAAAGTACTTTTTAACAAGCATCTCGTAAGACAGATTTTATAGGAAAACTAGGAGTAGGTAGGGGATACAGATTTCCTTGGCCTTTTGGCAGCATGTTTGTCAAAAATTATTCTCAGAAGTAGGACAGTGCTGCATACAAATGGTGCTAGTTTCATGCTATTAAAACCACAAAGCTCAAAACCATTCTTGATCTACAGGCTCCCACTGAGTGTAGAGTTTAAGACAGAAACTTAGTTCAGAAAACTTGTGGATAGACTTGTGGTGGTTCATGTTTTGCGTATTCCTGGCTTTGGCCTTTTTTTTTCTGGCCCTGAATCCTGAAATGTATTCTGATTATGAAAAATAAGTTAGCTCAGACTTTGAGCAAGAAGGCAATGAAAGAACTATCGAGTTTCAGATCCACTGAAGGAATTTCAGCTCTCTGTTCAATCTAGGAGAATGGTCATTTAGGGTTTGTCTCTGCTAGTACTGATAAGTTCATCTGAAGATGAGAAAGTGGTAGATTTACTCAGGTGATCTGGAGCAAATGGGTTTTTCTTGCATCTTAATTGTCTTGAGGATAGAATAAAATTATGTTATATCTTTTTTTTCTTACCGGGTCCCCCAGCATCGGTTCCTCCAGTCTCAGGAAGCTTTAGTGCAACAGGATCTGGTCTCTACACACCTTCCAGTGCGAGCCAAGGACCCCCTCTTACCAGTGTGTCTCAGGGGCTTCCTTTGGCACAGCCTCCGTTTCCTGGTCAGACAATACCGACTCAGCGCCTGCCTACTCAAGTTCCTGGTTTTACCCCACCTCCTCCTTCTACAGGGGTTGGACCTTCCTCTTACCCTCCTACCACAGGTGCTCCAAGGCCACCTGCCATGCCAGGCCCACCTCTGCCTGGGCAGACAGTTGCTGGACCACCATCATCCCAGCCTAATCATGTTTCCTCACCACCACCTCCATCAACTATGGCAGGGCTTCACCCTGGGCCTCCCATGAGTGGTCTCCATGGACCACCTCCTCCCACTCATCCTCCTCAACCAGGATACCAAATGCAGCAGAATGGTGAGTATTCCTAGTGTAGGAATTTTAAGTTAAGTATTCTCTGTATGCTGCAAACTGAGAACTAGATTTCGCATTGTCACTTGTGGGCTCCTGGCTGCGCTTTAGAATTTCCCTCTTGTTTCCCTGTGCTCATGTCTGAGATAATATTGTGTGTCATTCTAAGGTATTTTATAATACAGATTTTAATCAGATTAATGTAACTAAAAGAATTCTAGCTTACTTGGCCAAAAAAGTGTTTAGCAATTAGTACCATAATACTACCAGAATTTGTGATCAGAATTTTGTTATGGACTCCAATTTGATGTCTGCAACTTCATCTGTTCAAAAATTGGAAATACTGAAAAGCCTTGTTTTATCTTCTTTAAATTTGTAGCCACTGTGCATATGCAGTGTGTGTGAAAGGAGTTGTTAAACATTGAAAAAGGAGTTGCTATGTTTTCTCCTTTAGTTTGCATAACCATATTTTTCTCTCTTGTAGAAGCTTGCACATCTTAAATGTACTTAAAAGTAAGACAAATTAAGCTTTCTGAATTAAAACCAATTTTGGCTGGTTTTTAATTTATAGCACTTAGAGATAGCTGAGATAAAGTAATCATGTGCAAATGTTGGGACTGAGAATCTCATCCCCCATGCAGCTTTGCACAGCTGGACAGGTAAATTACTTTAAAATATCTGTTCAAATTCCTATGAACTGTAAAAATACTAATGGGTTAAGTTATGCTGTCACTCTGTAAGTGACTGGAATTGTCTAATATGAAATGGCTTCAGGTAGTTACAAAACAAAAGAGAAAATCACACATTAGCCTATTACTGTAATTTCAAACAAGCCAAAACTGCCCAAGGGAACTCCTTGCATATCTTTAATTGGAAGAATTAGGGATTGTCCACTAGCTCATTTGGCTGTCCTGTGTGCACTTTCCATTGGACGGTTCTGCAGGTAAATATTCATAGTGCATGATCTTAATGTGCATTGTAATCAACAATTACAAACTCTAAGACTTCTTACAGTAATGGGCTGGCTTGGGCTGAGGTGGAGCTAATAGAGTTCAGACTAAAAGCCTCTGTTTCCTTAAGTCTAGTTTTGTGGACTGTATCTATCAGTTTCTTGGATTGTTGATAGAGATCTACCAGTCTAAGCTGAAACACTGTAATAAATATGTTTAATCACAATTAACTGAAAAGCACCTGACTTTAATTTTCTTGAGGGTTTTTTTTAGTAATTGCAGGAAATGGGGGAAGTGCCAAATGAAGAAATTCCTAGTATTAAGGCACTGTCTGATTTTTACGTTCTTTTCTTGCTAAGGTTCCTTTGGACAGATGAGGGGTCCCCAGCCAAACTATGGAGGAGCCTATCCAGGAGCACCAAATTATGGAAGTCCACCTGGACCACCACCTCCACCAAAACGCTTGGATCCAGATTCCATTCCAAGCCCTGTAAGCTTACTTGTTCTTACCAGTGTGAACTCTTCTGTAGTGTCTTTGCATAAGACAACTGACAAAGACCAAAGCTGAAAACAGGTTTCCCATTCCAAGGAACATCAGTCTGTTTTCCTATTTAAGTTTCTCTCTTCTATCCACCTTCAATCTTCTGTGATGAATAAGCCCAGAGGCAGTATTTTTCTTGGTGACTAAAGAAAGGCACTGCATATGGAAATCACTGCTCTAATTCCTCAGGTCTTTTTCTGTACTGTGTTATCTTCTGACGATCCTTGAGGGCTTTGATTAAGCATGCTTCTCCGTTTCTGGATTCTTGCATAATGACTTTACAAGGTGAACTAATTTCGGATTTTGAGGCGACAGTCTGTGAACTGTGTGATCTATGTTTAAAGTATGGTTAGTAGGAGGTGATTGTAGTGCTTTTCCTATAATGTGTCAAAAAGCTGGTTTGTGGTTTTTTGGGTCATGAGGTCGTGATCCTACATCAGTCAAATATGGACAGCTTCTCAAACTGGGATTGTCTTTCAGAGTGGAGGTTCTGAAACAGGAGAAGCAGTTATATGTAATGGTTACCAATGTTGAGTAAGCCTGGTGGTGTTATTGCCACTAGTCTACAGTGCTGTTCCTTCCACTGCTCTTGATGCTGTTTCAAAACTATGAAATAATGTAGTCTTGAGTTAGATCAGAATTGATGTTATTCAGAAGGTACTTCTATTTAAAAAAGGTTACCTATTTAGATTTCAGGTTTATGTAAAGGTTACTACTGGATTTTTTCATAGAATATGTCTTTAATTGCTTGTCTGCCTCTCTTTTCTTCCACTAAATGAAATCTCAAATGGCTTGTGTCAGTTGCCTTCATGTTAGCATGTTCTTAAAGCATAAATCCTCAGTTTCTAACCAAAATTAGCAGGTGAGCCGCTGCCTTCATTAGCAAGGTGTTCAGAGTCAAGCCCAATATCCTGGCAAGACTGGTTTTGGGATCAGTGTATGCTGCAGCAGCTGATGTGTCGTGTTGCATCAACTAGTATCTAAATGTATCTAAGTCCAGTGCTACAGGTTTGGGTAGAGAGAAGTAACACTGTTACGTTTTGGTTTATTATTCTCTTTTTTTTTTTTTTTTTTTTTAAACTCTTATTTCTTATTAAAAAAAAAAAAAAAAGCAACTTAATGAGCTGCCACCCCAGCAGAAACCCAGGCACAGAATAGATCCAGATGCAATTCCTAGTCCAGTAAGTGCTGTATATATGTCAGTTGTAGTCTGTGTGTTGGTGACCATCTGTGCATGCCTAAAACCTCAACTTCACCTTGCTAACCCTCCATCATTAGTCCTTTACCCTTTCCTTGCTGTCTTCTGCTTGCCTTATCAAAATGAGTAACATTACACCACATGAGGCTGTTAAAATCTACTGTGATGAATGGTGAGGCAGTAGAAAGCAGTGTTTCAGAAACAGATCATGAAGAATGTCTCCCCTTCACTTTCTCTGATCTTTAGGCTATTGCCTTCATCAGATTCCAGCTGGCATTTTCAGTGTAAGCCAGTTATGTAATTGCCCATACAAGGTGTGTCTCATGTCAGCATGCACACAGCATGAGCTATTGTAGCCATGTTTTCTACTGTGTTTTGATCAGAACTTGATTACTGTTTCTTGCTGATATACCAGTACTGGGTCAGTGCTGTGGAGTTCTAAAATTGCAGATAAACTGGAGTTTTTTTAATGGTAATTCCTGATACAGATCTTCTCGTATGAGGCATGGGGAGCTATAAACATTCTCTCATTATCTGTGCTCATGCATAACCATTAAATTTTGAATTTGAAAATTTAATGTTTATGTTGGAGAATCTTAGCTAAAGAAAGAAAAAAGCAGCTACCTTTTGGATTGAAAGACAAAAAAAAAAAAAAGTTTGGGTTTTTGTTACCCTGTGTCACTTCTTCCTCATGTAGTCAAAGTTCATAATTTAACAGGTACCAGTGGTGAGATCACCAACGTCAGTCAGCCTGTAGACTTTTGTAATGGGGCTAGATTTATTCTAGAGTTGTCACTGAAGCTATGGGAGGCTCTCTGCTTGCAATCTGTAGTGAGAGGGTGGAAGTTCTGCCAAACAAACTTCTGCATTTCAGCATTTACTCTAGGCAAGGGCAGGTGTGTTTGATGGGAAAATAAAAGCAGAAGAATGATTGCTAGCTTTAATTCTTTCATTCAGTCACCACTAAGGAAATGTAGTTTGAACTGTGCACAGCTACAAAGGTCAGTGAATATTTTAGTTAAGGCAAACTATTTAATACATTTCCATTATCTTAAGCAAATTTGCAGTTGTGAAGAATTTGAAATACCAAGAAATTTAAGATTTTTACAGGCTTTGAAGTTTGATTCATTGACAAGTCTATTGAAATTTCACTTCCCACATTTGCAGAATTCAAATCACAAACCCTCGAGCACCACAAAGTAATGAAGACTTCCCCCTGAGCTTGCAAGCCATCTGTCTTTAGGCCAGAGTTACAGTGGTTAGAAATAAAGGCATACTATGAAAACAGTGAGACCCTAATGGAAAGAAAAAGCCAGGTTACCTATAGGACTTCAGCTTGAGGCTTACAGAAGCTTCTAATTCTTATTTGACTAGAACCGTACCGGGGAATACTACCAAAAATTCCTTTCTTGATCAGAGTTTGGCTTTTATGAGTTCAGGTCAAACTTTAAAACACAAAATATGCTGATACTAAGAATACTTGGGGAAAAATACTATTTGCAGCTTGTAATTTATTCTTAGTCAATAAGTACTATTTGAAATCAAACTGAGAGGTGACTGCTTGACAAAATTTACTTGCTCTTCCTATTTTTAGAGGTAGTAATGTTTGCCTCAGGTCCCCTTTTTACTACCTTAGAGATTTTTTATTTTGCTTTTTTTACTTTGAAGCCAAGCCCCCACATAATAACGTGGTATTTTCCATCACAGATTCAAGTGATTGAAGATGACAGAAACAACCGTGGGTCAGAACCATTTGTCACTGGAGTGAGAGGGCAGGTCCCACCTCTTGTTACTACAAATTTCATGGTCAAGGATCAAGGTAAACTATTTTTCTTTTCCTAAACAAACAAACAAAACACAAAGAGTCAGTGACAGAACTGTATCTTTAAAGGAAACATGTGTTTTACCAGCAGAAGCCTAGTTTCAAGTCCTGTGTTGATTTGATCGCAGTTTCAATCCTCCTGATTGTTCAGTAGCTAGTAATCAATTTGCAGGTAAAAAATGTTTTCCAAGGCAGATAACTAGGACCAGCATTAGCAGAGATATCAGAAAGCAGCAAATGAAGCCTCTTCTATAAAAAATTTTTAAGAACTGAAATTTACTAGCAACATCATTAGAATTGGACTGGCAACTGTGTTTTTTAAAATTAAGAGGGATGTAAATTGGTCTGTGGGCTCTGTAGAGAAAAGATACTTCATCTTTTAATTGCTGGCACTTCTTTTTGCGTTTTAAAGTTCCAGAAAAATCTTCAGAATCTGATGCTATAGTCAACTATTTTTGTCTTCAGCCCAAATTACAAAACGAAACAGTAGAAATATTTGAGTAGATTTTTCTGTCTACTTTATGTTTTAGTCTGCGAATATATGAAACAGAAATGCTTTTTTGTAGCTTTAGGTTGACAGGGAGTCAGGCTCATTTGTTTTAAGGTCTTTTATTATATATAGTTAATCATGAAGAGGTATGTTATTGGGAATTCAAGTTTTCCATAGATTAAAACTGAATAAAAAGCTAGTAGTGTCTGTGGCTGAACGACACAACTTAAGGTATCTTTGTTTCTGTTCTTGAATATGAACTGAATTTTTACTGAAATTTGTGGGGCTTTTTTATTTGTTCCCAGGTAATGCAAGCCCCCGCTACATCAGATGCACATCTTACAATATTCCCTGCACATCTGACATGGCCAAACAATCCCAAGTCCCCCTGGCTGCTGTCATAAAGCCGCTGGCTACTCTGCCACCGGAGGAGGTGAGAGCCGTGCTAGAGTTACGTGTGCCATGTGCGCACTCAGGTGTCAGCATTTAACAGAGATGTTGAGAAGGCATATTGAGGTGATGAAGTCCAGGTAAACGTTGATTCTCCAACAGGTGTGCAATAGATATCTGTAAAGCAGAAGAATGTTGTGTTCAAAACATTTAGTATTTTGACTGCCATGATAATTTCAGCTTTTTTGCAGTAGCTGTCAAGCACTGTGACTAAGTGACCAAAATACTAGGATGGTCACAGAGGCGTACGCTTCCAGCTGATCTCAGTTTCTTTCTTAGTCTAAAGTATTTATATGGTTGGTAATCATAGGTATTAAGTCTTTTCTAGAGTGCCATTTGTGAAATTGGATGAGAATATATGAAACAGCACTGGTTTGGGTGTCTAATATGCATGTATATGCACAGCATTGTGTGGGATGACAGCACAACACTGACTGCTGAGCACTGCTGAGCTGCACTTGTATTTCTGCCCTTTCTCTCAGCACTTATTTCCTTCTAGGTGTAACGTGTGGCTGTTGAGCCTTTTACCCACTCCTGTTTGGTTGCTGAGAACATGAAAGCTCAGAGACTTCTACAGAGTTTGACATTTTTTTAAGTAGTCTAAATACTCTGGATATAGTCTTAGTATAGCCTGCTTGGAGCAGTGACATGAAGACAAACAGGCTTGTTGAATTTGAATGCATAGGTCTGCAGTGTTCTGTGCCCTGTTAAATCTAAGTGTAGCATCTGCTGAGGAAAGCAATTTCTTTTGGTCTTTTAAGGGTGTTTTTCTCCTGTTGCATTTCATTAGTGTCCCTAAACTATGGTTTGAGTTTTAAAAACTGGTTTATGATAAAACTGACCTGTGGCTGAAGTTTAAAAGGACCACAATAGGAGAATAAGGTCTTCCTTGAGAAACTTGGAGTCTTGTAGAAGTACACATTTTTAGAGACACTTTACAAAGAATAGTTTTTTGATCTCCTGGTGTATTTATACTTTGAACAAACACTTGTGGTGTCCAGAAAAAAAAATGGCTAGGATTGGAAAATTGCTCTGGAGACCAGTCAGCTTCTAGTATTTGGAAGTTCTTAATGGCAAGAGCAAACTCACTGTGGAGGGGCCCTTCCAACAAATGGAAGACTTAGCTGTTCAGAGCAACAAGACTGTAAATAGAGCTAAAGCTTTACATATAAGAAAGGATAAATGTTTCATGAAAATAATATCTTATAAAACTGAAGCATTCAGATAAATTTAGGATATGTAAAAATTCAGCCAAATCCAGCCTGGTTGCCAAATCCAGGACCTTTGCCCTGTGTTCAGAAAACCAAGCTTGAGGCTTTGGAAAGGAGTATCTCTGTCTTCTGGGAGTAAGTGATTAATGAAGTCATGTATTGTGCTGCCTGTTTCCAGCACCCTCATAATTTGTTTACATGTTACAGAAGGAGAGGCTGAGGAAAAGAAAATTGTGTTAGTTGTCTTGAAGTACGGTACCAACATTGCCTGCCAGTCAGGAAAATTGAAAATTTGTTTCCTCTCAAGAGGTCAGCGTGGGCTATAAGAAATGAGAAATGTGGGCTGCAAAACCATTCTGTTATTAAATGATTGGTGGGGTTGAATAAAAAGACAACACATCTATGGCAAGAAGATGAAAGTGACTGGAGCATTTGCTCATTGTTCTGTTCAATGAATATGTTGTCTCTTAAACATAATCATAAATTTAGGGTAACTGAGAGAATCAACACCAGATGCCTTTACTGGCAGAAAATCTAAAAACAAGTAGTTACATTTTGAGCTAAGTTCTTAGCTTAGTGTGTAAACACAGGTGCTTTGCAGCTTATAACTCATATGAGTTCTGTCTCAATTGTTTTCAAGGGCTTCCCCCTCGTTCTGATACTGAGAAGCTGCAGAAGTTGCCAAGCATCTTATTCTAGTATGGGTGCAAAAAGAACATTATAAGTAATAGTTCAAAAATGGTGTCACTATATAACAGTTTTGAGGATTTGCTGTACAGTGGGGTCAACACACTAAGAGCTTGTGGTTATAATGTATTTCATGATGGAGTTCCAAATAAGTCTTACCAGGTGGAATTTTTTGAGGTAGATACTCTATATTCTGAAATATGTGGAATGCAATGACTGGCTTTGCTTTTGTCAAAAAGCTTGCTTTTTACAAGGGGAAGAGATAAGACGTGCAGAGTCACTTTCAGTCTTTTGTGTTCACTTGGGATACATCTGGTGGTGCAATGTGGTCATGTTCTTCAAACAAGTTACTGGCTAGGTGGGATAGCCCATTAATGACTCTAGCCCTCAAAATACTGCTGTGCTAGAGCTTGAATTGAAAAGCACTTAAATACTTGTTCAGGCTTCCCACATCCCCTGCACTATCTCCCACAGCTGCCAAATGCTAAATCCTATGCAGTGTACAGGAAGATAGAAATGACCACTCAATGCAAAGCTTAACATTTTCTCATCATCATGAAAGCTTTCTTTTCATGGTTTTTTTCTCTTGCTTCCACAGACCCTTCCGTATTTGGTAGACCATGGAGAATCTGGTCCTGTCCGATGTAATAGGTGCAAAGCTTACATGTGCCCTTTTATGCAATTCATTGAAGGTGGAAGGAGGTTCCAGTGTTGTTTCTGCAGCTGTGTCACTGAAGGTAAACTTTCTTCTGGAAATGCCTCTCTGGGCTCTGCTGGAAAGGTCTTTGAACAAGATGCAGGCAAATGAGTCTTTATCATGTTGTGATCATTTATAATGAGTACTGTGATTTAGTATGTGTCTAGTTTTGTAAAAAAATTATTGGAAGGCATGTTCAGTGTTCAGTTATGAAATTGTGTTCAAAAAGATGCTCATGCGTTGTGGTATTGTAGCACATTTTTAAATGAGGTATTTGTAGCATAATGCTGGTGGTTTAAAAGTCTGTTGTATGGTCTTAGGATATTTCAAAAGTATGGGTTTTTTTAACAGACTGAGATATAGGTCTAGTCAGTAGCATGGGTTAGGATTTTTTTTTCTCCTAAAGCATTTTTTTTGTCTTACTAACACTCCTTTGAGATGAGATTGCAGTTAGATCTGCTACAGCTGAATAAGAGTGTTTAGTAAAGGTCAGTTAATATTAGTTACTCTTCTAAATTAGTATAAAGCATGCTTTCTTTTAAGCAGAAGTCACAATGAGCTGCTCATAGCATGACATTTGCAGATCTGTTTTGAAGGCACAGTGGAAAGTAAGGTACAAGAAACCTTATGATGATGTTTTCTGTGTTCCATTTGGTAGCACTGATGGCTTTTAATGGACTGTTCTTACCACCTCAGTTATGCTGTACAACTGTTTGTACTAACCAAAATGGGGATTAGAAATGGCCAAGTTTAAAAAACAATTTTGTCTGGTGATTTTCTGCCTACATACACTGCCTGTCCTGCTTACTCAGCAGCTATATGAAGGGCTGTACCTGTAACAATTGAGCTGAGGCAGAAAAGGGAGGGATGCTGAGAGACTGCTGATGAAAGCAATACTGTAAAAACACAATGTAGTTGTACCTAAAACTTAATAACAATTTTTGTTTTATCTGCAAATACCATGAGGTATTTCTTCTTTGCAAGTACCATATTAACTTGTATGGGATGTGTACTTGGAGACAAGAGTGATAAAAGCTTATATATAGTCTTAATGATATCACTTTGTTTTCTTTTGAATTCTTGAAACTTGGAATGTTTAGAATAGTTTGTGTGGTGAATAATGTCATTCCAGGTAATCTCATTTTAATCTCCCCTGGGGCTGTATAGACAGCTGTACAGAGCTATATAGACAGCTACAGCTGGAATAAATTTTGTCACCTGAGCAGTTCTGCAGGAGGGAGTGTCTGTCATGGTAGTTCTTGGGCACAAGGGAAATGCTTTGTTTCTACAGCTGAGTTTTGTAAGCAAAATATAGCTTAACTCCCATTTTATTTTCTTATGCCTTGTACCACCACAAAAGTACCGGGTTCTGGGCATGTGATTGCACTTCTGTTCCTCCTTAATCCACTGTAAGAAGTACTTTGTCTATTCTGATAAAAAGATTATGGGAGTCTCTGCACGTGAGAGTGCCTGGAGGCTTCACGCTTGTGCAGCACAGGAAGGGAAGGAAAAACTAACTTACATAGCAAAATAAAGAGCTCAGTGTTTTAGTAAGCCTGACTTGAGTCAGTAATGCTGTAGCCTGTAGTTTGTCTCAAATTCTCTTTAGAGTAATTTGTTCCTACTTACAAGAGATGGTTACATTTTTTTTACTAGATCATTCAGAATAATCCTAAAAGTGTATTGTAGTGATGTTTCTCATATGAAATGTAAAATGCAATGCAAAGGAAATTCAAGAAACGTATAACAGTAACTATACTGTGTGCTGTCTGGTACACGAGACAAACTGGAATCAGTTTGTATTGTTTTGTTTTAAGGACATTCTTAGATTGCATTAATATTTTTAGTACTTGTGTGCTAGCACAGAGTGCTAGTTCACTTTCCTGGAGTTTTGTTTGAAACAGTTGTTGTCATGTTGGCTCTCTAGGTACAGTGTTTATTATGGGCATATCACTGAGCTTTATGATTTTTCCTTTCCCAGTTCCACCTCACTACTTCCAACATTTGGATCATACTGGAAAGCGAGTAGATTTCTATGACAGACCTGAGTTATCACTGGGGTCATACGAGTTTCTAGCAACAGTTGACTATTGCAAGGTACAGTAGTAAGTTTTTATTGTTGTATTTATTTTGCTTTTAAGTAAAAAGACTATTTTCTTGAGAGTAAGAAAGGTATGAATTGTCTGAGGCTGATTTCTAGCTGGCAGAGATAATTAACAGAATTAATCCAGCCCACTTTATTGTGTAAAATAACATGCTTGTTTGCTTACTGACAAAACCAGTGCAGGTCCTGATCACACATGACGTAATATAATTTAGTGGCTGTCTCTGTAATTTTTTTTCTGGAGCTATATAAGCAGCTATAGCTGCACTTACCTTAGGAATTCTGCAGAAGGGATTCTTGTGCAGTAGTCCTTGGCAGAAAAAGGAATTTTAGGAGAGGTTCAATGCAAGTACAATAGTAATCATGCAATGTGCCACCTGTTCCACAAGGCAGACCTTACCTATTGAACTTCAATTTCAAATCCAGCCATAGTGATTAAAAGCAGAAGAATAGTGTGGAAATGTATATTTCATAGCTGCTTTGCTTTTAAATTAAATATTTAAATAATAATTAACTTCTAGGGAGTAGGGAAAATATGTGCAAGGTATTTATTGAAGCAACTTATATCTCTGCTGAAATATTATGCTGAGAAAATAGATGCCTAGATGTTGCAAGTTGGTATTGGTTGCCTTCTAATGCCTCTGCTTTACTTTGAGTTAAGACAAAAAGTCCAATTATTTTCTAACATGACAAGTCTGGTCAGGGTCCAAAGTCTTGAGAACTGGCAGAAATCTTCCCTATCTACTTTTCCAATCTAGCTTAGTCATGTAAATAAATTATTTAGTTATAAGTGTTCTTCTCTGATCAATGGTCAAGTCAGTCTAGGGCAGTTAATACCAGTCCATTTCAAACATAGTATGATTACGTCTGTTAGTTGGAAAGGGATAGGGAGAGCTGAGGAAATAACTGCTGCTCATGGTTACAGAGGTATATGAAAGCAGCCAAGTTTTGACCAGCATTGATCTGTCTGTGTTACGGAGCTGTTACGTGGGCTGCATGACATGGCAATAGTGTGATTTCTTCCCTCTCTTCCACAGAATAACAAGTTTCCTAGTCCACCTGCTTTCATTTTTATGATTGATGTGTCTTACAATGCTGTGAAGAGTGGCTTAGTGAGGCTAATATGTGAAGAATTAAAGTCGCTCCTAGATTATCTGCCCAGGTAGGTATATTGTGAACTACTGTAGTCAATGCAAATGGGGGATGCTGTTATTTTTTCTCTTTAAAAAATGCTAGAAGTTTAAAAATTACTTGATAATCCTGTCAAGCTTTTCTTTGGAAAAAGGCCAAGCAGAACATCTTTCTTGATACCCTTCTTGATGAAAATAAATGCAAATTCCTTTAATTTTTCCTTTAATGTGTTTGTTACACGTAATGGTTTATCTGTCTTCTTGGATGTGAAGGCAAGTATATCTCTTACAGGGAAGGGAACATGGAGGAGTCAGCCATTCGAGTAGGCTTTGTCACCTACAACAAAGTTTTACACTTCTATAACGTGAAGAGCTCACTGGCACAGCCACAAATGATGGTGGTCTCAGATGTGGCAGATATGTTTGTGCCACTCCTTGATGGTTTTCTGGTGAATGTGAATGAATCCAGGACAGTTATTGCCAGGTAATATAAATTGATTTACAATGTGTGTAGTAAAATACTCATTTGAGAAATTCAAATGCTTTTTCAGTGCTTAATTGTCATGTTAAGTCACTCCACGTATTTTAACTTACTATACTCTTTGAGATTAATCTGGAACAGTAGGATGGGGAAATTGAAGGGCTAAGGGATTATTTGGCTCATAGTCCAGCTTGGCAGAAAGTGTATATAAGGCGAATTAGTGCAGAAGGGCATTTCTGGAGAGAAAAAAAAGCAAAAAAAAAAGCACCAAAAAAACCCCACAACCAAAAAAAAACCAAAAAAAAAGCCACACAGGATGATGCACAGTGAAAGCTGTAAGAATACTGAATCACTGCCTTTAAGTCAACTGCTAAATAACTGCAAACTGAGACAACAGGGGTGTCCAGTTTTGGTTCTGTAGAGAAAACTGAGTAAGTGGAATAGAGAAGATAAAATCTAAAAGGAAAGAAAGAAGCTAGCAAAGTTTTGGCATACTGTTTATCATGGTACTTGTACTGTAGTTAATCTGTGGTGTGTAGCTAACTACATTTTGGGAAATAGACCTGGAATTGCATGTATTTGGAGAAAATTTCTAGCCTGCTTTTTAATGCATTACACAAGCCTTAATACAAAACTGTGGATTAAACCAATAATCTTTGAGTAGTACACAAGTTGCTTAGCAAACAGAGACCAAATGTCACCAGTATTTCGTAGGAATTTACTTACCTGTGTATATTGGAATACAGTAAAAGATAAGAAATACAGAAGAGCTGTGGAATAGGCATCGTTTGGGGCTGTACGGAAGGCACTGAGGATATAGGTGAGAGAAGCCAATGGAGAACAATACAGCAGTTTTTTCACAGATGAGATGCCAAGTACTGTAGAAGTTATGCAAATTTACAGACATGTTAGGGACTTCTGTTTAAACTACTTCACTTCTATAAATCATCCACTACAACTGTGTAGCTTTTCTTATTAAATGGGATCTTGAATTGCTCTTTGTTTTTTTTTTTCTTGTTCTTTGCTAGTTTGCTGGATCAGATTCCAGAAATGTTTGCAGACACGAGAGAAACAGAAACTGTTTTTGCACCTGTGATTCAAGCAGGGCTGGAGGCACTGAAGGTTAGTAAATGCATTTTTATGACAAATTGTTTCAGCCAAGTACTCTGAAATTCATATTCCACTAACACACACTAATAAGACAATTCTAAAGATTTTGTAAGCTCCTTGTAGTACACTACATGTAGGGAGTATTTGGCTCATTCTTGAAGTGCATAAAACCTGTTTTGTGCAGCTATCTCTATGTTCTTTACTCAATTCTTTTCTAAATAATTGTTTTCAAAGTGCAAGAACATGGTTTACTCTCAGTTGTCTGTCTGGGTTTTGCTTTAAACAGTTTATAGAACCTACAGGAAAAATAAAACCCTCCAGCATTAAAAAACAGGTGCTGAAATCTGTTAAGTCTCATGGAGGTGTTGTGTAGTTTGGTGTCTTTTTAATCCTGTACTCTGGTAGAATCTTAAAGAAAAGGAGAGAATATCATCTGTTGAAGTTGCCTGCAGCAATGTGCTAACCAAACAAACTTTTCCTAAAGTTCTTCCATTCTAGTACTTCATCCAGACATAATTACATGCATGGTTTAACTCTGATTTGTATTTACTGATGAAATTGATTGCCTGTGTGACCTCACCCCAAACTGGTGACAAAGCTCTATTTGTCTGTCACATCGGCCAGCAAATAATTTTTGTTGGAAGAGGCTTTTACGATAAGCCCAACCTTTAATCCAGTACTGCAAAATCCTCCACTAAACCATGTTACTATGTGACACTTTGCACATCTTTCAAATACCTCCAGGGGTGCTAACTCCACCACTTCCCTGGGCAGCCTGTTCCAGGGCTTGACAACCATTTCCATTAAGAAGTTTTTCCCAATATCTAATCTAAAACTCCCCTGCTGCAGCTTGAAGCCATTTACTCTTGTCCTATCTCATATTACATGGGAGAAGAGGCTGACTCCCACCTGACTACAACCTCCTTTCAGAGGTTGTAGAGAGCAAGAAGATCTCCTCTGAGCCTCCTTTTTCTCCAGGCTGGACAACCTGAGTTCTCTCACTCACTCCTCAAGCAAGAATTGTGCTCCAGACCCTTAACCAGCTCCATAGCCCTTCTCTGAACATGCTACAGCATCTCAGTCCTTCAGTCCTTGTAGTGAAGGGCCCAAAACATCAAGGTGTAGCCTCACCAGTGCTGAGCACAGGGGGAATGATTCTTAAAAGTCTCTCTTAAACTCAGTTTTTGTTACAATTGTTCAATCAAGAAATAGTAAAAATTGCTAATTGACTTTTTACATACTGCATGTGTCAGAGAAAATAACCTATTAAACATTAGCTAATGTTGGCATAGCGTGTTGATTTAAAATTACTGATCGGTTGAGGCTCAGATTACAAATTCTTTGCCATTTCTGTGACTTTTTTCCACAAATTCAGTAGCTGCAAATCAGGGAAGAAGACAATGCAACATGTTTGCACAAAACCTTTTGTATCTGGGTGCTGCTTACTGTTCTGTCTCCTTGGAGAAAGTCCTTTTTTCCCTGCTGTGGAATTATCGCAAATCCAGTAGAACTCACACTTGCTCTTCTATAAATGACCAGTAATTTGTGCTTTCTTTGTTGGACACCAGTCACATAACCAAGTGACAGTGAGCCTGAGTGTCTGGTAAAATCACCCTGACATTAAAAGATTGATGAGGTTGCTTGAATCACAGCTTCCCTTATAATTTTTGTGAATGTTTCTGACCTCTGTTATTGCACTCACTTTCGTGCAGGCAGCTGAGTGTGCTGGCAAGCTCTTCATTTTCCACACCTCTCTGCCCATCGCAGAGGCTCCGGGGAAGTTGAAGAACAGGGATGATAGGAAACTGATCAACACAGATAAGGAGAAGGTAATAATGGTTTGCATAATCCTTACATAAGGGTGAATATTTTGCATTTTATGGAATAAAATAACTGAAACAGCATTAAAAAATTACAAGGATAGCACATACTATAACTGTTCCAGCTAATATCTTTTAACATTCCACTTTTATCTTCTGTTCCCAAGGAGGGCTATGGAGACTAGACATCATAAGGACAGCTCCAGTCTGAGAACAAGAAGAGTTAGCTCTAGATTATTACACAGGGTATAATACCAAAATCTGGATTAAAGTAAATGTGCTGAATTTACAATTAAAGCAAAATGTGTAGTCATTTTCATAATAATTAACAGTTCTTGAAAGGCAGAGTCAGGGTGAATTTAGATGATTCTACTTTCCCTGAAGAAAGAAAGTATAAGAGTATTGACTGGGATTATAAACTGGATCTCACTTTCCTTTTCCTACACAAAATTCTGATGTCATCTCTGATTTCCTTTCTTAGACTTTGTTTCAACCACAGACGAGCTTTTACAACAACTTGGCCAAGGACTGTGTGGCCCAGGGCTGCTGTGTGGATCTATTCCTGTTTCCAAACCAGTATTTGGATGTGGCCACGCTGGGTGTGGTACCTTACCAGACAGGAGGCTCCATTTATAAGTATGCGTATTTCCAGGTAGGTGTGACAGTGACTCTGACGGATCCAAGTAAGAATTATTGTTTAGCTGAGAGTTCTTTTTTTCTTAGTGGGAATCATAGTGAAGAAATACTTATTTGGAAGTAACTACTTAAATTTCTGATAATCAGCTACTTAAATTTCAAGATAATCAGCAAAATTATTTGGTAGCTTTGTGTCTTTATACAAACATCTCTGTTAATAACAAAACCCAACAGGAAGAGCTAGGCTGTTACCTCTTAGCACAATATTTTATTAGCAGGCCATTGAGCCTGGTATCAGTGACTTCTAAAGTAAGACCACAGGAGGAAATATCTGGTTTTAAATTACTTTATGGTTTATGAAGCCGGTCTGATTTATGAAAGTGTGAAACTTCAACTACTGCTTGCCTTCTAGCTGGAGACAGACCAGTACAGATTCCTGAATGACTTGAGAAGGGATGTCCAGAAAGAAGTGGGATTTGATGCTGTAATGAGAGTGCGCACAAGCACAGGTGGGTGTCAGCATGGAGGAATCGTAATGAATTGACCACTTCAAGCATGTCTCATTTCAGAAAGAAATGTTCCCATAATATAAAACACATGGTGACTAGGCTATCCCAAAAGCTCTGCTAAAGCTTTGGAATTCTGAGACTGTAGTTGAGACTGCAAAGATCCCTGCTGAAATCTGTCAGGATAACTTGGTGTCAGGGTCAAAAGGCTGGCTATCTTGGTATTCTGTTGAAAATGGTGGTTCATGTTGGATTTTTCCCTCTTTTAGGTATTAGAGCAACAGACTTTTTTGGAGCTTTCTATATGAGCAACACAACTGATGTAGAGATGGCAGGTCTGGACTGTGATAAAACAATAACTGTGGAATTCAAGCATGATGATAAATTGAGTGAAGATAGTGGTGCACTGCTTCAGGTGAGGGGGGAGGCTTTGTATAAGAAGTTAGTTGGTAATTGAACTGAATTATTAGACACTTCTTCAAGGAATTGTTTGTTCTTTCTTTCTGCATCTTGCCATACCCTTCCAGCATACTTGTTCTGAGGGTGACCTAGACTGCTTCAAACCACAGTCCTGTTTTCTAAGACTATGTCCCTTAATACAGCTGCTAAAATTGCTGCTTGTTACCTTTCATTGACCCTGATTCTTAGCATGTACCTTTAGCTTGTCATCTGAGTCTTTTACATACTTACCTTATTTGTTTTTGCATCTGAGTTCTAGCTTTTGATAAAGTGTATTCTAACCCTGTCCTTCTTATTGTAGCAGGACCTCATTTCTGTGTCTCCTGGCATTTTTGTCTCCTGCAGTGTGCTCTGCTGTATACAAGTTGTGCAGGACAGCGACGACTCCGCATTCACAATCTCTCCTTGAACTGCTGCACACAGCTTGCTGACCTCTATCGCAACTGTGAGACTGACACCCTCATCAACTACTTGGCTAAGTATGGTAAGGGTAAATATGGAAACCAGAATTGCAGCCTTTAACTACTGCTAAAATACCTGTTTTGTCACCCAATGACACCTGTTTATTCTTCCTGCTTCAAATGTCAGGTGGTAGTTCTGATACTTCAGTCAGTTATAGGAAAGAGCATAAAGCTGTGATGATTGTATTGCTGCTTAGGATGAGAGGTACAGAAGGAGGGTATGGGCTTATTCTTCATACAAATTATTTTCCAAATGTTTTTAATAACAGTTTGTATTGCCAGCTGTCTGAATTCATCTTTGTATTTATTTTTGGGCTGTTCCAGTTCATTCCTTAACTGTTGCAGAATTTTGCTTTCACAATAGGAAATGGTGGCCCTGGTTTATAGATATGAGTTAAATATCATACACTTATGCATGTACCCTATTTACCCTTTCTAGCTTGCAGTAAAAGCCTAGAAATCCAACAGAGATTGAGAGTTGTGGATGTTTATTGCCATTAAAATTAAGGAAACAGTCAATTTTCAGACCATTAATGGAAAATGGCCAGTCTATAAAAGAAGTTTTTATAGAGCCCCATACTTTCAATTATGATCAGTATATTTTAAGTACATAGGAGATAGAGAGTTCAAGATTGTGTCATAAAAGGGAGTAAATCAGCTTCTTCAGGTTTTCAATAGGAATATATTGTCATTTTCCTACAAGTTTGAAGTGGGAAGAATAAGGCTTCCATAAACAATAGTTGTTTAGATTTCCTTTGTTGAAGTAATGTTGGGGTTTTGCTGTTCTTGAGCAATCACTTGACAGTAGTCCATCTCTGTCCTCTCTCTGTGCAGCATATCGTGGAGTCCTGAGTAGTCCAGTGAAGACTGTACGAGATGCACTGATCAACCAGTGTGCCCAGATCCTAGCCTGCTATCGAAAGAACTGTGCTAGTCCCTCTTCCGCTGGCCAGGTAAACTCCAGTGCTTTCACTTGAATCCCAAGCTTGGAAATTAAAAAGTGATGACTGCTTCTTCTTACTTAGCCTGCTCAAAAAAAGTCAATTACTTTCCTCAGCAGAAATTTGCAAAGACTAGACTCAGGAAACTAGATACACTACTACAAGTAAAACTATAGTTGAGAATGGCTTCTTGGGCATCTGTCTGGAGCCCAGGGAGCACTGCCTGCCTCAGGGAAAGGTGTTATGTTTCTTTTGCAGTCCGTGATATAAGTAGACTATCAACTTTCACTCCTCATGGCTGTACCACACTTTGTTGGTTCATACAAGTCTCATTTTGTCAAACATAAGCTTATTCAGCAAGACAGCTGATCAGCTTCTGTCTGCTTGTGACTTTTAGCTCATCCTCCCCGAGTGCATGAAGCTGCTTCCTGTGTACTTGAACTGTGTGTTGAAGAGTGACGTTCTTCAGCCCGGCCCAGAGGTCACAACCGATGACCGTGCCTACATCCGTCAGTTAGTGACATCCATGGACGTGGCTGAAACAAATGTTTTCTTCTATCCTAGGCTTTTGCCCCTGGTGAGTAATTCTAGATCTGCTTAGCACTTGAGGCTTGCTTTTGTCTCACTGACTCATCTTAAGGACTGGCATTTATATTTTAGCGAGGGAAAGTGATTTGAGAAGTATTTGGGGATCTGCCATCTGTTGGGATATTTCATTTAATTTTGCTCAACATTACTGCACCTTGTGAATTTCATGGGGAATACTTTTTTCCTGAGCTGTAAGCATATGACTAGTGACAAAGAAGACACTTTCGACCCTTTCATAGTCTTTTTAAAAAGTCCTAAAGCTTACAACTTTCTATAGTAATTTTCATTATTGCAGGGTAACTCCATTTGCTGTTCTGACTTTTCATTGCCATAGTTGCTGGAATAACACTAAAAACTAATTACATTCCTACTCCAGGAGGTGATATTTGAACTTGAGTCTTTTCACAGAAGCCTTGTGTTCTCTTTTGCTGACCAAGAGTCTCTGCTTCTGTGTCACTTTGAGAAAGAAAACTAAGGAAAATGCTACTTCAGTCACAATTATTGCAGTCTTGAGAGTCCTAGAAATTAGAGAATCATTGGGGTCTTCATGGCAGAAATTTTCAGGACTTCCTAAGATGTTCTTGTTTTATAACTTTTATTTTACTTTAATTTTTATTTCCCTGTAAAACAGACCAAAGCAGATGTTGACAGTGATTCCTTGCCAGCAGCCATTCGGAACTCCGAGGAGCGTCTCTCCAAGGGTGACATCTACCTTCTGGAGAATGGGCTGAACATCTTTGTGTGGGTGGGAGTCAACGTGCAGCAAGGCCTGATCCAGAACCTCTTTGGAGTGTCATCCTTCAGTCAAATTAGCAATGCCTTGGTGAGCTGGATGGCAGTGTGGGAGCTAGAGTGTGGTAGTCACCCAAAACTTAAAACGGCGAGAAAGCCAGTAGAAAAAATAGCATTTCATTCTTCATAATAGAAATGAGAGAAGCACAGATGTGCGAAACTAGTGGAAATGTTGATAGTCTGGGCATGTCAGGCATGCTTTTGCCTAGTCATATAATTAACTGTGAAGAGAACATTTGATATCTCAATTGAAAAAATAATTGACCTCTAATTCTTATTTCATGTTATAGTCTCTTTTA
The DNA here is from genome assembly GCF_017590135.1 of Pyrgilauda ruficollis. Taxonomy (NCBI): domain Eukaryota; kingdom Metazoa; phylum Chordata; class Aves; order Passeriformes; family Passeridae; genus Pyrgilauda; species Pyrgilauda ruficollis. The sequence goes on along the minus strand of NW_024509210.1, from coordinate 12,055,336 downwards.
AGTAGTTGAAGTCAAAGACATTGTGTGCTAATGGGGGTAGATATTTCTCTACCCTTGTACAGTATGCCAAAATTGCTGACTTTTGTTTAACATTGCTCTACTTCCCAAGACTAATGGGGATTGGATATCTTTCATTCCAGAGTACTCTGCCAGTCTTGGAAAACCCCTTTTCAAAGAAAGTTCGATCTATTGTTGATATGCTTCAAGGGCAGAGATCCCGCTACATGAAGGTAAAAATGTGCCCCATTTACTGCTTTAAATCTCCTTCCCTCATGGTAGAGTCAGGTGATGCCTGGTAATGCTGCAGTCCTGAATTTATTCTTCCCAATCTCATAAATGTTATTCAAAGTTTTCAAGAATCTGAAAACAAATTTCACTAGTTTTGGAGTTTTGTGCTTACCATAATTCTAAAACTTCCTTTTTTCAGACCTATTACAATACACTACTATATGAACTACATATATGGTATTTTCCTTCTGTTTAGAAAGGATTGAGGATTAACCCAGCTGAGTTACAGAAGTCAAAGCACATAAGCCGTATATGCTGCCATTCTGGCTCGCTATTTTTGGAGTTTTGAGCATTTAGCTTTTTGCTCTATTTTCCTCATGAAGATTAATTCTAATAGCTACTCACTGTTGGTTTTTTCTTGTTTTGTTTGGTGTCTTGTAGTTGATAATCGTGAAGCAAGAAGATAAGCTGGAAATGTTGTTCAAACACTTTCTAGTGGAGGACAAGAGCCTGAGTGGGGGGGCTTCATATGTGGACTTCCTGTGTCACATGCACAAGGAGATTCGGCAGCTACTGAGCTAGAGGAGTGAGTGGTGCTAGAACTCAGCAGTGACATTTCAGTCTCCACTAATGACCTGATCAGAAGGCCCAGCGCCCTCAAAAAGGACAACATAGAAATCTGTACAATTCCATAATTTTTAATACACATTGCATTAGCAGAAATCCTTTCAACCTTTCCCAATCCCATATGAGAGATGAAATATTTTCCTGGTGAGGGCTAAAAAAAAAAAAGGCCTTTGATACCAGGTCTTTTATTTGCATCTAAATTGTTTCCTGTGCTTGGCAGGAGTTCACCCCCCACCCCACCCCATGCTCGCTAATCCTGTTGTAATGAATGTAGGGTTTTTTTCAGTTCACTGTACATGATTCAACATTGGGTGAAAAAGCGATAACTGTTCAAAACTTCTGGTAGCTGCTGTGCATTTGTGTGGGTGTGTGTGCATGCTCCAAGTGTGAAGAGGATGCACAGGTGGGGAGGGCGAGAGGCAGGTCAGGTGATGGGAGCTGGAGCAGCCAAACATTTCATGTCTCCTTTAAAGAGGGAAGCATGATCTGTCAGAGCACAGATGTATCATGTGGCTGTCCAAACCAGAAAGCCATGAAACATGAAATGAGTGGTGAGGCAGGAGGCAGCAGGGCAAACTTCTCTCCACAATCTTCCCCGTACTATGAGTTGGTGTGCAGAACTGTAATGGAGTAATCAGTAGTTAAGTGGGCAAAAATCAACAGCTTCTGAACAGTGTAGGGGTAGAGACTGTACTTCCTGTTGACCTGTGTGGTGACTCCTTTCCTTCTCATTGCACGGCTCTGTATTGTCCTCCTCAATCCATGTTCCATGACCTCTCCTGCAGAGTTTACCTGTCTGTCAGATGGTGGTGGGAACAAAAGCTTCTTAACCTTAAGCAGAAAATACTTCTAACAAGGTGACGAGGGACTGTGTAGGAACTGAATGATAAGGAAGTGGCCATTTTCAACCATATTTTTTGTGAATCATAGCCAACAAGCAGGAATTTTATTTATTCTGACATGAATTAGATTGCTTTGTACCCTGGAGCACAAGGAAGGGGATACAAAACCTTAAGATTTAGACTGTATTGTAATAGGTATTGCAAGTACCTGATTTTGGCTATTAACAGCACCTGGGCCATAGCAAAGAGTTTCATTACTGGATGTTTATACCCTCTACATTCTGTCTACTGATCAGCTTGCACAAAACCTTTTATAAGCTTGTTTGTTAAACTAAAATACCTCAGACAGATTAATCCATCCTCTTTGGCTGCTCTGCTGCTCCATTTTGCAAGCGTGGATGAGAAGACTCCTGTGAAGAGGGAGTTAGTGTAATCAAATTCAGAATTCTAAGGGCTTTGTTTATTCACTTTTGAAAGGGGGCTTGTATATTTTAACTTGAACACTTAACAGGTGTTCTTCCAGTACCCAGGAGTTTAAGCTACCAATAGCACTAAAAGTGAAAGGAAGAATGTGGATGGATTAGAGAACATGTTATCTGGGCTTGATATTTCATAGGAAAGTCCTTGTTAAGATCAGAAAAATATCTGGCTGTGGTTTTAGTTCCATATCCTGTAGCATGTATATAAATCCATTTTTCTTCTAATGCTGCTAGTTTGTCTTCCCTCCCATCACTACACAGAAAGGGAAACATGAAAATTGTAATGTAGAAACTCTTTAAAGAAGTAGTTGACAGAACTTTCAGCGGTTTTGTATGAATGTGGCTGTCTTTTTACTCCACGTACTGCCTCCAACCAAAAAATCTAGAGGATTTTTAATCAGAGGGGAAAAAAAGAACTTCCCAGGAATATAATGCACAGCAACCACAGACTTCCACAAATACTAATTTCTAGTATTAATATTGGGGGGTGTGGGGGTGGAAATGAAATCATGAATGAACCTTTCATTTTCTTCACTTGTTTTTCCAATGCATCTTTTAATTTGTAAAGAAATAAAAATATATTAAGATGTATTTTATGTCATTGTTAGTAAATAAACACTGCTTATTTTTCCAAACCCTGTATTTTGCAGGAGGGGGGGAAATGGGAAGGGCTGAAGTCTAGCTCATTGATCCTTTACAGTCCAATCTTCTACTAACCAAGTTCAGTCTTTTTTTGTCATTGTTGTTATTCGCACTGAACGATAAGAAATTCAACAAGAGTCAACAGACAAAAGGTACTGTTTAATCTCAGTGTTCCTTTATTTAGGTGATTGGTTTTTGACTTTCTGCCCTGTCTGAACTTCCATTTCACAAAGAAATTCCCTTTTTTGGTGACACAGCTTGAGTCATTGACTGTGTGGGGGGTTTTGGTCTACTTAGGCAAATATTGCCCTTACCTTGTGCCAATGTCAATTCAATGACTTCAGCAGTCTTAAAAGAGCTCATACTTCAGAGTTAAGGGTACCTGGGTGAATTGGTTGGAGAGGTTTTTTTGGTTGGTGGTTTTTTGGGGTTTTTTTGGGGGGGTTGGGCTGTAGGGTTTTTTGCTGGGAGTGTTGCTAATTGCAAAAATAAAATTCAGAGTGAACTGGCAGTGTTATCTTGACTGTACCTGTGAATATTGCTGTTGTACAGTTTGCTGATAGCCTTATAACAAATCTGTATGAAAGCACAAGACAATCATTGCTAAATATCCAATAATGCTAAATTTGCTGTCAAGTATTTTTGAGATTCCTCTCAAATAGAATGTACATTATGTCCAGAATCTGCCACAGAACTGGTGTGATAATGATGGGCCTTGTGTATCTTGTACATTAATCATGTGGAGTAAATTGTGCAGCACATTCTGATGCTTTGGAAATTGCCGTGCAGAGCCCATGTCTGTTACCTTCTCTCCGAGCCCAGGTGGAGGACACTGTGGTGCTGTTGGAGCAGGCCCAAGCAGTGTCTACACCTAACTTTTCAAAGGAAAGGAAAACTACTCCCTCTTTAACTTGTTTCTAACACAGCTGAAAATACTTCTTTGCCTTGTGTCCATACCAACTAATGTCCTGTATTGTAACTGATAATTCATATCATATTGTCTCTTAAGAAGTTAATGTGAAGCTTTTAGCAATTGTGTAAATGAGCAACTGAGTGGTAATTTTAGAATATGGCTGTTGGATTTACATAGTGTAGCCAAAACCACTTTCCCATTTACAGAATATTTTAATACTGTAGGAATTATTCAAGGTTTGTATAGAAAAGCAGCTTTCAAGGGAGCTTTAAAATTACCCGTAGATATTAAAAAAAAAACAAAAAAACAAACCAAAAACAAAACAAAACAAAAAAAAAAAAAAGAACCAAAAAAAAAAAAAACAACCAACGACCAAAAAACTGAGCAGAAGATTTCTGTTAGTAAAAGGTGTTTTCTGTTCTCCCCCTTTATGGTCTCCAACAGGAGCTGAGCTGGGGGCTCGTTCTTGTAACAGCTGACCGCTTGCTTGGTCCAGGAGCCCTCTCTCTGCAGGTGCGTTCAGTCGCGGCATGCTGTGCCTCCGGGAGCAGCTCGGCTCCATCGCTGTCAGCTGCAGGTACTGCGGGGGCCGCTGTTAGCGCAGACGGATGCAGGGGCGGTAGAGGCAGCGAGGCTTACAGCAGCCTCAGCCATCCTACAGTGGGGTTGGGAGGGAGCTGCGAATAGGTCACCTTGTCGGGCCGCTGCAGCAAGGCTGCCGCCAGAGCAGGGGTACGCGTCGCTGCCCCTCCGAGCCGCTTCGAAGGCGCATTGACAGTGCGAGCTGAGAGGGGCGGGGAAAGCGGTGCTGCTCCCGTCCGGCCCCGTGACGGCACCACCGGGGGCGGGCCCAGCGCCGCTTCCTGGGGCGGCGGGGCGGGCCCGCGGCACGGTCCGGGCATGGGGGGCGCCGGGCCGGGATGGGGGCCTGCGGGCCTGTGGGTGACGCTGGCGCTGGCCTGGAGCGCAGGAGTGGCTCTGGCCGCGGAGGAGCCGGCCGAGCCGTGCGGGGCGGATGTGTGGGCACAGGACGCCGTCCCGCCGGGCGCGGCCTTCGTCGCCGCCTCGTCGTACCGTGGGCCCGGCAACAACGACACGCGGAGCAACAAGGCGCTGCCCATCCTGCTGTGGTGGAGCGGGAGCCTCTTCCCGCACTTTCCCGGCGACACGGAGCGCATCGACTGCCCCCGCGGCTCCTGCCTCGTCACCCGGAGCCGGCGGGTGGCCCGGCACCGCCGCACCAAGGCGCTCATCTTCTACGGCACCGACTTCAGGGCGTACGAGGCGCCGCTGCCCCGCCTGCCCCACCAGACCTGGGCGCTCTTCCACGAGGAGTCCCCCATGAACAACTACGTGCTCTCGCACTCGCCCGGCATCCGGCTCTTCAACTACACGGCCACCTTCCGCCGGGAGTCCGACTACCCGCTCACGCTGCAGTGGCTGCCCGGCACCGCGTACCTGCGGGCCCCGGCCGTGCCCCTGGCCGAGAAGGACGCGTGGCGGCGGAAGGGCTACGGCCCGGTGCTGTACATGCAGTCCCACTGCGATGTGCCCTCGGACAGGGACCGCTACGTGCGGGAGCTCATGAAGTACATCCAGGTAGGTGGGCTGAGTGCACGGGAGCTGTGGCGTGGTGCTGCTGTTGGAGCTGGGAACGCCTGGCTGCTCCCCTCTACCGCCTCGTTTTAATGGGGTTTGTTTGTCCTTGTTTTTAGCCAAGACACGAATCATAACGGGATGCATGCTGACTACAAGCTGGACAGAAAAACTAGTTGTATTCCTTCCCAAAGCGTGATCTAGACTACACCGCATGTCAGTAGGTAGGCCTGATGCAGATGTTAGATGTGGAGTTGGCCGTACTCGGGATCAGTCACAAGCTGGGCAAAGCCTGAATAAGTTCGGTCTTGTGGATCAAGTGCTAGAAGTTACTGACATCTCTTTGACGTTAGGATAGAGGAAGGCTGTCCATTTACAAGGCTCGCTCTCGTTTGAAAGTACAGGAGTGAAGTTAAAAGGCAGGTTGCTCTGTTGTGAGAATCTGCTCCTTACCTGTATTGTGGTAGGAGCATGTTGTTTCTATGATGGCTGGTACTGCTATGGTACAGCTGATGGTGATTAGCTTCATAAAGTAAAATAATGTTTCTTCCAAGCAGGAAAAAAGCATACTGCATTTTTTTCTCTTAAAAAGTTTAAAGGATATTAGATTGATTTAAAAAAAAAATCTGTTTTTAGACTTTGCCAGAGACTTTTTTTTCTCGTGGTTTCTGTTGTTTCTATTGGTCATGATTCAGTTATTGTGTAAGGTCATCATGTACTGAGTAGTGAAGCAAAGGCAAAAGAAATGTTTTAAAATTACGGTCTTCTCAAAGTATGGTGCAGGTTCCAGCTCAAGCATGCTGTCTTGTATTTTTAGACAGTATTCTTTTAGCTCCCTGTATCAATTTTTCTCAGTCTAACAAATGGAAAAATTCTATCAGCTTGCTGGGACTGGCTGGAACTCTGTGTAATAACTGCTTGGAAAAGCACTATATGTCTTAAGTAGAAAGAGAATGCTTAAATTGACATGTGAGTCAAATGCACTTCTTTACTTGTCAGTTCCTGATGTATCCAGTAATAAATACATTTTTGGGTGGCATCTGCACGCTCCCCTTGTCCCTCAGTCTGTAGTGTGGCTTATGTTGCTTTTGAAACTAGCACTTGGTTTTCTCTAAAGCTTGTAGAACCTGGACTCTAGGAATAGTCTCAAGGGAAAGACCTTGGAGTGAAACGAAGCTAAATTAACGTACCTATGAGCTGATCCAAGTTAGGAATTTTACAAGAACTACAAGGTCTGAAAACAAGTTCCAGGGGAACAAATCACTTTGTAAAGATGCTGTTTGTTATTTTAGGTTGACTCCTATGGTAAATGCCTGCATAACCGTGAGCTCCCCAGTGAGCGACTGAGAGACACTTCTACAGCCACTACAGAAGATTCTGAATTTATGACTTTTATTGCCAGGTACAAGTTCCATCTGGCCTTGGAGAATGCCATATGTGACGACTACATGACAGAGAAGCTGTGGCGTCCCATGCACTTGGGTGCTGTCCCAGTGTACCGAGGCTCCCCAGCCGTGCGGGACTGGATGCCAAACAACCTCTCCATCATTCTTATAGATGATTTTGACAGCCCCCAAGAGCTGGCAAAGTATCTTAATTTCCTGGACAAGAATGGAGAGGAATATTTGAAGTATCTAGAGTATAAAAACACCGGTGGAATCAAAAACCAGTTCTTGCTAGAGAGCTTAGAGAAGCGGGAGTGGGGTGTGAATGACATGACTCTGCCCAATTACCTGAATGGCTTCGAGTGTTTCATCTGTGACAAAGAGAACACCCGAGTCAAAGAGGAGCAGGAACACAAGAAGTCTCATGGAAAAATTCCAGCTCCCAGACCTCATATAGCTCAGTTCAAGCACATGGGATGTCCTATGCCAACCCCTGGGTTTGGAAGTGTTGAAGACCTCTCCGGTGGAGACAGGTAATGTGCTAGTATTATGCTTTTTGAAGGGAAAAAAGCTTCGAGTAAAAGGAGCTGTAACTTTAATAACACTTTGTACTTAAAGGAGTTCTTGTTACTTCTCCAGTTACATTTTGTAGTACGTCTTGTGGGTGGTGTAGGGGGTCCTGCTGTGTAGCACTGAGGCTGAACAAGAGGCTTGGACAGTAGTGCTAGCAGTTAAAGTGGAGTGTGACACTCAGAATATTCTGTTAAAATGCTCTGTTACCTCAGGCAGTGGGGTTATTCTTTGTCTATTTTAGCCTCTTTGCTTGAGGGAGGGATGTTTTTCAGTACAGTGGTGGTAAAGCTTGTCAGTCCTCAGGCAAAAGCAGCTCTGTGCCTCCTTACAAAGTACTGCGTTAAGAATGAGGTTGCCAATGTTCACTCCAGACCCGGTTGACTCCTGTAGACTTCAGAGCAGAAATTAGGCTCACCCAGAATACAAGACTTAATGCTGTTTTGCGTGACAAAACTCTGGCTGTGTTCAAGGATGCCATCCCAGTTATTTAGGAGAAGGAGAGTTTAGGAGAAGGAGTTATTTAGGAGGTGCAGGAGAGAAAATAGATTGAGCAGCTTCTTGTCCCTTGTTTTCTGTTGGTTGACTGATCTACTGGAGCTTTTTAATGGTAATGCCTTTTCTCAGTCTCGGTAGCAAAATGGCTTTTTGCTTTGTAGTGTGCTATGCAGCACCCTACTCCAGAGTTGATAGGAGGTCAAACTCCACAGGTTTTCTGTTTGAGCATCAGGTGGCAGTAGAGAAGTACCTGTGAAGGCACACACACAGAGTTGCTGCCAGTGCCACGTGCAGGCTCTGGTGCTTCCATCACTCTTCACAGAAGTCATCAGCAGGGAGCTTTGAACAGCTGGTCCATAATTCAAGCTACAGTTTCATCCCAGGGAAGTTTCTGTGTCTCACTGTTACCCTCCCCATCTTCAGGCATGAGATGTGTCTGGAAAAATTGTTCAGGGAAGCTTTTACATTCACTGCTATTTACTTTATAAAGATGTGTCCATCGTTTCTAAGGCATGATTGTGGGCATCTCCTGTGAAATACAGTAGTTTCTATCTGATAAGCACCTAAGCTTTATCTATTTTTATTTGCAAAATGGAACATGATTACTTATAATTCTAACTGGTGTAACAATAGCATAAAATTGCCATCAAATCATTAGCTAAGCATGCCCATATTTTTGTCTGAGTTTGACAGTAATGTTATTTAACTATGTTATCAATTTAGATGAATGCCTACTGAGCCAGTCTATGTTTTGTTAGTTTAGAAAAACATTATTGTGGAAAAATGACACAGATCTAGTGGGGATACACGTGATAGACTATATGCAACATGCAAGGTCTGACTATAAACACACACTGGAACTTGTGGTTCTGGAGCCTTCTGAACTCAGAGGACAACAAAGGAGTTTACATTAGAGCATATACCCAATTACAGTAAGGTTGCACTACACATTTGCATGCTCTGTAACCCTTATTCCCAGATGTAATTTGTTTTTAGAGTCAATAGATACGCTGAATTGTCAGAATGCAGCTGCAATCAGAATCTCTCTCTGTGTAGGTATGTGTAGCTGGAGCACTATTACACCTTTAGCTGTATATGTGGGGATGTGGTTTCTTAATCCTTATTGCTTGCAGCTTCACTTGTATTTGGATTGCTGGGTTTCACACCCAAATAAGCTTAAGGAAAAAAGCTGTAGAACAAGCAGTTGTATGTGTCACGTTGTGGTTAATCACTACAATCTACTCTCAAAATAATATAAGTACTCTGTGATAGATTTTATTTTAATAGAAGTTTTTATTCTCTACAAATAGTAATTTAGTCTCTGTAGTTAACATGATAGTGATGGTATATGCTGATATTTCTAGAATGTTGTAAAGCTAACAGTGAACTTATATTTGCTACAGAGAATTTTCAAAGCAAGTTTCTTTAAATGACTTGGAGCACAGTGGCACACTAACAACATACTTTGTTATGACCATCTCTGGGCCTATTTTCATCTTAAGGGAAAGAAAAATATGGTTTCAGTGCTGTTACAGCTGCAGACTAATTTGGGTTATTTAATTGTTTGTGATGGTGTCTCTTTGTTGTTTCAGTTGGAAAGAAATGTGGCTGCAGGATTATTGGCAAAGCCTTGATCAGGGTGAGGCCCTCACTGCTATGATTCATCGCAATGAGTCTCATCAGGGAAGATTTTGGGACTACATGCATGAGATTTTTCTTAAGAGGACAACAAGGCAACACTGACCCATCTTTGTAAGAGCTTGATTTGAAAATTGCATTGCAAGTTGAGACTGTGAATTCTTACTCACTTCAAATGTTTGCCTTGAAAAAACAAAACCAAAAAAACTCTCACAGAGACAATTTTTTCTGGTGCATGAAGTGAGTAAGTTTCTGTTATGATTGGATTTCAGCAGTGGAAATGTTAGTAACTGCTTTGGTTTGAGTTTCAGCTCTGTGGTGTGAAGCCACTCCTGGCTTGCAGGTGTCAACATGTGGGGCAAAAGAGGAATTTACTCTCTTTCTGCATTTGCTATACTTATATTGTATCTTACATGACTTCAGGCTCTTGCTCAAGTGCCGTAAGTTATTTCAGGGATTTTTTAAATCTTCAGAATATTAGTTGTTTTTTTAAGTATTTTATCAATCACATATTCTGTTCATTAAGATGTACTTTTAGTTGTTAGTAACAAATGGCTTTTCCAGTAAAGGAATTACAAAAGACACATCTGTGAAGAGCAATCGTGCCTTATGAAATTGCTGCAATAAAGTCTCTTCTCCCCAAGTAACATGCCTCAAATACTCCTCCTTTTCAAGCTAAATAACTGAATAGCTGAATAACTATGGGGAGGTCACTTAACTCTCTGCCTAATTTTTCTCTTTTGATGACTTAGCAGATCATATATACAACGGGATGGGAGAACAAATTATTTAAGTTGCAACTTTCAACAAGGTATTTCACATCAGAAAATGTATTATCTGGTATTGTGTAGAACAAAAAAAAATTCTATACTTTGGTTCTTTTAAGTTTCCATCAAATCTGAAATCTGTAATCTCAATTTACTAATTTATCTTCTTAATGCTAGCAATTCAGAGGCCTTGGATTTTTTCCTTTTGAGCAGCTTTCTGCAAGGACAAATACATTTTCACAATGGTGCCTTTCCAGTGGTCCCTGCAGTTTGGATACAAGTCTTGAAATCTTTGTATGCTGAAATGGGTGATCAGAGCCAGATGCATTGAGATGGTTTTGTATCTCTACTGATCTTAACACATTGTGATCCTCGTCTGCAACCAGAGTTCCTGAGTGTCAACATGTGGATTGATCTTCCTTGCTGCATAGCCTGTGTTGCTTACAGGTATAAATAAACTCCACTGTTCCGTGCCATAGTGGGTATCTTTCTGAAATAATTCATCTTGCAGTGGGGGGAAACTAATTAATTCAGGGCCAAAGGTTTAACCACACAGGCAAATATGGCCACACTGCAGTGATGTCTCTGATGGTATATTGCTATTTTCTTTCTCCATTTCCCCTCCTTCAGAAGTTAACTACTGACTAAGGAGCCAGAGTTTCTGTGCTTAAGACAGTTCGTTGGTAATGAAAGTCTACAGTCTGTTGTGTAATTTGATTTTGTAAGGCAGTTTATGCATTGCTGTGGGAAGTCTGATGTCTGTCAGTAAAAGTTAGGAACAGCAGTGACTCTACACTCTCTGCCTAATTACATTACTGTCTATTGCTTAGTGCTGTATGGTTCACTTAATATCTTTTTGTTTTCCCTCAAATTCCCCTTCATAATGTTATAGATATGGGATTACAGGTATAATATCAGTATAGGTAATGATCATCTCAATGTTTGCCTCTCAGGTGACATAACGATATTGCCATTTTAAAATCAGGCAATCAATCTTGACAGCAAAGACTTCAGACCCATGACCATCACTGGATTTTTATAAATGTAGAAAATGCATGCAGTGTACATTGTTGTCACCTAATTGTTTTTAAGAGAAGAACGGTTTTTTATCTCTCTTCTCTAATAGTGAAGATCACTCATCTCAAATGATTCTTCAGCTAAAATGCATTTATCAGTTTAAGTTACTTTTTTCAGTTATTCAGGAAACATGAAGAGAATATATCTTAGTTAATTGTTAAACTGGATTACTCAAATCAGATCAAAAATTACAGATGTGTATTCAGGATTGAAGAGGCCACTTGCTTGAGAAGTAAATTAAAATAAAACAAATTAAGGCTGCTTTAGTTCTGAATATTTACTTCTACTAAACAAGTTAATGATATTTAGCTAAGTTGTTTGAATTAATGCCTTCAGTTATTCCATTTCATGTTTCTGGATAGAAAATAATTCAGTCTTCTTTAACTGCATTCTCTTAATTAGCTGTATCTCCAAACACTTTCTTATTCAAATGTTTGGTAGAATAGACAGGAGAAATTGTGATCTTGCTTTTTGTACTAAACATAAAAAGTAAGAACCAGGTGCTACCACATGCTACTTTTCCTATTTTATCCTGTAATTTAAGCAGATTTTTCAGAAGTGCAGCATTCATAATACTTTCCCAGTCTTTAATATAATGTATCTACTGTTGCCAAAATTAGACTTGCTACGTTTAGTGCACTGTCCCTACAGGAGTAACAGGAGGAAGTACCAGTGTAGCTACGTGCATCAGCACCTGCTTAGTCCTTGGTGAGATGTCCAAAGGCCCATTTTGTCTTCCTGCTCCGCAACATGAGCATGTTTCTCAGCTAACAGTAGCACTGAAGATATGGTGGTACAAGCTGAATAGTAGTTAGCAAAGTAGGTAAAAACTTCTTCCTTGGAGCCCTGATTTTTCTTTAGCTATTTCACAACTGAGTATTCCTTCACCACTATATACTTCCTGTACTCAGTATATTACAATCAACAGCCAACAAGGTTATTCTGTTAGTCCTGCAGGGTTTCTTTGTTGCTTTGCTCTGTCTGTACTACAGAAGGCTGTTGCTTTGAGCTTGATGACTGTTGCCAAGTTGACCATTCTGATTGTCATCTGTCTTCTTAAGGAAGAAAAGAAAGAGTACAGATCTGAAAGTAACTTGATTACAGATATTCTATGGATTTTATCTGGTTGTCAAAGTATACCTTCCAGTTTGTAGTTGAGTCACAAGTCATTTGATAGCTTTCTTTTCTGAGTTTTTAGTGTCTTCCTAGGTTTAACTGTTTTTTACAGTCTTAGAGGTGGTGAACTTCTCAAAAGATAATGAGTATTAGCTACCACTCTTTGCTGTGAAGCTCACCCAAGCCTTGTTTCTGCTGTATCTGCAGTGTTTTTTTCTGTAGTCATAGATCATACTAGTTTTCATCTCCTCTATGTCATAATACTTCCATGATTTATAAACCATGTATCTGTGGCCTCTATTAATATAATAAATTTATTTCAATTTTTATGTATGGTGTGCAAGAATTAAGGCTAGAATATTTATTCAGTGCGTGGTATGAATACTTTGTGTAGCTGCCAGGCAAACTCTGCAGGGACAGGAGAGGTGGGAATCCTGCCCAGCTGGATAAAGAGTTGTGGTTGCAGTTGTGTTCGATGCTGCTGACTGACCTTCACAGCATCTACTGCTCTGCACAGCAAGGACTACAAAATGTTGAGTAAACATTTTACCATGGTTTTGCTTTCATTCTCTCCTGTTATTTGGGGAGACAGGAGGAGAAGCTGGGTCTCATACCCTTGAAGAGTTTCAATTAATTTACTTAATAATGCATTTGAAAGGATTGCTGTTGCTATACTGGCAATGTGTACTGCCAGTCATAGCCAAAGTGAATTCAATTTACCCTCCTAGCTGTCTTTCTACTAATGCAAGCATCTGAATGCAGACAAGGAAGAAGGTCACTACAGCATTATTATTTTGGAAAAAGTTTCCTGATTTCTGTTCTCAGCTAACTGGATTTCTCACTGCTTTAAATCCAAACCAGCAAGATGGTGGCTGAATGTCATCACTCGTATTCTGACTACTGGAAGGCTACGTGATACTCAGACTGAACATGATAGATTCAACATCTATCTTAATAATGTTCTTACAGTGCAGGTACCCATATTCATAAAAACTGAGACTAATCAGGCAAGGTACCAAATACTGAAGATATTTATCTGTGTAAACGCTTTGACAGGATCCTGCAGACTAGGGTGAGCGGCTGTACTGCTTGTCATGCATTGTGCCTGTTTACTGTGTGACTAGAGGGAGGCTTTCAAAGCTGTCAGGATAGCTTTGTTCACTAGCATTACTGTTCTAAAAATAAATATCTCCTCGTTACTGCTCACATGAAACACCAGTAGACTCTATTAATGCTGTGTCTCAGAATTGACTTGACAAGCTAGAATAAATGTATGCCCTCTCAGAGGTGAGAGATGAGAAACAAATAACTGACTGAAGGTTAAAAATCTAGCAGTCCAAGGCGTTGCACTGATTGGGCAAGCCTCAGTTCTCATTCTTCTGCCAAAACTCTGATACCACGTGTTGCCTATTTTTTCAGTTAGAAGATGATTATTTTATTTACTGAACTAGTAGTCTGCGTTTTCTGTCCTTTAGCAAGGACTGCAATTTGTAGGAAGCATATAACCTCACTGAAGAATATTGATTTGATACCTAACATTATGTTTTCTGGAATTCAAAAGGAGTTCAGAAAGAGTTGCCTTTTCTTATTTCAGGCACTGTAGTAATTTTCAAACTGAAAGATCTCTGGTTCCTCTCTAATGATGAGTAGAATGAGATCCAAGCAACAGTGGATGTATATAGGTTTAGAGGGGAAGGAGAATGAGCTGCTTTCTCTGGAAATGGTCTGCAAAGTGAATCAGCAGAAATGCTCCTCTTGCATTTTGACTGAGGGTCACTTGAAGTGGTGTGGAAGAACAACTCTAAAGGACTGGGGACAGGATAAATTGAATTGAAACTCAGCCATCAGAGTTTTAACAGGCATTGCTGTGTTAGACAAGCAGCCATCTGCCTCACTTGCTGTCCTGCCATACACACTCTTCAGCAATAGTCCCAAGAGAGCCACTCCCTTAATCATTAGTTGTCATCTATTTGGTTGTATTTAATTAAGGCTATTGATGGATCTCCAGGCACCTTCTGGGAAGTTGTATTAATTGGAAACCTACAGGGTGCCAGGTTCCTTCATTCTGCATAGAGACCAGAGACCTCTACTGACAGGCTGAAATTAATCAGAGATAAAATCCTTTTAGTGATACGACCAACTGAGCCAAAGCCTACATCAGGCTTTAACTGTACCTCTCTTTATGGTCCATTGTCTCAGAGCTGGCAGTGAGAGATATATGGCCCTGCAGAGGGATTAGGAAGGATAGAGAGGAGTGGAGCAACAGGATTTGTTCCAGAACTCTGACACCACTAGCATCTTAATTTGTGTGCTGTTAAATACATTTTTTACTGCAGAAAAGACCCATTTAATGTGCAAGTGTCTCAGCTAGAGATGGTTCTGGGATCTTGGAATGGATCAAAGCAGATGATAATACTTTGTGGCATCTCTGAGCAAATAAGCAGGCACAGGTAATTTGCAGTGGAAATGGGCTGAGTTTCCTATATCCTGGGAATTAGGGATGGCAGCTCAGAACTACTCAGGGTGACAGGAAAATGCAGGGCAGCTGATCTGATCGAGATAGCACAGGATAAGGGTTGTTGTGGGAGTTGGGATGGGGTGTGGCACATCCAGTTGTGAGTGCATGAATACATTGTGCTGGTAAGAGCATTAAGTACTAATACAGTCCAAACACAATAGCTCAGCAGGCAGGAGTTGAGTTAAGTCTGACCCACCTGGAATCTTAGCAAACTGGTTGCTTTCATTGCTAAAGTTAAAGTGGAAGTGCTTTAAATTTTAAGGCATCTCTAATTAAATTGGTTTAAGGAGGTCAGGGTGAGACAGATGAGAATAAAGTGTTGTTGGTGAGGGCATTATGAACTGGTATGGTGCATTCAGGATAAGTTTGTGTGAATATAGTGGAATTTACCTGAAAGCTGGATCCAGGCAGTCAAAAATACATGGATATCAACTCTATTCTTTTTTGACAATACAACAGATTTCTTAGCCTCATCCTTTAACTGATTTTTAGGTAGTTGTCTGGATGTTTTACATAACTACACCAGAAAGTGAAGAATACATGGTGTAATTTCTCATCTCTTAAAGAGGTATTTAAGAAAGCAGTCTCATTTTACAGGATGTATTTTATCACAGCATTGCTAGCATTGTTTTTAATTGTGACATAGCATTCACTGTAGCATCATATGTGGCCCTTATTCAGTTGTGATATGTATTCTTTTCAAGTCTAATATCAATAGTTTAAACTCTATGGTTCATTTTGGTTTTGACCAGCTGAAACTCAAGCTAGGATTCAGCTTTAAATGTGTCAATACAAGAAAAAAAGTTGTAAATACTAATTAGTGAAAGCTAAAGCTTTACATGGTTTTTATAGTTGTACATTCAAGATTACCAGTAAAACATCTCTGGGGCTCACTGTTGAGGGAATTTAGTTTCTGAGTGTCCCTATAAAGTCAGCACTTCTGTCCCATCCATTAGTGACTTGGTGCTATGAGCTGTACAAAATACAGCCTGTAGAGAGACATTTGGCTATTCAATAACACGGCCTTTTTGTAGTTCTGCATTCTTCCTTAAAATTAATGTGTAATATTAAAAAATACTGTTTAATAATAAAACTGTGTCCTGCTACAGACATCTCTGCATGGTGTGTGCAGACACCATCATGTACCTTATTCTGTCTGCTTGGGAAACTCTTATGCTGAGGCTCCAATACAGGACTGATGCCAAAAAATTAGTTCTAGTGCAGACAGCAGTAACTTACAGGAAGCTATTACAATTCTCCTTGTGTAGTTTGCCTTTCTCTTTCTTAGCCTCCCCTCCTCCCCCACCTCATTTTTCTTGGAATTACTTAAATGAGAGATGAGCTTTTGAAGGTGAAAGGACTTGAAGGTGCTGCCACCATTAACTAATGTAATTTGGAAAAAGAGAGGCTGATTTACAGGGAGTGCAGTTCAGCTTTTACATCATAGTACTTTTGTCTTGTTACTGTTTCTTGCCCATCTAGTTAGACATTGCAGGAGGCAAATGCAGCAGGGGAAGGTGGGTAGCTAGCAGTAAGGTAGGAAAGGTAGCTAGAAGAGGCAAAACCAAGAATAGCTGAACCTCACATGAATGGGAATACTGAAATGTATTTCATGTCCCTGTCTGGGATTTTCAAAGTCTCTGTTGTTCAGAGTTGTACAGTGCAAGCCCTCTGGCCTAATTTGAAGGTGCCAGCCGAAAACAGGCTTTCTTCTCTACTGATAGTGAAGCTCAAAGCTTGTTTACTGTCTTTTCAGAAAAAAATGGGAATAGAGCAACATCCTGCTTACCAAAATATTTCTGAATTTCCAGAAAGTTTGAATTTGGACCTTAAGAGATGAAAATGCACTACCAAAAGAGAGCTGAAAATAATATCTTTTGTTTACTTAAACATGTCTTCTCATACTCTTTTTAATTTGGACTCTAAGTATATACTATTTTAAAAGTAACACAAAAATAATTATAGAATTGGATATACCAGGATTTATTGTCAGCAGATGCAGTAAATTCTAGTAACCATATTGAGAATAGTGTGGTAAACATCTGGTGATGTTTAGCTCAAGTTAACAGAATTTCTGAAGTCTCTAACTTCTTGACTAGGCAAAGGGGTGTGCTTTGGGTTTTATGTCTAAGAGGTTGAATTTTTTTTAATCCAAATCAGCCTCCTGTGGAAAAAAAAAAAATTGCAAAGAAAAGAATTTTTGATTTAGTCTTCTGAATATGGTCAGGGGACTCCAGCTGTTCTGATACAGTGGTAAAATGGCATATTCAGGAACTGCTCCATGACAAGGATCTGAGTGCTTTGTGTCCCCAGTGTTCAGTGTCTGACTCCTCAGTTTTGTGCATCTACCTTGTCCCTCCTGCTGTGCAGAGACCTGTATCCCAGCCCTTGGAATGCTCCTGTGCCTTCTGTACTGCCTGCCTTTTTCGGCTGGGGACGTAAGCACTCCTGATCCTGCCAGATCAGCTGAGGACTTCCAGGACCTAGGGAAGAAACTTCTGGGAACAAGAGTTTTTTTCCACCACTCAGTATAAGGCTGTGGGAACGATGCTGCCATTTTGGAAGCAGCAGTTTCAGTATCTTCTTGGAAGGAACAGTAGGAACAATGCAGGGGAGATCCAGCTGTAATGGAAGAAAATGAAGGGCTGAGAGCTAAGTGATGAGAGTTTGAAGCACCAAGAGTTTCCATACAGTTGCAGAAGAACCTGAGAAGAGACAAGTGAGAGGGACCTCATCCATGTCTATAGTATCTGAGGGGAGAGCGTCCAAGGGATGGAGGGATCCAGGCTCTTCTCTGTGGTGCTGCGCAACAGGACAAGAGGCAATGGGCAGAAACTGGAAGTTCCATCTGAACATGAATAACAGCTTTACTGTGCAGGTGACCGAGCACTGGAACAGCGCAGAGAGGCTGTGGAGCCTCCCTCGTTGGAGATACTCCGTAAGTGTCTGGATGCAATCCTGCAATGTGCTCTGGGACCCTGCTTGAGCACAGATGACCCACTGTGATCCTTTCCAGCCTCGCCCATTCGGCGATTCCTTTAATTCTATCTGAATTACTTGAGACAATCATGAAGAGCGTTTGCTCCTTCCTTTGCTGTTTCAGCCGCAGAAGGAGCTGTCGGTAGCGGACTGTCGGGCAGCGCCGCACGGGTTCCGCCCAGGCGGAAGCTGAGGGCGTTACTCACTTCCCCTGGCCTTCCTGGGCCGGGCGGGGCAGGCGGCTGCGCCCTCAGGCGCCCGCGCGCGGACATGGCGGCGCCCGCCTACCCCGCCTGGGTGACGCGCTGGGTGTCGGGGCAGTGGCGGAGCAAGAAGCGGCCCCCGACGCTCCGCCCGCCCCGGACACTGGCGCTGGCCGACAAGGTGGCGAACCGCCGGGAGCAGTCGACAGGTGAGCTGCCGGCGGCGGGGAGCGGTGGCGAGGGGCAGGCCGGGCCCGGGGGGGGCCGCGCTGCTGGCAGAGCTCGGCGGCGCCTTGTGCTCCGCAGGGCGAGAGGGGAGCGCCGGGCTTGGCCATGGAATTCGCGCGTGGTTTCTGTGGGAAGGATCGCTTCCTCACTTTGCAACCCTAAGTTTGTGTCGTATGTGAGTCAGACACGCTGCATCGTAGCATTGCCTTTACCTTAAAAATTCTGTCAGATGCTGGGTGGCTGTGGCGATTTGCTTTCTGTTAGCAACAAATTCTCTGTCCAAAGCAAAGCTGGGATTTTCTTATGCATTTGCTCAATTTCTTTGGAGATTTATGCACTGTGGAGGTTGTTAGCATGAGATCCCAAACACCTGAGATTTCTGCTTATGTCTTTCCCTTCTAGAGGCAACGTGCATTACGGAGATGTCAGTAATGATGGCCTGCTGGAAACAGAATGACTTCAACGACACGCCTTGTGCCGAGGAGATCAGGATGTTCTATGACTGCGTGGCAAAGGCAGAAGTAATTAAGGCCTCTTTTATGTTCTTAAAGGCTAGTAGTAGGGAAGGAGGAAGCCTCCAGTCATTTTTTGTGTGCGAGTAAGAATAATGTTCTCTGAAGAATTTGATTGTGACCCATTTGAGCAACTAAGAGCAATGAAACTGGTGAAGGATCTAGAGGTTCCTACATGGAGGGGCTGACATAGCTGGAGGTTGTTTAGTCTGGAAAAGAGGCAATAAGGGAGACCTTATTGCTCTTTACAATTACCAGGTGGGGGTCAGCCTCTTCTCCCAGGCAACTGGTGATGTGACAAAAGGACATAGACTTGAGCTGTGCCAGGAGAGGTTCAGGCTGGACATCAGGAAGAATTTTTTCACTGAAAGGGCGCTGAAGCATTGGAACAGGCTGGCCTGGGAGGTGGTGGTCACCCTTCCTGGAGGCATTCAGTAAATGACTGGATGTGTCACTGCCATGGTCTAGTTGGCAAGGTGGTCATTGGTCAAAGGTTGGACTCAAGATCTTGGAGGTCTTTTCCAACCTGCTTCTGACTTTGAAGGCCAGACATTTTTGAAAAATAAATTTCATATTGCTTGAAAATTAGAGGTTTCTGATATTATATATTAACATAATAATACTATATTATAAGCTTGAAATAAAATAATTTTCAAAATAGACTAAAGGTAAGTATATGTACTAAAGTTGTCCTTAAACTGGTTTCAGGTTTCCATTTTCTTTCAGTAGCAGGGTCATCCTTAAAAAAGTTATTTACTGTTGCTCTTTGACAGCATAAGTAAAAAATTATCCACAGTTTATTTGGTAGATGACAAAGAATCAAACAAAGATGAAAAATAACAGAAAGTAAAAAGAAAAAATCTGGGTTGTTACCAGAAGTTTATGTCATTGTTAACTAAGAATGTGGAAGGATATAATCTTCACAAGATGTCAGTCATTAATTGCATCATTTAAAGGTCATCAGCTTGTGATTATTGAGCCAAGTGCTATGGTAAGTGTTCCTTAAAGAAACAGCATTTTTCTAAGAGAAACATCCCTGTACAATTAATAATAGTCCCTGGGAACGAGCATCAACTCTGCAAATAAACAGCGGTAAATATTTTGAGGAGTTTTTTTCTCTTTCAGAAAGAGCGCAAGAATCAAAATGAGGACATCCTGTCACCCAAGGGAAATTTGCCTTCAAGCAAAGTGAACAAGCTCCTGAAGAGGTTTCCTCAGATCACACGTTACGTATAATGTACTTTATGAAAGAGACTGTGGACAAGCAATTAAAGTTGGGGTCTTGGTCAAAAAAAGGAAAGTCAAGTTAAGTGATCTTTTGATGTCAAGTGGTGTGTGGATCTTGACCCTGCTTTTGATTCCAGGGCAAAAACCACCCATCTTGAGTATCAGCTGATTTTGTTCATGAGACTCTTGGGTCTTGCAGTGTTAGGATTTCTGCAGTGTGTTGTTCAGCTTGCCTACCCAAGTCCTGTTAAATAAAACCTTCTAGGCATTCATGTAAATGCATTTCCTAACAGGGCATGACTTCTCCACGTGCAAGCATCTTGCCCAGCTCTGGAGCTACTATCAAAAGGTGTTTGGGCTCAAACACTGAGCCAAGTTAAAATTAGTAATTACCGTAATGATGGTATGATGGTTCATACTCTTACATGAGTGTATTCACAATCTGGTGCCTCTTGAAATTTTTAAAATTTCCACTGCTGTAAAAAAAATGCTGTAAAATTTAGAAAAAATCTCCAGCAAAATACCTTGTTCATACATAATTCATTAGTAAGTATCAAATATAACTTTAACATGGAAGCTTGTGATTTAGCTTGTGATTTGCAGGTGGGACTTATGGTGCCACATAAGTTTGATTATTTTGTCTGTACTGTAATAAAGCAAGACTGGTGTTTGACTTGGGCAACTCATAATCTGCAACAAAATGTTTCTTTTCTTTTTTTTTTTTTTTTGTAAAAAAAACCCCAAAAACTAAAAGGGGGAGAGAAAGTTAAAGCATGGATTGATAATTGAAATAATTTAATTCATTTATAGTTTTGATTGTGGGGAGAGAGGGGTGGTTTCCACTGCAGTACCACAAAACTACAGGCAGGATCTTGGGAACAGTACCTGATTGGTGGGAAAAATGCAGTGTCTTGGAGAACTGATGTTAGAGCCATTTATATCAGTAATTCTTTTGGGTGTGTAGAAGAAGCAGAATAAGAGGAGAGTCAGGCACTCACATACTGTGTGATTACCCATGGGTGGCTGTAGAGTTTGCTGGAGCTGAGTCCTCTGGAGCCCCAGGCTGATACCTGTTCATCACAAAAATTTTAGTCAGGTGAAGGCTTTCAAGTTACTGAAGCAACATTCTCTTAGCAGTTAATTACAGTGGCTCATTAGTGGATAATCCAGGGTAGCTTATTCTTTTGTTGGTATTATGACATAATTGGGTCTTTTAGAGGACTTGGGGTCATCAAGAACACAATATCCACATCTGAGCTCACGAAAACACTTTGTTTCTGTGGAGTTTTGCGTTTTCTGTCCAGAAGACTGTGAAAAATAATGCTACTTGCTGTTCCTTCATTTCTGGAGGATATAAAATAGATTGGGAGTGAGGAACTGATTCACCTCTGTTGATGATGATTTTCTTCATATTAAAACTTGGAATAAAAGTGTTATGCATCTCTTAAGATAGCACCTATGCTGAATATACCAAATTCTAGTGTCTGTGAGGAGCAGTCTTACATAAGAGGCTGTAACAGGGACACTTAATACCTTTTTCTATTTTTACTTTTGAAGTTTTGCATAGCTCCCACTAATCTGAACAGCTCTTTTTGCATTACACTGCTTCACGGTGAGCTTCACAAATTCAGTTGTTTGGGGTTTTGTCTAACCTTTTATGTGTCTACTATAAGCTTGAAATTACTATGCTAAGGTTTTCCAATCCTTTTATTTATTGAGAGGAAGGAAGCAATGCTTTTCAGGTGCATCCAGGTTTTACAGTGCTTCCTTTAAAAGTACTTGAGCAATTCTTTTGCTTTTGTTGTAACCAAAAACCCTCCAGTTACTGACTGTCCTTGGCAATTTCAGCTGCTGGCCATTTTACTGCATCTCACCATTAAGCTTGATTAGTGTTTAAATGCATTCTGTGACATGCTGGTATTGAGGATCACTCCATTAATAGTTCATGTGTGTACCCACAGGGAACAACACTGTTCTTTCTGACTTGGGGTTTGTACCACCCCATGATGCTTTTGCTGGGGGGTGAGGAAAACTGTTCTGGTGTGGAACACACTGGTTAAGAACATTGCTGCAGAGACCTGTATGTGATTGCATGGTGAGGAAAGAATTAAACAAAAGCTGACTAGCTGTTCTACCCTCCTAAGTCGGATTTACAGGATTTAAGCAGATCTGCTGGAATTCCTTGATCTTATTCCTGTACCTTATAGCTTGACTATTATACCAGCTCTGGCTATGATTGCTGTTAACTACTCCTTTTAGGCTTTCATTGTGGAGGTAGCATTAATATTTCAGCTGGTCCTGATGAATAGTTGTCCTGCCAGTTCAGGAGAAATAGGTTGAATTCCAGAGAGCCAGGGACATTTTAAAAGATGGCATTTCTTGTTCAGAAGGGTCAATACAGAAAAATCTGGCAAAATCAAGACAGACTCTGTAGGGAATCATAGACTTCCTGTAATAGAAATATGCATATATGGGGTGAGAAGGACTACTGTTAAATAGTAGATTTAGATATTTACAACTACTTCAAATTTGCCTATACAAGAAAGTTCAGATGTTTTACCTTACCTGTAGATACATTGCTGATCTAAACTGCTGTAGTTGTATTGGTATAATTCCCTTTTAGATTTTCCTCTCCACCTTGGAGAGTAGTCATGAGAAGCTTTTGAGAATGAGATCCACCTCTCTCAAGGAATGTCATTACGTGTGTGAGAAAAACTAGGGGAGTCTTGGTAAGAAGGAAATAGTTCCAAAACAGTACCTGCCAGAGAGGAGACAACTGCAAAACCCACTATATCTTCCCAGTTCATTATTCTTCCAGAAAGTGAATACAGGCTTGGACTTCTGTTGCTTTTGGTGTACTGGTCTGTGTTTCTTTTAAAATTACTTTATCTATTAAATCACTTTTTTTAGGAAGACTTTGCCGTGACAGGGAAGCAACTTAGAAGGTACCATGAGAGAAATCCAGTGCAGGCTTCTGCTAGAGGTGTTAAACCCTGTGTGTCAGAGGCCTGAACGGGGAGAGTCTCATGGGATGGAGTTCTGAATGAGCATCAGCAACCTCTAGTAAGGAGCTAGTTTCTCTGAATGCTAATAGAATTTCTGTTCCTATTTCCAGTATGTCCTTTCCTTGTGTGTTCAGTGGAGGAAGTGGTTCTAACACAGTCCCATATTTTTATTTTGTTCTGCTCCTTTGTGCTACTGCTGCCTGAGAGTTATAGTGTGATGCAGCATCTAAGCTATTTCCATCCCCTGCTGCCCTGATCGTCTGCCTCCCTGACTATGAGGATATAGGAGATTTGCTCCTAATTAACTGAGTGTAATTCTTGGCCAAATCCACTCCAGAAACATCTTCTTTTTACCACTTAGCAACTCCTAAAGATCCAGCATGGAGGGAAATTTCCTTGCCTTTGATGAGTGACTGAGGATGAAGCAACACAAAACTGTCACATGAAGTGAGTAATGGGCAAAAATGAAGGAAGAAAAAAAAGAGGCTTTTTGTCAAGTCAGTAGATTTTTAGCAGCCTGTTCCTTGTTTTTATGCTGAAGGTGTCTTTGGAAGTGCTACTCAGCAGACTTGGCCAGAAGTGAGCTCATTTCTAAAGGTGACCTTCATGTTTCATGCTGTATAACACCACGAGTTCATTGCTCCAAAATCAGAATATAAGAAATGCCCATTAGACTGAGCAGAGAAGCAGCACAAGGAATGTGTAAAAAAGTATTTCCAAGACTGAACAGCTTCAAATGAACAAATTGCCTTCTTAGATTTAGTAGTATTTACAGCTTGTAGCCTTGAAACCTAATTCCTATGGAGGACCAGCAAGTTGAAAACACTAAAACCCCCCATGGGATGGGATTGTTCATGGTAATACAATAATGATTAACCCTCTGGAAAGCATCCTAGCCAATTGAGGAAAAATATAGCCCAAGGTCAAGGAGACGCTCGATGGCAAAGTTCTGTGGTGGCAATACCCATGATGGCAAGATACAGGGCTGAAAATTGGGAGCACCCTGGAGAGGGCTGTGCCACCTGTGGATTTTCCGGGGGAGATCTGGAAGCTGCTTAATGTAGAGTTTTCTGGGTCCCATGTACGTGGGTTCAAATCTGAAGAGAGCTGACCTCGGGAAGCTGCAAGCTGCTAATCGAGGAGGCAGCGGTGGGGGGGATAAAGTCCAGATTCCTTCCAAGAAGTCTAATCTCTGGCAAATGTACGCGCACACGCCGTTGCCTTTCCCAGTTGTTGCTGGGGGCTTTGCAATAGGACGCAGCCCCAGCTCCTTACCGTGCTGCAGCCTCTGTGCCTTGGGAAGAGGGGGAAAGGCAGCTGGGGAAGGAGCATTGCAGGAGAGGAGACGAGCGGGCGGCTGGCCCCGCCGCTGGGCAGAAGGGGCGGGGAGGCGGAGACTGGCGCTGGGAGCAGCGCGTACCTGGAGCACGGGAGGCTGCGGAGAGGAGGGGACAGCGAGGTGAACAGAGGGCTAAGACACAGCCCTTACCGCTTGTGCTCGCCTCTGCTCGTCTTCCAATGTGCTAGAGAAATTCGGGGACATGTTCTGTTCCCTTATTTCTCTCCTCTCTTCTTCCCCTTTCTGAAGAGAAGAATTCATGAGAAAAGATGGGGAGAGGAACGGGAAAGTGAAATTCTAAGATGCTGCGGGGAACTTTGATCCCTTTCCTCACGTCCCTTTCCCTGCGTAGAAATGGAAAAGGCACCCCGCTCCCTCGGGTGCGGAGCGGCTAGCGTGGGAAAGCAGACACTGGCAGCTGAACGAGAATGTGATGCTTGAAGAACCTTCTGCTCACTTTGTACGAGGGATGGAAATCTCCAAAATACTCGGGCTCCTGGTAGAGCTCTCAAGTCTGCTATCCTGTCTCAGATGTGTGGAGGTAAGAAAAGGTTGTTTTTCTATCTGCTTGTAAGTCACATGGCTCTTTTAATATCCTCACTGTAAGTGGATCTTGTTATTACTTGACTATGTTTTCTAGAGCATTTAGGCAGCTGTGGTCTCTGGGAAGGACTGGGGGCTTGGGGAGAGATTTGTTTAATTATGCATATAACTTCAGAAAAAGAAATAAACCAAGAAAGCAGAATACACAAGGGCTTGCAGATGCTTTGGCTTGGGTTTCTCAGGCACTGCGGTGACCTTGGCAGGAAAGATCCTTTATTTCTGTTCTTTGCTGATTGTCTCTCTTGCTTGTGGACAGATGATTTATAGCTGCACAGGCCTGGGACAATGCCTGCAGCATAGGCTGTTTGCACTGAATTTAATTGGTGGCGATAGTCAGCGTTGGGGTATTTTGGAAGTTGCTACAGAAACTGACAGAAATTAATTTTTCATTAGAAGGGAAGTTTATTACTTGGACTGAAGTACTTTTGTTTATGGTCCCCAGGTTCAGTCTCTCATATATATCCTGTTATTAGTCTGACCCATCCTTGTATCGCTGGCAGGCTTACATGTGTCTGCAGGTGTGCACTAAAAGCTAGGGACTGAGGGACCTGGATTGTGGTGCAGTCACAAAAGTACAGCTTAGCTCACTTTCTACTCTCTGCAAATAGCTTTGAGATCCTCAGCTAAGTCCTTCAGTGTTGTTGGTCCAGAAACCCTTATGTGGGCTTGCAACAGCCTGATACATGCAGATAGATGAATTTTTTGCCTGGAAAGGGTTTATCTGTGTATCTCTTCGTGCATATGAACCTGAGATCTGATCTGCTACTACTGAACTGTGTCAGGAATTTATCTCCATATGCAGTATCCATTCTGACTTCTGGGAGGTGATGCTGGAGCTTGGCCATGGTTGTCAGCACCTTCTGGATCATATTCATAAGCTTGATTTGAAAATTATATCTGACATGAATAGGTGTTGTTCTTGTCAGGCTTCTGTGGGAATTACCTCTGCTAATTCCAGAAGTGGATTTGGTTTAATTCCAAATTTAACTGTTCCTATTTTCCAGGAAGAGGTGAAACTGAGAGAGGCAAAATTACTGCATTTTGAAGAAAACCACAACCATTACCAACAGCTAGTATCCTTTAGCTGCACATCTCTGCTCTGTGAATTACAACTCTTTCGTCATATAAAAGTATTAGAAATGTTCATTTAGAATGTTTAGAAACGAATTAAACTACAAGGAGCTAGCAGAAGCATGTACAGTTTATTCTTTTCACTCTGAGTCTGTGAAGGTCTTGCACTTGCTTGCCCATCATGTAGTGATGTTGAGTGGAGATCTGTCTGTCAGCCTATAGTCACATTACAACCACAAAAAAACCCTGCCTATAAGAGGAAATGAAGTTTTGGGGCCAGACAGGATGCTAGAATTCTGAGGACTTTGTTTCATATTTTTTGGTCTTGGCTATTTAACCTCATTTCGATAACAACATCATAGGCCATATCATATTTTCAAGTATTAAAACCAGAATCCTCAAAAGGCCTTGGATTTTCTTCGTTGGATGTTTCCCACTTTATACATGGATGTTTATTACCATTTTAACAGGTATTCTGAGAGCATCATCCTGTCACTCAAGTAGATAAATATCTGCTACTATAGCTGTAGATGACTTGCCCTATAAACAGTGAGAGAATGAGTACATATTATTTTTCTTACTGATAATAATGATTTTCTTCTAGATTTCCTTTCCATAGGCATATCACTCAGACTTCCAACTCTGTTGGAAAAAAAAACCCAAAACCAAGCAGAGCTCAGTAATGCAGTGCTTAGATCAAGGGTAAATCTCTGCAGGCCAGTAGCTATTAATTTTGTTTTAAGTGGACAGAGCTATGGTTGTATTTGAAGAGGAGCAATGGGGAGACCAAGGAAGAGGATGGTTACTAGGGTGTGTTTGCCTGAAGCTGAGCTGCTTTTAGGACATGCCCATGTTTATTTCATTGGATAATCATCTCTCTGCTTTTGCTCTGTTTCTTTTTCCAGGCTTTCCTGGGATCCAAGCCCAACCAAAACCATTTGCAGAGTGCAGGTAAGAACAAGAAGTTATTAATTCAGTCACTGGGCAGGCTCTTTCCTCCAGTGGTGATGTGAGACCATAGGCACAATAAACCACTGCTACCTGGCCTTCTTCCTTTCTTTTCATCACTTCTTCAATCTTTTCTCTTGTCCCAATGCCTGTTTATCTCCTTCACCAACATGGCCAGACTACCTCTGTTCCTTCATGTTGAATGCTCTTGCAGCTCCCTGCTCCTCCCACATGTTCTTTTCCTTTAATCTCTTTCTTTGCCTTGGTCTTTTTTACATGCTTACCTTTTCTCTGCTCTAATAACTACTGAATTCTCAGACACCCTCTCTGAGGGTCCCAATTGATGCCACACATATGATTTGTTTTCCAGGCATTGACTTCCAACTGCTTCTCATTTTTGTACCTTGCATTTGACCTTCAGCTGTCACTTACCCCCTCTGGGCCTGACGGTGGCTAGAAGGCAAATGACATGATGCAAAGTTACTTTGTACCCCTGCTCTTTGCCCCAGGTGCAGAAGGGTTTTCTGAAAGTGTTGGCTTCTTTCTGTTTACTTAGTGAATAGAGCTGTAAATGTCCCTTTCTCAGTCTACTCTTCCCATGTTATGGACTCTATAAAGCCCACAAAACTGGGTGTTTTTTCCCCACTTCATTATTTCAGTGCCATGAATGGATAGTTTTCTCCTTTGTTAAGGACCATAATAAATTAATTATTGGGTATTTCTACACTGGATATTTCACATGGGCACTGAGACATTGGCACCTGCACTTCCCACAAAATAAATTCCCTTTCTCTTCCAGTGTATTACCCAAGCTCAGATAAACCAGGTGATCTGCTCATGTGTATAGAGAACGTACATGCAATGAAATACAGTGTCATTTCCCACCTTCCTGCTTTGTACAGTTCTGCTCCAAAGTGAGTACATGTATTGCATGTACATTAATGGGAATCAGTTCAAATTATCATGTTTGGGCCCTAAGTTAACACTCTTCAAAGGTCTGTCTGGGCAGTCCATTGCTTCAGATCAATTTGTGGTTTAGACAGTGAGTATTATGAATATTCTTTGAGCAGCACCTTGAAGAGCGATAAGAGTTTGCATCAAGCAAGCAGCAGCTGAGACTGCAGACACCAGGGGTATTTCTCATAACCAGCTGGTGTGTCCCATGTTGTCTGAGCTTTGGTGTGTGATGCCTTAGGTGATGCTAACTCTCCCTTCCTGTGCCCAGCGCCCAGCGTGTGTGCTGTGGGCCCTCTCGGGTACTACAACGGCTCACTGGCGGTCACCGAGGCCGGGGCACAGTGTCTCAACTGGGCAGAGTTCCCTGATTACGTTCAGCAGTACCCAGACCGTGGCCTGGGGGACCACAACTTCTGCAGGAACCCAGACGGGGGAACGACACCCTGGTGCTTCTACAGGCTTGTGTCAGGGGCCATCGGCTGGGCCAACTGTGACTGTAACCAAGGTAAGGGCTGTGCTGCCTCAGGGCTCAAGCCAGCAATGTGTGCTGCACAGACTTGTAAGTGGCAGGTGGAACACCCTGTGAAAAAAGCACCGTACAAAGACTGTTCTGAATTGTTGAAATAATTAATAGTAGAGGTTAGCCTGTGTGGGAGAAGAACGTCTGTATATAGTAGGGGGTGGATTTAAGCTGCTGTAGCTGTAATGCCTTGTATAGATGTTTTATTCTCATACAAGGAGACTTCTTTTTTTCTACTACTAACTTATGCCGCTTTGGAAACAGTTTCAGTTATGTAGAAAACAACCCACTTCTGCTCCTTTAGGGTCCACATCAGAGCATTCCTCTGATATAAGCGTAGCAGTTCAAATATAAACTTCTTTAATATAAAATCTTCTGTGGCAAGGCAGGTCATAGGCTTGTGTTAAATTTCCTCAGTGATGGCAGAAGGACTACTGCTTACTTTGAGGCAAGCAAGGAGCTGAGCTCTCTCAATGGATTGGCTACTGTGCAGCATTCTTGAAAATGTCGTTTTCTGACCTTCCTTGCTTTTCCTGCATTTTGCAGAACAGTTGAAACACCAGTTTAATAAATGAATTGACAGTCTTTTCCCTTGCTAGTTGATGTGCTTTCAAAGATGGCTTCATTAAAGGGAAGAATATAAGTGTAGTGGGGCTGTGTGCCTACAGTGAGGTGCTGCAGACAGGTGTGTCCTTCTGCAAGTACGTAACTGAGTGAGGAGATGTGCTTTCTAAACAGTGGTAAAATTTTTAGTGGGGTGGGAATTGAAAGGGTATTTACACTGGCACTTCCTTTTCTTAGAGAATTTAAAGAGGATTCATCTGTTGTTACTGAACATCTCACTCTAGCAACAGAGTCATGCAGGTGAAGTGCATGATGGAAATAGTTGATGAAGTGGTTGATGGAAATAGATCAGTGGAGTTTCAGAAGTAATTAGATAGATTTTCACACACCCTTTGAAGACAGCATGTAAAATCAGCCCCATTCCACAGAAGGAGAATCCAAGAGCTTTTGCAGACGCCAAATTTCCTGCTGGTGTTACCATGGATTTGAAAAGACCATAAAACAACCATCTTCCCAATCAGCCATTGCTGGAAGTGGGAAGGTGCCATATCCCACTCTTTCATGCACATCGCTTTAGTGCCAGCACAGGTAAAACAGGGATGAAGGAAGCCAAGTGCAGTTCAGCTCAGCTACATGCAAAGTCCAAGACTTGCTGGTCTGAAACTTCTATCAGCAGATAGCAACTGGTTTTGGTTGGTTTTTTTTCTCTTTTGGAAGGTGCTGTGCGGTTGGCTGAAGACAGTAGTGTGGAGCTGTACTTCAATGGACTCTGGGGAACCATCTGTGCTGACCACTGGACTGACTGGGATGCCAGTGTTGTCTGCAGGCAACTAGGTCTCAGGTGGGAACCTCAGTCTGGTTGTGAGAGGTACATACTCGTGTGGCTTTTGAAAGAGCAGCCTCTGTGGTTACAGTCCCTCTGGCACAGTGTGTTGGCTGGCAGAAAGGAGTTTGTTTTGTGGTCTAATTTCCCACTTACCAGGGTCCTTTTGTACTGTTCTCTTTCTGTGGCTACCCCCAACCCAATCAGCATTTGCAAGAATTTTTTCAAACAATAGTTTCTGCTTCATGCTCCAGGCTGTGAAAAGTGAGCTGTGAGATCAATTCCCTTTTTTATGATCATCAACTAGAGTTACTATTGTGCTCTACCAGAAATTTTGGGAGTATGAGCTCTCTTTTGGTATCTGGGATTTGGACATTCAAACTTCCAAATAGCAAAGAGATAAGGTCCACAGAGAGGGAAGGTGATTCAGATAGTTTGGTGTTTGAGTCTATTGATGGGTTTGTTCATTGCTTTCAAACAAGAGTGCTATTTCTGACTACACCAATTCCTCTGCTGTAGGTGGGCATATAAAAGGACTAGGATGTGCTGTGTGCTTGCTTGTGCTTTCCCATTAGACTGTAAATGGTCACCCCTTTATGCACTTCCAATTAACTGGGCACACTGGGAGGTGAAATGCCACAGCTGGACTGGAGAGTCAAAACACCGGAGGGAACTTGTAAATCAAGCCATGCTGTGGCATTTCATTGCTCTCTTGCATCCTCTGTACCAGTGAGATCGGCACAGCTGGGAAGAAGAGTCATCCTGGACCATGGCCTGTTCCCCTGCACCTGCAGTCAGCAAACTGCCATGGAGACGAGGAAGCCCTGCTGCAGTGTGGCTATCAGGAAGCTCTGTCAGGAGCTTGTAACCAGGGGAGTGCCGTGGTAACTTGCGTTCCTCCAGAAGGTAAATCTCCAGGGAAAGATCTCAATCTCCCAAAGATGGCTGATGCTTATGACCACATGCCCTTTTTATCAAGCCAGGTTTTTGTCTGCAGGCAGAAAACTCCTGGTCACTACAGCAGCCAATTAAGGAGACATCTCTGGACCAGCAGTACCCCACTCTGGGGGCTGCAATCACGGGTACTTGTGGGGGGGTCTAGAAGGGAGGATGTGATAAGACAGCATCATGAGAGCTCCTCTAGCTAGAGAGTGGTTCTACACCCTAAACTGCTGGATGTGCTTTGTCTCTGTCTTGTTCTGTTGTGCTCTCTTTTCCTTTCTTGAAGCACAGGTGTAGGTGCCCCACTTCGTATAGTTGGGGGGAAGGAGAGCTTTGAAGGGCGAGTGGAGGTTTACCATGATGGCAAGTGGGGAACCATCTGTGATGATCAGTGGGACGACCGGGATGCTGAAGTAGTCTGTAGACAGCTGGGACTCAGGTAATTTCCTTGCTGTCTGTCATGGAGTAGTAATAGAAGTAGGCAGAATGAAGAACATGAAAGCATGTCCCTTCATTGTCCCTTTACTGCCCTTCACAGCCCTTCCTATAGGAGATACACAGAAACCCTGGGAAACATAATTCTGGACTGATCATCCTACGAAGGGATTTTGTACCCCATTCTTTTCAATTTTATGGGTTTGTGCTGTGTTAAAAAAAAAAAAAAAAAAAAAAAAAAAGGTACATTCCTGTCTCAGGATTGTTTGTGTTTACCCCTGTTCATAATTTTTGCATATGTCCTAATACAAATCTTGTTGGCCTCAATGACAACTTGTAATGGTGATTTCCATATGTGAACTGCAGCTGCTTACTTGGTTAAGTTTAAACACATCTAGTTTCACTGGCTGTCCTTATCCTCTTCAGACAGGAAAGCAAGAGAGACCACCTCATTCTTCTGTGTTTAACATTCAATGTTTAACATGGGAGCTGTTGTATACTGAGCATTCTTGAAAATCACATCAGTACAGGATTATTTAAAATAGACTGTTCAAATTTGAGATCCCTCAGTTTTAGGAGTTTTGCCTGTTATGAGATTGTAACTGAGACTGATGTTACATCGTTGTCTGCAGAAGTCTGAACTGTTCATGTTGTAGTGTTGTAGTAACATTTTCGTTATTTGCTGGAAGGGCTCATTACAAACTTTCCAGTAACATATTTCAATTAACAGTTGGCAACTCCACTGTGTCAAAAATACAGATGATCTATGGGAAGATAATGACCCAGCATAGGAGAGTCCCTGTGCAAGGCAGAATCTGAGCACACAAGACTGTGGCCTTCCTTACTGAGCATACATGTCTGTAATGTTTACAGTGGGACCCCAAAAGCCTTGTCATGGGCTCACTATGGGCAGGGATCTGGCCCAATCCTGCTGGATGAAGTGCAGTGCTCAGGGAATGAACTCTCCCTTGATCAGTGCAAGAAGAGTGACTGGGGACAGCAAAACTGTGACCACATTGAAGATGCTGGGGTCTCCTGTGACCCTTTCACAGGTACAGATGTACAGCTCTGTCAGATGCGGTCGGTCTCACCCCCACATTACTCAGCTTGCTCAGCAGGTAAGCCCTGGTTCAGGATCCTGCACAGCTTCCATATATGGCTCCCACAAGGGCTGCCGGATGTGGAGACAGAGAGTAAGGGAATGGATCAGAGGCAGACTTGGTGGTGTTCCCATGGTTTTGCTCAGGTAGTGTGGAAAGGCTGAAATGAATCCTCCCCTGACAGATGGGTATGTTTGGAAGCAATGAATGTTTGTATTTTGAGTACCCACAGACATCTGTCTCTTTTGTTTCTTTCACTCGTGGGTGGTACAGAGACCTAGCCATGGTGCACAGGCTGTTTCTTTTCTCTCCTGCTGAGTGCTGCCCTTTCCTTCTCCCACCCCCTGCAGAGGGCACGGTCCGGCTGGCTGGCGGCCGCAGCCCCAGCGAAGGCAGGGTGGAAGTTTACTACAATGGAGACTGGGGCACAGTGTGCGATGATGGCTGGACAGACCTCGGTGCCCAAGTGGTCTGCAGGCAGCTGGGCTTCAGGTAGGACTGAGAGTGTGTAGTGTCTGTGCTTCCTAATTTCAAGGATTAGATTCCATCATGCTTCACTGGGATAGGCTAGATCTTAATCCTTCAACGCTGTCTTTGTTTGTTATAAGGCTTATTACCATTACAGAACTTATTAAGGAAAGATTAATAGGTATCCACATCCTTTCCAAGGGGCAAAAATAAATCTATAATTTCTTGCCTCAGCCTGTTTTGAAAGCAGATAACAGGCTTAATACTGTCCTTATGAACCCCTCAGCAAAGTCTGAGTATCTTATTTAATGCTCCTTAAATTTGCAGGTGTCTTTTCTGCTCTGTCAGTAGAAGGATATCACCTATCTGCTCCAAATGTATCACCCTCAATAGCTGAACAAAGACCATTAGGGCAAAAGAGAGTAGTAATGGGGATTTTTAGCCCATTGCTGAGCTGTCATCCCTTCAGGAAGGAGTTTGGGAAAGATTTAAAATCAGGATACTCTTGCCTTTGAGCTAGTAAAATGGGGTTATGTGGATTTTTTTAACATGATTAGGGTCTTTTAAAATTTCAACTTTATAGATGAAAGAAAGACTGTACTAAAGTCTTTCCTTTGAGTTCAGCTACATACTATCTTTTAGTGCCTCAAAGTTTGCAGCTTTCTGCAGTTCAATTCCAGGTATCTGCTTCCTATAAAAAGAAGTAGAATTACTTAAATGTTGACATTTTTGATGCCTCCTCTGCCAGCCCCTCCCCAAACTGATGTACCTGCTATAACTGGAAAGAAGCCTCTGCTGGCTCTCTGTGCCTTTGACCAAACACTAGAAAATAGACTGGTCTGAGAGGCCTTCCTGAAAACTGAAGCTGGTGAGATGTGAGGGTGCTTGGTTGTCATCCTCTGTGTCCACTGAGTGGTTTAGGTCAGGAGGCCACCAGTACCATAGTTAAGTGGGGGAGTTTCTCTTTGGATTTGAGCTTTGATACTTCTGTGGCACTTAGAGTTTCAATGTTATTTTCTGTTTCCTTCCTCTAGTGGTCCTGCTGCCCTGGCCTCTGAAGGAGACTATGCTGCTGGCCAAGGCTTCATCTTACTGGATGATGTGGCATGTGTGGGGACAGAGCTGTCTCTCCTGGACTGTCCCCACAGCAACTGGGGGCAGCATGACTGCTCCCATGCTGAGGATCTAGGAGTGCGCTGTTCCCCAGAAAGCAACACGGTCATGGATGGCAGCCTGGGTAACTCACCTTACTCTTGCCCTGAACAGTGGCAAAGTTTCACCTTCTGGTCTATTCCCTTGGAAGCTCTGGCAAATGTGGGAGTTTTTCCTGTGCTGTTTCAACAAGGGGTCTGCTTTTTGAGGAGGAATGAGCCCTGCCTGAATTAGGACAGAGCCACAAATCCGTGGCTCCACCAGACTTACTATCAGACCAGCAGATAAGTGGAAACTGGAGAGAGCTGTATTGGCAGTCTCTGAAACAAACCTCAGGGGCTGAGGGACAGTGGCTGCCTTAGCGTGCCATTGCTCACGGGAACGCTTTAACTAGACCTTTTAGGAAACATAGGTGTGGTTACATTAGTGCCACATCTTGCCAAGACAGGAGGATTTCAGATGCAAGGAGTTGCTGTTTGCACTCCCTTGTGTGGATGGCACACTTCTAATTAAAATTGTGAAAGTATTTCAAGTTAGTATAATTTCTTCATTTATATAATGCCTCATGCTCTCCCCTTTCCTTACTACAGGAGACTTTCCAGTTTGTCAGACATTTGTTATTGAAATAGCTGGCATCCAACATTTTTGTTTTTCCTGGATGTAGAACCCTTGTCTTGCTTAGAATCATGTTGTATTTTTACAATTCAATGGATTTTTTCCCAGGCATGTTTAAGCTTGTCTAACTCTTGGCTTAGGAGTTAATAACTTTCTTTCTGTTCTTATTCTCCTCTTTACTCAGCTTTCAGAGTATGATCCACTGATGATTTCCAGTATGTATTAAATAAATTAGTATGTATATAGTCTTCTGATTCAGCACAGAGGTAAAATGTCTTCATGTAGACACACTCCTTTCAAAAACTTTTTTTCTTCCCCCCCCCCCCTTTTTTTTTTTTTTTCCTTTTGTTTTAAGCTTACTGATATCTAGGATTCATCTTTTTCCATAGAACCCAAGTTTTGGACACCTGACCCCTCTGGTTATTTGGATTGCAGCAGCCCATGTGTTTCCTCCTTCAGGGCCTCCTGTGCGGCTGGTGGATGGAGAGAGCACCACGGAGGGCCGGGTTGAGGTATTGCTGAATGGGCAGTGGGGCAGTGTCTGTGACAATGACTGGACAGACAGAGATGCTGCAGTGGTTTGCAGGCAACTGGGATTCAGGTAAGAGCTGTGCTACAGGCATCTTACAGACAGAAACAGCTCTCGGGAGCACTTCTGGACTTGTTTCTGGGGGCTTAGTTTTAGTTTTGGCACAGCCAGATATGCTTGAGGGAGTAGGTTGCTCTTCTCATTCTACTACTGTCTGTGTGTGGAGTGACACATAAATATTATTCCACTTAAAATACACTGGTGCCTCAGGTTCACTTGGCTCCTGCTCACTGCAGATTAGACACCTTCTCTCTAATTGCAGTGGTACAGCAAAAGCCAGGGCAATGGCTTATTTTGGCGAAGGCCATGGGCCCATCCATCTGGACAACATAGAATGCAGTGGCATGGAGCACACCCTGGGGCAATGTGCCACACCTGACACCAGGATTCACAGCTGCTGGCACAGTGAGGATGCTGGGGTTATCTGTGACTACGTGGAAGAAAAGGTCCAAGATATCAGGAGAACAGGTGACATTCCCATTTCTTCTATGCAGGAATCTGGAGCTCTGGTTTAGAATCTCTGCATGCTTTTGTGGTTTTTCCCTGTCATTCTTGTCTTCGGCTGAAACTTCACCTACAAAATAAGCATGTCCTGTCCTGCACCTCCTATGTTTTTCTTGTTTTCAGTGTATCTTCTTAGAAGCACAGAGTGTTCCAAATTAGTCTGAGGAGCTCCACCCATGTCAGGCCTTTGAGACTGCAGAATTTCTCCACAGCCAAGTCACCATACACTTCCTTAGAATAGCACCCATAAGCAACCTTTGGGGTTTAGAGTACTGAGGAAGTATAAGTATAGGTTCCACTCTTGGTGTGAGACTATAGAGACTTCAGGTAGGCACCTCCAGTGAAATTAAGGAAACCTGGGGGATCAAATGTTCTATGAATTCCATAGGCACAACACAACACAGTCAATTACCTTGAGGATTAATGACCTCAGAGAAACTGAATGGTATTTGGCTCTGTGACAGCAATGCTGATACTGAAGGTCCCTACCCAACTGCTCTAACATTGCCATGCAGGTCCAGAGTCTGGTGTGTGTGGGATGCGCCTGCTTCATCGTCGCAAGAAAAGGATCATAGGTGGAAACAAGTCTCTGAGGTACTACGTTGTAATTGCTGAGTCAGACTGATTTCAGCTTTCCTTCAGGCTCTGGAAATAGCCTGGCAGATGCTGACTACATTAATGCATTTTCACTGGTGATTTTTGAACTTGGTTTGAACCAGTATCTAGGGAAGAATGCAAGCCAGCTGAGCTCAGATGAGACAGAGTGGATGGGAAAAGAGGAAAATGGCTCCCATGTGTGTGAGACCACTTATTCCCGTTTCTTCTTCAGAGGCAGCTGGCCATGGCAGGCCTCACTGCGGCTGAAGGGTTTTCGTCGAGATACTCGTCTGCTGTGCGGAGCAACACTGATCAGCAGCTGCTGGGTGGTGACTGCAGCCCACTGCTTCAAAAGGTGTGTTTGGGAGTGGGGAGCCCCGAGGGATACTCAATGATGGACAAGATAACCTCATACAAGCTTATCCTCCTAGACCAGTGGAAGTACATGAGCAAAGTTTCTAAAGTAAGACGTCCAGGTTGTGACGTGTATGATCTTGGAATGCTTATGGGGATAACTCTGAGGCTTTACAGCACAAAGGGAAACAGCATTTTGACATTTTAAGTGCTTTAAGGAACTGTGAACAGGTCGGTTCACAAGCCTGTTGCAACTATAATAATAATTTTTATAGGAACAAAAGCCCTGTGCCTGGTAGACAGTGATTTGGGACGCCAAATCTGCAACAGCTGGCATGATCATATCTGCTAAAGAGGTCCTGCAGTTCTGCAACTGGAATTGTTTTACCACTGTGGTGTGAGGAGGTGGTTCAGTCTCATAGCAACTGAGACTTGTGTAAGTCTGCTTTCCTCTAGCAGGAGTATTGAGATCTTGAGTCTGATTTTCTCCAGGTTTGGTGTTGATGTGCGGCGCTACCTCCTGCGTGTGGGCGATTACCACACAGGTGTGAAGGATGAGTTTGAGAGGGAGCTGCCTGTGGAGCGGATTGTCCTCCACAGGAACTACTGGGCTGGCAGCAATGACAATGACATAGCCCTGGTCCGGATGCGGGGCAGAGAAGGGCACTGTCTCTCCTTCAATCACCACGTTCTGCCCGTCTGCCTGCCTGACAGGAGAGAGAGGTCTGACATCAACAGGCAAGCCTGCATCATCTCTGGCTGGGGAGACACAGGTGAGTGGTGGGGCTTTGAGAGGCAAGAGAGGTGAGGAAATTTGCCTTCAGAAGCCTAAATGGGCCATTAATTTATGTCAATTGAAGGCTATGTTCTCACTGCTCCCCTTGTCTGTGCCAGTGCATGGTGCTAAGGAATAGGAAGATGAGTTGGGTTTTGTGGTATTGCATTTTCATCTGCTTTTGAGGCTTATTGAGTCTGCTCAATATTGGTGAAAGCTTTGGTTTCCATAGCATCCCTCTGAAGCTGTGGGAGAGACCAATGCTGCCATCTGGCCACAGTCCTCTCTTTCTTCCCATTTCTACACGTGTTTGCCCACAGTAGACCCCTAAGGGAGCAGCAGCCTGTGCAGAGCCGCTATACCAAGCCTGTGAGAGGCCCCCATGTTTCCATGACCTGCCTTCTTCATGGTACTGTCATAGTGAAGTGAGAGCTTAGAGGTAGAAGGAGCTCTCAGTGAGAAATCTCTCTCAGACTACCTTGCTTAATCTCCGTGTGTATTTCTGCAAGGACAGATGGACTCTGAGTCTGGTTTCTGCTCTGGGTTCAAGACAGCCTGGACCTGTCCTCTTTGAGCATATTGCTGTGAAGCTTCCTACATAAAAGGGAGCACGGAGGCCTTTCTGGGGCTGCTATGACTGGAGAAAAGCCATACATTTAGAAAGATTTCCTGCCAAAAGCCCCAGGAGCTCATCTGCTGATTTTGGACTTGCCTGTCCTCAGCTGTTTCCCTAGCTATTACCGCAGCTTTTTAACTGCAAGTACGTGTTTGCCTTTGGAGTCCAGTTGTGCCAGTTGCACGTGTCACTTCAGGATGTTTGGGGTGGATCAAGGAGCAACTTAGCAATGTAACTACCTTAAGCTGTATTGGAGCTTAGTGGCTAGAATCCTTCCCACGCACCAAACCCTGCTTTCTCAATGAGGAGCAGTTACCTACTACCTTGTGAACTTACATAAACCTTGGGCACAGCAAGGTCATACTCTAATATAGCACATTAGCCTTATGTTCTGAGCAACCCTGGGCTAATAAAGAGATGGGATCAAATAAACTCAAGTCTGGCCAAAGATGAAGGGAATTCCCTTTGAATAATATTTGAATGCCTCTGAAACATCTTCTAAAACTTTTCTGAGAATTGAGCACTTAACATATACTACTACATTTATTTTCTTGAGAAAACTCTGTCCTTGCTTTACTGAGGAGGAAATTGAGATTTGGAGAGGTGAGATAAATTGAACAAGGTTCAAGTTACTTGTTGACAGACTCAGGAGTAAGACTCATCCTTTGATCTAACCTTTTTCTACAACCCTCTTCCCCACATCTTTGATCTTAGAGCTCTTTTTTTGTGGTCTGGCTTGGCATCACTGTTTTCTGAAGTTCTCGTGGTTTCAGAGATGCTGAGCTCAGCCTACTTCTATGCTGCAGACTTGACAAGAAATGTGTAAGTGTCTGGTTGCACTGTTGCACCAGGTCACTACTGTTGCCTGTATGTGAATCAGTCTGGCTGGTCTGTTTTATTCCAGGGAAGTCCTATTCCAGAACCCTGCTGCAGGGGGTGGTGCCCCTTCTCCCACGGGAAGACTGTGAGGCTCGTTACGGGCGGAAGTTCACCAACCGCATGATTTGTGCTGGGAACCTCTCTGAAGATAAACGTGTGGACAGCTGCCAGGGTGACAGTGGAGGGCCACTCATGTGTCAGAGATCAAATGGACGCTGGATCATTTTGGGCATCACTTCCTGGGGGTATGGCTGTGGTCGGAAGGATTCGCCCGGTGTGTACACAAAGGTCAGCAAATTTGTACCCTGGATCAAGAAAGTGACCAAGCTAAAATGAAAATGACTGAGCTCTTGGAATTTCAGCACGTGGTCCTTTTG
Organism: Pyrgilauda ruficollis; assembly: GCF_017590135.1. NCBI lineage: Eukaryota > Metazoa > Chordata > Aves > Passeriformes > Passeridae > Pyrgilauda > Pyrgilauda ruficollis. Next base: position 12,016,058 of record NW_024509210.1, on the reverse strand, counting down.
CCTTGCAGCAGCAGAAGGCTGTGGCTTCTGGTCTGTGACTGATGGAGATTTATTTTGACATTGGACATTGGCAAAAGATTTTAATGTAGAACTGGAAGGAAAACAGTTATGACTGATTCTTTAAAGTCTTTGGTTTCACTTTACTCTGTAATCTGTAAGCAGAGAAAGCAGGTGCACAGTGGTAACAATGATCAGTATATGTTGCTCTAAATATCCGAATCCTTTAATGCAATCACACTTATTCCTTTGCCCTGGCACACAGAAATGGTAGAAGTAGAGAGATACCTACTGCTGCAAATCTATTCATGGTTGTATGTTTGGACAGTTGAAACATGATACAAGGAGAGGTGAGATGCTTGGAAGATGGCATTAGGTGCTGGCATAGTGGAAATCTTCACTTTTTTTTTTTCATAACAGCTCTCTTCAGTTCCAGGAATGAGAAGATTTGACCTGAGTTGTGGAACAGGCCAACAATTGGGTTTTTTAGCTTCCCTGATATGTCTCTAGGGGAAATCTTTTCTCTTCTGAATAGTAGGTCTGCTCCCATAGGATCCTTTTCAAGTGTCTGCCTAGACTAAGAGATGCTTGTCCCTCCTGCTGTAATCCTTTGTCACATTTCCAGCTGCCAGATGCTGTGGTTTTATTGCTGCTTTTTTGCTATACTAGTTTGTGTGTGTGGTTGGGCTTTTTTTTACTTCCCCTAAATAGCATCTTCTAGAATCAGTTGTTGGTGTGAGAGGCAGTAGCTTTCTTGCCCTCATGATTATTATGAAGAACTTAAAAGACTGACCTCAAGTGGCTGAATAGACATGTCATTTTTCTTAAATCCAAATGTAATGTTAATCTCAAATATTCAGGCATTGAATCATGATTTAACAGCACTGTGGGGACTTCCTACTGGTCTCTTATTCATCATAGTTATTAGCTGCCCTTTGTTTGTGCTGCTAGTCTTTAGTATTTCTGTGTTCACAGTTTTCCATGAAACATGGAATTACTCCTGGCGTATAGATACACCTCAAGCAAATTACTCACTCCTTGTGAAAAACAGTAAGTGTGCTGCTAAGCAGCTTCCCACTTTGGTGAAGTGTGTCCTATTCTTGAGACCTCTGGGCCATGCTTCCTTTTTTCTCTTCTTTGCACTCTTTCTCTTTCCATTCCTCTCAGTGGGAGTAAACTGGATTAACTTGAGGGTATGCAAGCACTGTCATCAAGCTGTAGTTCTCAGCCTGAACAGATACAATGCTGAGAGAAAGCAGGGGTTATTGAATATTACAATTTCTTCCTTCTGTTTCAATCCAAACAAATGAACAGAATTCCTTCTTATGCCTTAAGCACTTTTTAAAGTTAATATATTATTCTTGAGTAGTAAAAAAATATAAGTAGACAGAAGGGCTAAGTGCCTTAATAGCTGTGCAGTGCAGCATCTTCTCACTGTGTACAGATAAAGCAGAGAGGAGACAGGTTTGAGCAGGAGGAGGAGTAAAAAGCTTTGATGTATAACCAAGGGCTTAAATGTGGAGGATTAATACAGAATGGGACACGTGGAGCTTGTGCCAGATGTGCATGTTTTGGGTAGGCAGTAACTGGGTCAGGCACTGACCTGCTGTCTGAAAGGTTTGCACTCAGGGCATTGAGGTGTTCAGTATCTAGATATTACCAATGCAAGAACAGAAGGCAGAGCACAGTCTCTGGATTAGCATTGTCAAATTACAGGGCATGTGGTGACAGAATCCTAGAAATTACCTTGGATTCAAGAAGTACTGATTGCCTAAAGCTTTAATTTGTCTTCTATAAATTAGCTTAATATAGAGGTGCTGACCTGACTAGGTGGCTGATTTTTGTGTGTGAAGGCTAAACTATATAGTTTCATTTACCCTATCCAGGTATTATAGGATAGTTGGACTACCAGTGTTGCAATGCACTGTTCTAAAATCCTGCTTGCAAACTTTATTTTAATGGAGAATTGTTAGAATCTTTAAAACATGCAATGTCAGGACCCCTGCAAACTGGCCTTTGAGACAAATCTGATCTGTTTGTGCCTCTTCTCGAGGTGCTGAATGTCTTGAGCACAGCTTTGTGCTGATAACCCTGTTTAAAATGCCAGACTTGTTCCCTTGGCAGCACTGTGCTTGGCTCCACTGGCCATGTTGTCCTATGGCTCCTGGCAGAGTCTCTAAAATGCAAGGTGCAGACTGCTCCTTATCTCCCAGGCATTAAAATGCCAAGAGGACTGAGGGCAATTATGTCACAGATCTCTCATCCTGTGGGGGATTAAATGCCAAGTTCTATACTGGCAGGAGCAGTACCTGTCTGGGAAACATGGAGAGATTTGACTTTTACCTTCAGCTTCCCCTGAGCCAGCATGCTACAGCAGCTCAAATGGAGTTTCTGTGCCTTGGGTGCTGTCACATCTCTAGTTTAACCTGGTTTGATCTTTCAGTTTATAGCCATAACCCCAACAGGGATAGAAACACCTGAAGGATGGCACTGTGAGGTTATTTACCTAAGCTTACTTAGCAAGTGGCCATTCAGGAGTTAGCATAAATTACCATGTAACACAAGTGAGATGTGGGCCTGGCATTGCCTTCTGAAATTCCCATGTTCTAGTTTAAAATATTTCTTTCTCCTAGATCTTGTCACTATGAAAGCTGTGAGAATCCTTGTAATTGCACCGTTTGAGTCCTGCATGAACCAGGAGGAGGGAAGTATCCAATCTCCTTTGCCTACTTTTATACCTTACTGGTGCTGTAGGTGAGCCTGTCAGTACTCTCCTACATTGACCTGGCCTGTTTCAGGACACAGCTGTTGCTCTTCACTGTTTAACCTGGCACTGTGGCCCAAACCAAACTCATGTGCTTTGCCACTGAGGCTAACTGGAACTGCTTGGTTGGATGAACAGCACTCAGTCACCCTAGGACTGTATTTGGAATGTTGGACAGCAGCAGATGTTTCAAAGGATAATAGTATGAGTTGTGCTGAACAAGTTTTAACAACCTTTCCTTCTGGGGAATTTTGTTCTTGACCCATTTAAATTAATTACTTGCATTACTATTATCTTATTATAATAGTAATGCAAGTAATATTATTATAATATTATCATTAAAAATTGAAGTACAAATACTCGATCCTCTAGGTGCTGTACAAACACTGTCATTCTTTTTTTTTTTCCCTAAAGTGTAAGATTTTATATTCCTAACTTTTAAAAACTATTTAATGTAACCAGCCTTCATCTTCCATATAAATGTTTAAATTTTTTGGTTTTAATCTAACTAAGCTTTCAATCCTAGTATTTTCTGGCAATTAAAACCATTATAATTTTATTCTCCATAGCACATAATTTCTTTTTATGGTTCCTGAATTAATTGCCTTTTGTTTTCATTAAGTACCATCTGTCCTTGTGTTCTCAGCCACGAGAGGAAATAAGGGGCCTGGCTTTATATTCTCTGTTATGCATTTTTCTAGAGATAGTTCCTTTTCTAAGGCTGTGGCTTCTCTGTCTCTCTTCAATCCAAACTGTCTAGGTGTCTGATAACATGCTGACTGTCTCTCTGTCTTCTCTTTCTGATGGATCTTTAAACTTTGGTAAACAACGGAATGCACTTTGCCAGGGGAGGCTGTATCCCCTGCTGATTATTTGAGTACAGTTTTCTATAGCAGGCAATTCTGTAAGTGATTTCAGTGCTGTGTCTGTATGCTGGAGCTAGTTTTAAACTTGCTAGTGTGGTCTTGGTGGCAGCCTTGCTTCAAGGGGATGAAAACCCACTGAGGTTAGCTCCCCATGTGTCTCAGGTAGGTGCAGCAGTCCCACCAAGCTCACAGAAATTGCTGTAGTTCTGTTTAGGGAGCTCTGGGCAGGGAGCACCTGGAGAGCTGTGTAGACCTTTCCCTGTGCTGACACACATGGAGGGCTGAGACAGTCCATCTTCACAGCAATAGTCCTTTGGATAAGGCTAATGCATGTGCACTGGTTCCAGGAGCTGAGAGCTCAGTCAGTGTTGCTGGTGGCTGCACTGTGCCACATGGATGCTCTGAGAGAACTTTCCATAGCAGAATTCTCACATATCATGGTTGTGTGAGAAAGGGACCATCACTGTGAGTGGCTAGGACCATTGGCAGGAGTAGAAACATGGCTATGGTAAGGATCTGAGGAGCAGCTCTTAGTGCTGCTCCTATCCCCCTTTGAGAGAATACTGCAGTCCTCCAAAGGCTGCCCCAGTGCTCCAAAGACTGCCTCAGTACTGGGGTCTTCCTGACCTGCAGTGCCTGCAGTGGTACTATGTCAAACCTGTTCACACTTTGGCTACCTGAAGCTGGATTAAAGATTTATCACTTTCTTGTGGCTGAACACTGTTCTGATGATTTCTATGAATTATGTTCTAAGCTATGATTAATCAGGCAGCTGTTTATTAACCTGGACATGATGTCAATTATCCTTGTAATCTCTGTAAGCCTGTAGCAGAAAATAACAGATCAGTTTCTCTAAGATATGACTGGAGGTATTGGTGAGGAACAAGAAAAGTGGGCATTTGCTATCTCAGGGGTAACAGAGGTACATCTGCCTTTTGTCTGTCTTCCTTTCTTTCTGAAGCCTGTATCCTGAAGTCTTTTCACCCCAGAAGAGCTGCAGTGATTCATCAACCACTTGAAGAGAGATTTTTATGTGTATATTTGGCAATCAGATGAAAACTTCAGAGAGATGAAACTACACTGTGGTATTTAACTATTTTGATAGACTCACTGGGAGTTTCTTACAGTTAGAGAGAACAGAATCACCTCTGCTGGTAACCAAGTTGGGACTACTCCTTGTAGAACAAGGCAACTTGACCTGGACTAATGCACAGCTCCTGGGTTACATTTTGCCTTCTTTGGAAAATTATTTAACTTGCCACATCAGAAACTTGTTTGTGTAGTAGCCCACTCAAGTCCTATTAAAATCCTTTTCTACTAAGGGCTGAGTACCTCTGAAATCAGTCAAGTGCCAAAGCTGTTATGTCCTCTGGATCACCACCAATGGCTCACAAGGTATGCTAATAAATGGATTATACTGTGACTGTGTGGGGCTCTGTCTTATATTTAATAAAGGAATCTGTTCCAAGGGCAGATTTTAGGGTTTGTTTTTCAGCACTGAGTTAATAAAATTTTTCTATTATTATTTTTTTAGAAGCTTCAACATGCTAAAGCATGTCACAAAGTCAGCATCATGTTAGCTGCCCTTACAATGAAAGGCAACAATTCTTCAAATGTCACATTTTTTGCCATTTGGAACAGGTAAAGAGCAGGTCAGCTCATTACATTTAAAAAGTTAACAGGCTTTAATACATCAGCTTTCTAATTTGTTGTTAAAGGTGATCTTCCTATATAGACTTGTTCTGCATGACTTAGTCTCCTTTTAGTCTACAATTCATGTGTCATCACTCTTAAGAGTCAAAGCCAGCCTCTGGAAAAGTGGAAATGGGATAAGGAAAATTCAGTTTGAGTGAGCCATTTGTTCAAGAACACTGTTATACTCTACCCATGCTGCCTCATTGCTGAAACCTGAATTTCTGTTAAAAAGTCTGTTTTGAAACATGGTTCAGCTCCTCGCAAGGTATGCAATGACTTTTCCAAGTCATTAGGGTTAGACTGAAGCTCGGTGTAGCTGATGCCTTCAGACTCCAAAAATTATAGTGTGTAAGTTTTTGAATGTACTGACTCCAGCCTGCTGTTGGAAACAAACATTGACTCACTGAAGAAAGAACTGAAAGAACTGCTTGTAGTTAATTAACACTTTCCTCACGTCATGCCTGCTTTTGGGGTTTTCTACACCTACCTACATTTCCCTTCTTGCTTGAGCAAAACTGGGAAGCGGAGTTCAGGCATTTTAGCTGGTCTTCCATGGGTCAGCAGGCACAGCTTCAAAACATCAGTCCTGCAGGGCTCTTCTGTAGTCACTGCCTGGAAAAGAAACAATGTTGAAGCTGTGATTAAGGTTACAAGTCTGTCAAATATCATTTTGTATTACAGCACTTGACTACTGCCTTCCTGTGGTGAAAAGGCTGGGGAGAGGTGTATGGCAGGAGCTTACTTGTTTCAGATGGGCTACTCGTAAGACACCTTTGGATTTTGAAACTGAAATATGAATGAGGAGAAAACTGAGCTTTACTCCATGTGGTTTTCTAACTAGGATTGCTACCATATTCATTGGGAGAGAGGAAGAAGGGCATTCAGGTATCACCACTGACAAAATTCTTACTTGGGTACAATTTCCTCTTACTAGTGGAGGGAGACAGGATACTGCTCAAATTGCCTTGGTTTTCTGGGCTGAGTCCTGTGCTGCTCTTGAACTGGTCTGTTTACAATGGGTTCCTGGCATTGGTAGGAGGTTTCTATGGAATTCTGTTTATGTGTAAAAGTGAAAAGAGGAAGCAGAGCCAGCAAAATATGGATGGTCCAGCTGGAGTAATTTATATTTAGAGAAACCTTTGGATTTAAGATGTGCTGATGGAGAACAGGTGTAGGACAGACAAATTCCTCAAGTCCACCACTTGATCTTCTCCTCCCTGCTTTTCAAATCCCACACATCCTGCCAGAAATAAAAGGCACTGTTCTCTTTGCAGATTTTCAAAACTAGCCTGTCACCTGAAAGGAAGAACCAACTTCTTTGGATCAGCTTTACAATGAGAAGCTGTGAAGCTGTGTCACTCTGTCAGCTAAGCAAAAGGCCTTGTCTCTCCTATCCCTTTATATTTGCAGTGGCTTTCATGCATGCATCAGGGCAGCTAAGGGCTGAACTAGGAACAGGGGGAACTCAGTGCTGGGCTGATATTCAGTTGCTGCCCAACAGAAGAAACAAACTGGCAGGAATTAAAATTTCAGCAAGTTAATCATGTTGGGAAGCATTTGCTGAGGATGTTTTGGTTCCCAGCCCCTGGCAGCCCTGGGGCTCAGGAGCCAGCAGCAGGTACTGCCAAGGGTACTGCAGCAGCATGCTCTCCTGTCTGTCCACCTGCCAGCCTGCACGGCGCCCTCCTCACTGCACAGACCAGGGATCTACTGTGGCAATGTGAGTGGCCAACTCAGCTGAAACCACTGCAAAAGTTTATACTCTTCTGTCACTTTCATCTTGGAAACAGGACAGAACCACTTCAAACAACAATGAAACCCTTTTCTTTTCAATTTAACTAATCTTCTCTGTGTAAACCAGAGCTGTATGAAAAGAACATGTACTTCTAAAGGTTAGTTCCTTGCTTTTTCCCCCTTCTCGCTCGCATGTACAAGCTTGCTGCAGGTAAAGTAGGATTATAACCTCTGATTGTGGGATTCTAGAACCAGTAACCAAACATACCAGAGGAAAGCTCCTTTGCATCAGGTTTACTATTTTGTTATCTCTTGCAAGACTAAGAAGCAGATTCTGTTATTCTGCACAATTATACTGAAGTCTCAACAGAAAGCCTTTTAACTTCCCACATGCTTAAGCCACAGCTAGGTTGATTAAGACTTGAAAAATCTTTATTTTCCTGCAAGGCTTGTCTTCAAGTTACATGGGTTTAACAATTTGGTTAAACTGATGCAACTTTGTGGTTGAAACTTAGGGATGATGCACTGTTTGAATCAGATGCCTCTGTTTAGATGAGTCAGGGGTAACCACACACAAGATTCCTGAAGAAATAAGCAGAGCGTGCCACTACTCACTAAATTCCTACTACTATCATATTTAACCATCCTAAATAAATACAGTTTGCTAAATTTAACACTAAAGGTGATGACAGAATGACATAAATTTAGTTACCTTCCCCCAAGAAAATATGTGAAATAATTATACTGGGGAATGCATTAAAGTTTTGGATAGGAAGTTTTATAGGATCATGTCACAGCATTTTGCAGGAACACGGCTGAAAATGAAGATCTGACTAAAAAAGCTGGTAGCCTTTGAGGCAGTGCACAAAACAACCACTGTCCTAAGGGTCGATCACCTGCCTAGAGAAGAGAGATGAAAATAGAAGCAGCGGACTTAATCTGAGAATCTCTAAGTGATAAAGAAGGAGCCTGTTGAAAAAACCACTTAGCCAAGGTGTGCTTGCACATGTTGCAGAGCAGTGTAAGTTTGCCTTGGCATGAACAAACGGGCTTCCTACATTCCCTAACAGTTATCCTTCACTGACCAGCTGCCTGTACCCTCAAAAACAAATACAAAAACCTGTCTTCTGCAGCAAAGGTGTGTTCCTGCAGCACTTGTTATTTTTAATTACCAATTTTGATTTCTAAAATTGTAGGTTGTTAGAGAAGGAGTGTCACATTTATCGATTTTCCTTGATTATTTTTTGGTGAACTGAAAATAAGCCAAGAAACTATGTTTTGCCTGCATCAAAAGTCTTCTTGGAGTACTTAGGATGCTTTCAATGGTATAACATTGCTAGTTAGGGTAATACACTCTCTAGGCAAACTGAGTTATCTATTGCTGAGTTTCCATAAAGGATGTATCTAACCTGCTCTCTGGACAAAGGAGAGAGCTATTATACTGCTTTCACAATCTTTTCACAATGGCTAAGGAAATGTCCAAATGTGATACTGACTGAGAAAAAAGAGGACTTGCAGTGTAGCAGTTGTTTCCTTTCCCCTCTGCAAAATGGAGAACATTTCAGTTCCCTTTAGCTTGGTGCTTTTATCTGTGAATGTATAGTGCATATTAGACCCTGCCAGACTGTCAGCTTTGGTAATGGCAGAAGAAGTGTGAAAACAAAAACAAATGCTCCTGCAGGTTAGTGTGAAAGGAAGAGGAAAATATATTTGTATCCTGTGAAATACAAGATGCCAGACAACATATGCTCAGTAATCCTTGTAGGCAATATTATCTGTAAATGCCATCTTCTCTTTCTGAAGAGTAGCAGTTATGTTCCTACATGAGGTCTTAGCCATAACTGCTGTCTCCTGCTGTATAACAGTAATTTTAGCAGCTGTTGCACAGTGTTTCCCTACTGACTCTATTTTCCATGTTTGTATGTACCAGTCACTTATCTTACAAATGGTGAATTTAGTTTTGAATAAGGCTTTATTCAGGCATGTGTTCATATTCTCTAAGATCCCAGAGACAGCACCTTCAACAATATCATTTCAAAGTCTTCTGTGGCAAGGATTAGTCAAAGATTGGAAAATGCTCAATCCAAATGGGGGAAATTTAGCTTGCAATACCTCAGGACACCTTTGCTTCCAGCTTCCTGGTATGTATTGTCTGGAAAAGCTTTGTGCATATTGTACAGCCATTTGCCTAGTTAGAAACAGAGCAAGGAGCAATGAGCTGTGTCCTGTCCCTTCTTTTGTGCTAAAACAGTTATTTGCTCCATCTGTTGTACAGGCCTAATGTTTTGAAATAAATAATGGTGGCTGGTTGTTATGTCTGTGGAGATGTTTAATATCTGTTATTAATTATTATTAGTTATTAATTAAGTGATCAGTATAGCATGAAACAGTGATCATCTAGGAGGAACAGGAACTTTTGGCAGTTTGCCATAGTGCCATAGTTCTAGAGCACAAAAATCTATTACTCTGCACATTCAATATATTACTTCGACACAAAGCCATATGTGTGCTTTAAGAATTTGCCTTTGCTTGTCATTTCTGAGTGCATTATCGCATGCAAAGAGACAATGAAACCTTTGTTGAGTCAGAATGGAGCTGAACAGCTGGGTCCCACTGCACTTGCAGTGAAAATCTCTAGAGTGCTGTATTTTGTTATTGAGTCTGTATTAGATTCAACCCATTGCAAGCATGTGTTTCACTTTCCATGCAATCAGAAATAAAAACCATGCTGGATATAACTTGCAGTGTAGCACATGACTCACCAGTGAAAAGCAGACACTTCTGAGGTGCAATGCAGACTCTCATTGACTTTTAGTCCCCAGCGAGAGCCTAAGACAGGAAACAAATGTAAATGTTGCAATGCTGCTTTAGGGTAGGCGTGTGCACTCATATGTGTCTCTCTTGTATGGAATGCTGCATTCTGAAAATTATCTGCATTGGAGGCAGAGGAATGCTGAACAGCAATTTCCTTCTTCTGAAATAGGAAAAGAAAAAAGTACATCCCAGCAAGTGAGGAAGCATCTTACTGGCAACCTTGTCATTTCTGCAGGATTTCTTATTGAATTTCTTTCTTCCTAGCAGAACACTGCTGAAATTGTCAGATATTATTTTCCACAGTCTCTAGTTTTTTTCTGTTGGGAGATCTACAAGGGGAAATACATGCCTGTCTCATGCAATAAGTTGGCTGGGAAAAAAAAATGGAAGAGTGTTTATGAACTTATGTGCCTTTCCAAGCCATGAGGACAAGGAGAAGTGAAGCACTCACACCTGCACTCCCTCATGTTGGCCAGGGCAGCAACACACCCAGGCATGGTCTGCACAAGCCAGAAGACACATTTTTACAGGGGCTTGAAAAGCACTTTAAGATGAAAGTGCAAATGTTCACTCTGCTTTGCTTGTCTTATTTTCACCACCTCTTCCATGCTTTCAGCCCGTGATGTTTAAGAAAGTGAAAGCAAGATTTCTTTGAAAATCTCTGTAACTTGTGAGCTGGAAGAATGCTGGAAGAATGAGAAATAGGACTGAGGATTGTTACAATTTAATGGAATCACACACAATGTACTGAAGCCCCCTTATAATTAGTACTGTCTAATATTCCTCCTCTCCTCTGCCCTGTAATGCGTATTCTCTACTGGAATCAGGTAAAATCTAACAGTGCTGTGTTGCACATAATGTTGTCAAAAGATGGTGAGCAGCATCAGCCTTATGGCACCACGGTGTTTCCCTGCCCATTTCTGTCATTTCAAGTGCCACAACATCTCAGTCAGGGTGATGAATTTTACCTGTAGTTACCTCTTCACTCCTTGGACACAACACATATAATTTCTTTTTTATTTTTTTCCCATTTCTTTTTCCCCATGAAAATACTCTTCAAAACTTCAACTGTATTTTTTTTTCTTTGAAATTCCTACAGTTTTCTAAATGCTTTTTTCTCATTAGGGAAACACCTTTCCTAAGGTGAAATCCTTCTTTAATGCAACACTGCACCAAGTATTACAATGCCTTTGTGTATCTTTGCTTTCTCACATGGCAGAGATTCTCTGCAATGCCCTTGACGCAGAGTGCTATTGATGTAACCCGCCAGCACTCCCATTATCAGGCAGGTGTGTCTCTCTCCCTGTATACTGCTGGCGTGGCACTAACAGCACAGGTTATTTGGCAGCACAGATTTGATCGAGTTAGGCATCAGCACAGGACAACGTTGGTGTAGGATCAGGCAGCACACGAGGCAGAACCTGGCAGGCAGTGCTGCCGCACATTGCCTCGAGCAGGCTCGCCCGCTGTGCTGCCTCCCTGCCCAGCGCCCCTGGGGGATACCTGCCTTGGTAGCACTGAAGGACCTGACGCTCTTACAGATGATGGACACTGCAGCAATGCACCTTTGTGTTCGAAACCTTGAACTGGGAAGCATTACGTTTGTAAGGGCAAACCATGCAGGAAGTTTCCTTTAAGGTCGCAGGCGCATTGCTTAGGACCCTCTGCAAAGACTCATCAATTAATATAGTTTTTTTGGATCAAGGACTAGAGTGAGTTGAGGGAGATAGTGAGTGTCCCCAGATGCATTTCAGTTTCTCTCAGCTCTACATTTACCATTTGTTAGTATGTCATTCTTTTTCCCCCAGCTTCTGTTTTTCACCCCCGTCATTTGCTTTTCCCCTCTGTACGAACACAGGGAGGGAGGTGTAGGTCCAGCTGTTTGGCTGACATGTACTCCAACAGCAAACGTATCCTTTGGTGCTTAACCAGTCAACTCTCTCAGTGAAGTAATGAACTAGAAGAACTCAAAGTAATAGAATTCTAGGGGAAAAAAAAAAAAACCAAAAAAACCCCCAAAAAACGGCACCTCTGCTGCTTTCAGAGTGGGCAGGATAGGAAGACCTTAGCTAGCCAATGCAATGCCCCTGGCACGCGAGTTATCTCCTCTGTCTGAGTTTTGGAGCTGTTCAGACCCGAGCAGCTCCTCAGAGCCCTCGTTCCCCTGGGCCTGAGAGCGAGGGGCTCTCTCGGCCGAAGGAAAGCGGTCACTGCACCGGAACGGGACTTATTCCAGCCACGGTCTCCTCATTTATTTCCCTTTTTCCCTTTGATCTGCTTTACTGTTGTTTTTCTACTTAAAAAAAAAAAAATGTTACTGAGAAGCCGTATATTTCTTTCACCTCCAATCAGATGATCACAGCTGAGTGATTTCTACCTCACGCATTCATCTTCGGTGCGTTCCGGGGCAACCCCCACATTTCAGCACAACTAGCGCTCTCCCGCTGCCGACGGCGGCGCGGGCAGGCACAACACACAGGCCTTTGTTCTGTCACGGCCACCGCAAGCGGCCCGCTGGCTGTGCGGCGGCAGGCAGGCGCCAGCCGAGCCCGGCCCGTCCCCGGGGAGCGCGGGGCTCCTTCCCCACACGGCCGGGCGGGGAGCGCCCGTCCCGCCCGGCGTGCCCCGCGCGGCGGAAGCCGGAAGCGCGGCGGCGGAAGCGGCTCTCAGCTGGCGGGGGGTGTCGCAGGTGAAGCTGGGAAGCGCGGAGCCATCTTGGTGCCCGCGCCGGGCAGGGACGGGACCCGCCGGGGCCGCGAACCGCCGGGGCCGCGCCGGGCTCGGGGGCGTCCAGCAGGGCCCGCCGGCCATGGGCTCATAGACACACCGCGGGGCCACCGCGACCGGAGCGGCGACGGGCTGCCCCCGCCCTGCCCGTCGGGACCAGCGCCGGGCGCTCCCCGCCGGCCGCCGCCCGCGCCCCCGTGAGGCCGGAGCCGCCGCCTGCCCGCCCGCGCCGCTGCCGGTGCCGGTGCCCGTGACGAGCAGCCGGGAGGTCGCGCCGCCCCTCCGCGGGCGCTCCGGCTCCACCGGGCTGTTTTTAAGCCCCCGCCAGCGGGAGGGAAGTTGTTCCCCCCCAGCCCCCGCCGGTGCCCCTGCCCACCCTCCCCTCGGTTCCTGCGCCGGGAGTGAGACAAGCACAACCTCAGGGAGACCCGGCCCTGCGCACAGACACCGGCGGCCCCCCCGCGGCAGCTCCGGAGGAGGAATCCGGCCCCTTCCCTCGTCCTGCAGCGCCGGGAGCCTTCGGACCGTCCGTGTACCCGGCACGCACCTGTCCCGCCTGGAGGCAGCTCTCATGGACTAACCAGCCCCCTCCGCCTCAAGTACATTCTGTGGACATAAGCATTTTTTAACTTTTTAAAGAACTTTTTTTTTTTTTTTCCTCCCATGGAATTTTTACCAGCTGCCCCTTAGTTATTTCCTGCTTCTCCCATCTCAGACAGCGCTGACTTTGTTTTTTCCTGGTACTGTAGTATGGGGATCAAATCAAAACCGAGGTTTTAAGTATTGCAAGAGCCCTCAAGTCCATTCGCCTGTTAAAAGTGAGCAGTGCTCTTCCTGTCTTTCTTGTTTTCCCCCACGTCGCCTGTCGGATGTGATGGAACTCATGTTCGCAGAGTGGGAGGACGGGGAGAGGTTTTCATTTGAAGACTCCGATCGCTTTGAGGAAGACTCTCTTTGTTCCTTCATCTCTGAGGCAGAGAGCCTTTGCCAGAACTGGAGAGGATGGAGGAAGCAATCGGCTGGACCCAATTCCCCCACTGTCAAAATGAAAGGTAAGGTCACCCGATTTAATTGGGATGCTCTTTGGATTCGTGGAAGTTGTGGGGCAAGGGAGGTTGGTAGGTGAGGAGATCTGCAGAAGGAAAGTTAGAGCAGCAGAGAGAACTCCTATGTATGATTCATTGTTGGGATAATTTTTGTCCAAAGATTGAAACTGTAGGTTTACCGGGGTTCTTAAGACAATGCTGTCTTTTAGATGAGTTTTCACCTGTGTGTACTTGTAGCATTGTGGTGCTGCTCTTCTGAGTAGATTCTGTGGGTTTGTTCTGGGAAATCTGAAAACTGTTTTCTATAAACAAACTGCAGACTTGGCTGGGAATAAGTGCAAAAGTTCCCACAGGCTTTGATTGAAGTCCACTAAGGATTCATAGAGGTTTTTGTTACCTCCATAAAGCTACTTATACAAAGCCGTGTAAGCCATCATTGTATAGAGTAGTCCGTTTTCCTTGTCTGATTCTTGGCATTTCTCCTTTTTCTAGTAAATTAGGTCTTTCTTTTGCGGTAGTGGAGCAAGAGAGCCTTACCACTGTCGCAAAGAAGTCAGCAAACAGCAGTGTGCCTGCTTCAAGAGTTGTTTTATTTCCTTTCTGCTGATAGTAATTTATATTTAATGGTAGACAGCAAAGTAGACGGTAACATTAGCAAATGAATTTTATTTTTAGAATTTGCTTGATTTCTTTTCTTTTTAATGAAACTTGATTTCTCTGTTATCCTGCTGCATCGTGACCCTGGAATTCAGGTGATGTTTGCACTCAGCAGAGCCAGATACAGTTAACAGAAATTACACAAACTCCTACTTTTCCTTTAATCTGTTTCTTTAGGCCAGTGTCAGTACTTTTCCTGATCTTTAACCATCACCGCCTCATTGATATCTCCCTATCTAGAACTGTACAACTTTATTCTCTTCTGAATATTGCCCTGACATGAACAGAGAATGCAATTTATATTGAATTGAGTTGGAATCTGGCCATGTTGTGCTATGGACAAATGTTCAGGTTTCACTGGTTTAGTACCATAAAGTACGCTTTGCATTAACCATAGACTTTACAGAGCAGATTAAGTTTTAAATTCTACTGCTGTAAAGAAAGGGAACTATGTTGGCATTTTTAAAATCTGTGAGTCCTGAGATGTAGAAGTAAGCATTGTGCATGGGGCAAAGCATATACATATATATTTATCTCATGTTTTGCATTGTCTTGTTGCACATGTTAGCTTGCAAGAAAAGAGCTGAATTTTTAAAATGTACTGGTGTGGAAATAAAGACATCTTTAGTTTGGCAGAGATAAATGGAATTGGTTTGCATGGCTCTGCAAGTCAGACTGATGTTTGCAAAGGTGATTTTTTTTTTTCAACTTCCAGATGCTTTTAGCCAACTTTTCTCCACTGGCTCAGTGTGAGTGCATGTTCTTCTGGCTCTTGACCTAGTTCCTTGAGCTCTCTTGACCGAATTAAATCAAGCAGCAGTTGCTCTCTGTGCTGGCACCCACTTGTTGCATTAAAAGGAAAAGACACTTCAGTGGATAGTGGATATTTGCAATCTTCAGGCTCTTTTCTGACATGTAAAACAGAATCACTAACTTTGCTGTGATAATTGTAATTATTCACACGATACTGAGATGTTGCTGTTCTGGGTTCTGCAGACTTGCATAGGCAAAGCTTTTATTGCTTACACTTGGTTCATATATTTCAGGTTTTATTAGACACCTAATTCCTTTGTATGAGAATCTTATTTTAACAGGAGGGACATTTTGAAAGGATACTGTTACCTGCTTTAAGGCTCTTGCTGGCAATTCCCAGGCTCTGGTCGGAGTTATTTTTAGAAGAATGTGAATGTGGATTTGCGGCCTAAATAATTATTTATTCACCCTATGAAGTTACATATGATACTACCAATGTGGAACACTTGCAGGTGCTTTACTGTACACAGTTGTGTTGCCAGAAGGTCTGGTCTGATGCGAGATCTGTCATTGTCTGGAATCTCCTTGTATTTCAGAACTCCTGTACCAATTTTGCTGTTTTTATACCTTTTCTTGACAGTGTTTTTGAGTCAGAAAACACAGAACTTGCTGGGTCCTGAGGTTGTTGCTCATAGTGAATCATTTCAAATATGATAATTGAAAATTGAGCTGTGTGGTTTTATTTCCACAGTTTGCCATTTTACTGTTGCCTCTGCAAACAAAAAGTGAGGTTAAACACTAGGTTATTCTGTTAAATGCTAAGAGGAAACATGAGGAACTATATTCTTTTAGTCTTTTCCTCCAGTTTGGAGCTCAGCCTGTGTTTTGCTGTGGAATTAGTCAGACAAGTTATGTAATAGAAAGGCTATCTAGTTTTTTCATTTGTTTTCAGTTTGTCTTTGTAAGTGTCTAATTCTTCTTTAATTGGTTCAAAGAGAGTCCCCCTAAGACTGATGGAAGATCTGTTGACTGTCTCTTAAACAAACAAACAAACTACCTGCACACAGGTAGTTATGGCTTTCTTACTTTTTGCAAGTTTTTATTTTCTTCTTGGGTATCTTTAATATTACTGCCATGCTTATTGGAGATTTCATAGTAAGGCTTGGGTTAGCTTGTTGCAAATATACACAGTATTCACTACAGAGGATTGCCAAAAAGATTAATTACTCACTTGTTTGTGAATCACCCCATTGGTTTGCTTAGAAAGAAAATGGAAGGGAGAGAGAAATGTTTGAGTTTCTCTGATATAATCCTTGGAACTGATTTCTTTATAAAATCAGGTATCTTGAGTAGTTACATCAGAAAAATAGAATTGTAATTGGTTGATTTTTATCACATTTAATTTCTGCTATTATAGTCTCCCTATACTACACTCTTGAAAGGAATTTTCTCCTTACATGTAGAATTGCCAATGTGGAGAATGAGTGCATTGTGTCCACTTCATGGATGCCCTTAGGTTTTGAAACTACTCTTAATCTCCACTAATTCACCTGCACTGAAATTCTGGAGGAAAGCTGTCTGTTTTGGGAGTACTGGGAGTCCTGTTGTGATTTGAAATGTTTGTTTTTACGAATGCCTTGTTCTCTTTGCTCGCTTTACCCCTTGTGTTGTTAATTTTGAGTGGTGTAATGCTTCTAACTGATATTGGGCCAGTCATTACCTGTATACAACACTGATTAGAGGCTTTCACGGTACAGACAGAGGATTCTGCTCTGAAGATAAGGTGAATGGATGTTTGAAAGTACAGTGTCGTTGCAGTGTGTTCAGAACTATCTGATTCTTAGAGTTGGTTTGTAACTCCAACTCTTTTTCTTACATATCAAATTACATTCCACCAATTTGTTACCCGTCTACTAACAAATGCACCCACCTGCCTTTTTTGCACTTTTCTGGGCAGTCTGTTCTTTCCCGGGAGCCATTATGATCCTCTCATGCCTTTCTTACTTTCTAAAGCAGTTGTATTTTTCATTGGTAATTGAAGTAAGTGTAGTCTTTCTGCATATGTTTAAACATCTAATGTTATCTTCACATAAGAATTTTTGTGATAGAATTTGTAAGAATAAATGTTCAAAGTACACTCATTATCTCTTCAAACCCACGGTGCTTTTGTTTCTTCCTGAAAGCTTCTAAGCTCTTTCCCACCCTTAGTCTTTTGTTTCACAGTTTCTGAAGCATAAATATTTACCAAACATTTAGGAAGCTGGCATTAATACTGTAGGATTGTTAAATAGTGCCTTCACAATATATTTACTCACTTCATATTTATTCATTCATGGTGGATTTGGTTGGAAGTATGCTGATGAGTTGTGTTGAATCTCTATCCAGTAGGCAGCTAGTGAGAAAACTTGACTTTTTTCCTTTCCTTTACAGTAAACTGGAAGTATTATATACTGTTTTGCAGAACCCCCTCAGACTGGACTAAGAAATGATGCAGGTGGTGCTCTCTTGGAAAATATTCTCATTATCCAGCCCCAGACAGTTTTTGTTCTTTCAAACTGTTAGGAGCACCCACAATGTGAAGTTTTGGGCACAGTGCCTCAAAACTACAAGCTGTATAGAGAAAATCATTGGCAGAGAATATACAGAGCCTGAGGTGAAGATATGATCAGTTCAGAGAGCAAAGACTGAGCAGTGTCTATGCTGGTAAAATAACAGTGACTGATTTTCATTAATTTATACAGGAAAAGAATGAATGGTGTAGAGAGCACTGTTTCTTCCTCAGGATTGCCACTAAGAAATTCAAGTTAATCCTTGTTCAAGCAGTAACTTCAGAAAACAGCAGAAGGAATATTTAATCTCTTTCAAATTCATACTGTGTGTTCTTCAGACTCTTGGTATTATCAGAGAAGAATGCTGGTACCATCCCAAAGTGTGTCCACTCTTTGAGCCTAGTGGAGCTTGAAATGGAGACTCTCTGGTTTGCTGCTGTTTTGTTACTGGCCATTATTGTACATTACAACTGATTTTTTTTTTCCTGCTTTGTTTGTACCTCTGCTATGAAGAGGGAGATTTTGTAGTCAGCTCACACTTCTGGGAGGTACGGGTGTAATAAGGGTTCAAGTTTGATCTAGACTCTGAATTGTGCTCTGCCTTTGTTTCCTATCCCTTTCTTTATCTCCCCCTCTCCCTGTCAGGCATTTTTTTTCCCTGAGTTGATGAGTTCACGAAGCGATGGGAAGTTTCAAGAAACCAGGCAGGCTTGTTCAATAGGTGGTGTCCTCCTAGCTTCATGAATTGTGTTGTTTTCTTGTGAGTTCTGTGCTCCTCTTGCTCTGGTTTGATTTTGCTTCTAGTCGTAGTATGGTGTAATGATCTGTGTGTTTGAAGACCTGGCAATTAAGTGTGATTTAATGTGCAAGTCTACAATTTTGGAGTTCCAGTTCAGTCTGAGGAACAGCAACAAATGCATAGCATACCCTGTATGCAGAAAAATAGCACCTTCGCTGCAGTCTGTATTTTTTTAGTGAGGAAGGAAGCAATGAGAAGTCAACTGATCAAACTTAGGCAACTCTGTTTAGAGGTATTAATGTAGCTAGAGTAAAAATCAATGAGCATATGAGTTGTGGGAGTAAAACTCACATCACTCATGTTGACTTGTGGCCGGGCCCTTTTTTTCTGCTCTCTGAATTCAAACTCTGTTTTGCAGTCTTTTAAACAAACAGACAAAACTCCTCTTCTCTCCCTCCCTCAGCAATACCTTTGAGGGAACAGAAATGGACATCAGTGATTTGAACAGTATCTCTTGGGAAGCTTTTGTTTGCTTGTTTTTGTATAAGAAACTTCACAAGGAGTCAAAACCTATTGATGTCTTTACAATTTCATTGCTCCTTTTAGACCAAAAACTTTTTGTATTAGCTATCTAAGTGTAAGAGTGTAAAGCAGTATAAGACTAATATAAAATAGTGTCATGGCTAGAAGTTATTTTTTTCAACTTTATTTTAATGCACTTTATGTGTATTAAGCACTTTCCTCCCTCTTCCTGGTTTGTAATAGCCTTGTAAACCCTCCAAAAGTAAAATTCAAAGCACGTAGGTGTCAACTATCTAAAATATTACATTTAGAATTTTATTTTTAAAACATTAAATAGTAGTGGTGCATAATGTACAAAATACTTGAAATGCTGATTGTAATTTCAAAATACCATATGACACATTTTTAAATTGCCTCCTCTGAGGCTGTGTAGTCTTGAGCAGTTAAGTGTAAGATTACCAATCAGAAGATTCTCATTCTTCTCACAGTTTGTGTGTTCTTTGATGCATCTTTTCTTCTTTGTTTCTTCGTTATTTCTGGCAAGGCTGTGGGTAGTTGTGTAGCATTTTTAACAGAAAAGACTGAAACTGATGTCCTTGACCACATTTCCCCATGTGCTTTAAACATTATGGGCAAGGCTTGAGGAAACGTTACTGTTTTGATTATTTTTAGTTCATCTATATTTGTGTCCATACAGCTGGAAATGTACTGTCTTTGAATAGAGTAAAACAAAGGAACTGTCAGGTTGCAGTATACCTATTAATTAAAATCTTCTGGAATTATGTGTTTTGAGAAAAATGATGCTGTGAAAAGTACCTGGTTTTAATAAAATAGTCATTCTATGATGAATCATTATTAGTGTTTCTAGATTGCTGGAAGAAAAAAAAATTAAGAAAAATGAAGGTGTCAGTATTTAGCAGTATCAATTAGGCAAAAGCTGAACATATGTAAGCTGGAAAAAGCTTGTGTTGATTTTTTGTATTTACCTTAATCTCTGCTGGTCTGAGAAAAAGATTGGAAGTTAAGACATTCTCTTTCCATAGCAGGAGGAAACATGAAAAGATTGCAGGAGTAGTGTCTTATATTCTCATTCAGCTGCTGCAAGTAGGAGCACCTGAGTATTATTTCTTGGCGTCTCAGTGACGTTTTTGCCTTTCTTTTGTCTTCTAGGCTTACCTTGTGACTCTGAGACATATAGGAGGGCTTTCATGCTTCTTTCTCTTGTGGGATAAAAATTGGCCTGTAAAAGAAAGGATAAATTGATAAGATGGAGGGAGGAAGAAAAATATCTGTCCTCAGAAAAAATCCTGTCCTTTTCTGGGAGAGAAGCTGGATGCTGGAGGGGAGAATGTAGTTGACAGAAGCAAGAAGAGGGACCTCAGAGACCAAATACAATACAAAAAAAGAAGTCCACCTTTTTTTACAAAAACATAAATAGGCAGCATGGTAAAAGAAATGTTACCCAGAATTTATTAGCAAGCAGTCTTTACAGGGAAGCATCCAGGGGTACTTTTTTCTCCCAAGTTAAGACATTTACATGGTGACTTATTGCAGCAATGGGCAGGAATCACTGGGCCACTGAGTCTGGCTTCTTCCTCTGTTCAGAGAGATGAAAAATTTAAGCAGGTGGTCATCATTCTTTGCTATCCAGAATTACTGGTAAACATGAATAATTCGTTGATGGAGACCTGAACATGGAAACACCAATCTTTAAAAATGCAATTAGTATTGCTTGTACCTCAAACCCCCTGCAGATAAACTAGTGGAAAAAGTTGTGTGGCTTTTCTGTTCATTAGAATTGAGATCTCTAAAGATGCTTCTTTGAGCATGTCTCCTCAGTCAGAAGGAAAGAAAAAGCGAATCAACCTTAAAACAAAAGTAGTCAAGATACCATCTAGACTTTTTCTTAGAGATATTCATTAAAATGATGCCTGTGTGCGTTAGTGCCATTCTTGATGGCGTCTTGTCAATGTGTGTGACAAAATGAGATTCTTGGTTGAAGTACAGAAAAGTTTCTGAGCCTGTTGGGTATTGTATGGCCTTATGGAATCGGTCCGTGTTTCAGGTTTCTTGTGCTCTGCATATGCTCCCATTTGCCTGACTTTGTGTATCACTAGTTGTGATTCTTGAGACTGATTCTTCTTGTGACTGATTTTGATTTTCTTTTTAATATCCCTGCACTGGAATTCTTATGTGGTAAAATCACATCTGTCTCATCCTTTGGAGAGTACACCAACGCGAAGTCTTGTTAATCCATGCTCAAGGCTAATTGAATAGCCTAATGATGGCTTGAATGCCCAAGTTCCATGCTTTTAGGAAATGATTGCTGACTAAAAGTACTTGGTCAGGGTTTGACATTGAAGCTTCATGGTAGTCCTGTAGGAAGTATGTAATTAATAGGTGTACAAATAAAATTATCATTTTTCTGAGAAGCTAATACATTTGTGAAGCCTATAGGGCATCATTTAGCAATTCTCCTGAGCTCTTTACAGTTCCTATTGCATATTGCTTATAATTTAATTTCTTACCTCATATTTAGGTTAGCGAATGCTGAGGTGGGGGGCAAAAAGAAATATAACTGGTAAATCTGTTTACCAGAGGTCCAAGAGAAAATACTTGTAACTTAGGCCTTTTATGCATGTCTTGCAGAGAAGGTTGTATTTGACCTAAAATGTCTTAAAGTTTCATTGACTGCTTGCTTGCATTTAAAGCAGTAGTGCATGGGGTCAACTAAGCTGCTTATCCTTCTCAAGGACAGGGAGTTGTTTTGCCTGTCTAGTAACGAATAGGAGCTGTGTTCTGTGGACATTTTCATAAGATGGTTGACTTCGCTTCAGTCTTGTGATGTTGGGGAGATTTTGGGAGATATTCATTTGCCTAGCCAAATTCATGCAATGGACTGCAGTTAATCAGTGCCTCACAGTTTTCTAGGGATGCTTCAGGTATTAATTTTGTGCACTGAAAATAATAGACATGCTTGTAACTAACCCTTCCTCTGTAAACATTCCGTAGATGCCTTCTTGCTTCATATGTGCCTTCGTAGCCGGTTTTGTTTTGCCCATTTCATTCTCCCTACAGGTGATGTGAGGGAAATGGAAGGGAGTTTATTTCTTGTTAGAAGAGGGACTTTCTGCAGCTGTAGGCTGTTAACATATGATCACATGAATACTTTACCTTGAGTGGGAGAAAATGTAATTGCTAGGGGCTGAGAGCTCAAGGCAGGCTGGGTGCTGCCAGCATTGGAAGATCGTGTTGGACAGGGGGTTCAGACAGGCTGGGACTGCTCTGCTGTGCCTTGGAACTGCCGTAGGAGAGCCTGGAACTGAAGGACATTGCTGACTGAGCTCTGTAACCTCACATAAAGCCTGAGGTTAGATGTGGGGAAATTTTTAAGAAACCAAAGGAGAGAGAAGGGAGTCAGGTAAGATTTTTTTCAAAAGAATTTAGATATCTAACTTCTTGTATTTATGAAATAGATGTTTAAACCTCTGTTGGTTTCCAGTTGGTGATATACTTCTAGTTGCTGACAGTTGCTTAATTATTTTTCTTTTACTCTAGAGGTGAGAATGCTTTATCCTTTACTCTTTTCAGACGTTAACTTTCCCATCAGCCCCCCAAAAATTAGCCTCATGTCACGCTGATATGTTCAGTAAATGCAGCTCTTCAGTGTTTGCCAGTGCATTTATTTGGAGGCCAAGTGATATGGTTCTGACGTTTATTTAGACACTTGAAAAAAGCTGGTTAGAAATTAATTTTGCATGTTATACTTAAGGATGGTTACTAAGGAATGGTGCTGTAGAGAACAGCACAATAAATAGTGGAGGTTGCATGGTGTTTTGTATGACTTCTTTTTGTGTCTGAAAGCATACCAATACTTTTTGATAAGATTGATTCTCAGCTGTGGTGAAATCAGATTTTGATTTATATTTGTCTTCCATCATCTACAATCAGAAAAATATTTGTAGCTTTTTTTTGGTCAGGGCACTGAAAAGAATCTTGAATTCTGAGCTTTTGAAATACCTTGTGTGGGGCAGGAGTGGGAATATCTGGTAATACTGAGTCTTGCTTTCAGAAGGCAGGAACTGTTTGATGTCTGTGCTCTGAATGCACAATCCTGGTTGTGCACAATTCTTTCTGTACAGGGTGAGAGAGCAAGGAGTAACAGTGCAGGGGAAATGACTTGCCTGAAGCTAATCTGCTTCATCAGCTGTAGACTTATTTTGGATGCAAGCTGCCCAATTTGTCATGAAACCTTGGCCAGCACTGGCATGAATGCTGTGTTTTGTAGCGCTGTCTGTCTTGCTTTACAAAAATCTGCTGTTTATTTTAGGATTTCTAGCAGCTGTCAGTAGCTTGCCCAGGCTGCTCTTTTTATGAAATGAATTTATTTTTTTAGGGAAGGAAATGGAATGGTTTGAAATAAGAATTTTCTTATCTGAATTTTCAGAGGAGATTGTCAAGAGCAGATGTTTTCTGTGGGTGCATTGTATGCCTTTGCGACAAAATCTTGAAACATTAGGCAGAACATACTTGAGTAGGATCTTAGGACTTCAAGTTAGTGTTGGAGGAATGTCCTGGTGTTTCTGTCCGGAAGTCATTGAAACAAATAATGGATTTTTTCCCTCTCCTCATCAAACGAATTCTTTGTTACCAAATGTAACTTGTAGCTTTCTACATTTTCCTTGAACTATAGTTCTGAAGGTGGTAAAAATGTCATCTTCTTTGAAGAGATCTGGTTTCTAATGTAGTAAGAATGTTGTAGTTATGATGCTTTAAGGACAAAATGAAGAGAGCTTTTGTAAGAGAAGAGAGTTCTTCAGCCAGCCAGCTGACCTTCAGAGTGCAAAAGGTTTTCAGACATGCACCTCTTTAAATTCTTAGTGTGTTAGAAATCTTAATGTTGGATTAAACAGACATCATGCATCTTCTGAGTTTTAGTTGTCTGGTCAGTTATTGCTTACCATTGTAAAATCTAACCAGCTTTCTTTCTTCTAGGGCTTTTTTTGTCTCATGAAGTCAAGTGAAGGTGTTACCAGGAGTTGGCACGACACTGGAATGCTTAAAGATTTAAATCTTTAAAAAATAATGAGCTAAAGATAAAATAGTTTTAAATCAGTCTAATATTGAAACAGCAGGAATTGTGCTGAATGTGGCATTCTTCCTCTGTTATGTGCTCAGGTTCATTAGCAAAAACTGTTTTGAGGTGCAGTCTCTCTGATTGATGTTAACACAATGGTAATGTCATTTCTCCACAGGTGAGCAAAGTTAAGTCCGTTGGTTTTCAGGGTTTTTTTAACTCTGTATACATTCAGAGAGTGAATGTAGAAAACCATAGTGAAGTGGGTTTGTCAGAAATGTGCAGAAGGGAACTGCAAGCCTTAACAGGTTTAAAACTACTGACATTTGAAAAAATCCCCCACCCACTCAGCCCTCTAAACCTGCAATCATTTGTATTCTGCAATTCTACAGGGCTTGTGTGCTAATTAAATACAAGTATTGTTTTTCTGATATTTTAATGTGTATTAACGTCTGTCTTATAGGAGGAACTAATTATAGCTTCCTAAATTATCTTAATCTTGGAGGCAGAAGTCATGATTCCAGGCAATATGTATATGCTGTCAGCCAAATAGTATACTTCTCTCATTTTGAAGGGAAATCCAAATTGAGCAACCAAAGATAATTTGAGCCATGAGATATTTTGACTTACACACGAGCTGTTTGTGATGTAGTGTTAAGCAGCTTTCAGAAATTGAATTCAGATTCAGAATTCAGAAATTTGACTCTGCTATGGCTTTTGCTGCAGGTAGCAGAGAAATTGTGGGTGAATTGGGCACCCTTCTGTGATAAAATGACCCTTTTTGCATTGGGTTAAAAAAACTGCCATTCCTAAAATGTTGTGATGTCTGTAATGGAATTTGTGTAGTAATAGTACTGCAGTTTGTCAGTTAAGTGTGAAGTTTCCTACTCTGGACTGTAATGTGCCCATCTGGGATCTGTTTTTTAATGGTTTGTGGCTATGAATCTCATCAGTGTTATCCAGTAAATGCTAATGAAAAAATTATGTTGCTTATTCATCTTTTCAACTGTTTTGTACATAAAAATGTCATTGTGTGGCTTAGGGCTGATGTAGGCCTCCCCCAAATTATTTTTGCTTTCAACATGGTCTTACATCTCTCCATTTGCAGCTCATTGACATAATTTTCAATGTCACTTTACTGGTGCAAAATGTTTATGTGATCAGACAGAGTTGCATAACTCTCGCTGAGGAAATAAGAGATATAAGATCGTCTTGTAAACACAGATCCCATTAGGGTTTTAGTGCTGTTAGTAAGCTTACGGGGGTAGTAGCAATGGAGAAGGAGAAAGATAAAAGCAAGTAAGAGAAGCAGATTTGTCCATAAATTTGAAAAAGCCCAAATTTTTAATTGAGAGTTCTGTACTATTTACAGGCAATAAGAAGGCTAATGTGCATATTTAATGAGTGAATTGCATAGACAGAAAAATAAAATCAAATAATCCTGCTAGTTTCTTGTTTGGTTTATTTTTGTGAACAAATTAGTGTACCTGTGATTCAAAGTGACTCTTGCTTTGTTCTCTGGAATGTTTTGCTAATTTGTTGATCACTTAGTTCTGTCTATGAATATGGTTTTTGATTATTAAAAAAGTGTGCTTATGTGCGTGTATGTATAAATACTTTCATTCTTCCATGACGAGAATATCATCCTGCCATACAAGCCTCTTGGATAAAACCATATTTTTAGGGTTCTTCCTGTGGCTAATTGCCTAAAATACTTGAGGGTTGCATTACAGTGTCCTGTCCTTGCTGCTTTTGCTAGATCATTTGTTTAGTTGTGTTTGATTGCCATGAGTATATGGATATTTTAAAAGTACAGAAACACTGAGAGAAAGCAAAACCAAGGGAGCCCTCAGGTCAGAATATTCCCTCTCGTCTGTGTTCTGAGCAAGGTTGATTAACAGTAAATCAGCAGTAGCATTTGTAGCATCCTATCTCCATCACTTGATCCCTGTTCTTGTCTTGTCTAACCCTCTTGATCTGTCATTGTGTGAAAAACTCACACAGATGAATTACACCAAAGGCTGTTCTCCATTTGTTGTTGCAGCTGGCTTTGTGAATGCTGAGGTGTTTTGCAGGGAATTTGTTTGGAGTGTGAGAAACAAGTAGCTGAAACTTTATTATAGCTTGGTACAGCAAGTATTTCAGTGTAAAAAAGTTGCTTATTTCCTTAGGATTGATGCTGCACAAATAGTTGGGGAATCAGGAGCCTGCATCTTTGCATTAGCTTCCTTAATCTGTAAAAGAAGAACTTCTACTTTTTAGCAGTAGTGTGGTTTGCTTGGTTTTTCTTACAAAGGAACATTGTGGGTTTTTTCCCTTTGTACAAAATGGCATGGAATTATTAATCTGAAGCAGGGGAATTGAAAACAGCTAATTGAAGACAGCTGGGAGTCAGTATTTGAATATTGCCTTGTGTCTTGTGGTTTTCAGATGCTTCATTCTGCATGTAGTCAAGCTAGACTACGACTGGGTGCAGATGCAGCTCCCTGTGTCCATTCAGCTGCCAGGTTGTGAGGCAGGAGGGTCTCTGTTCAGCTTCAGGGTCTTCACCCCTCGGCTTGCCTGTTGGTTTTGTTCTCTTGTGTTGTATTTGGGAGGAGAAAGTGGTGCCCCTTCTTGGTGTCTGCTCAGTCTTTGTGTCTGCTGGGCTGCTTTAAGAACCCAGCATCTCCAGCTGAGCTGAAGCAGTCTGTGGATTGTATGTGTTCGCTTTGAACACCACTGAGACCAGCTGTGTGATTTAAGGAGATCATATACAGCTGAGAGATTGATGATCTTTTGATGGGAAATTAATCCCTAGTTGTAAGTATCTGAATACTGGCCTGAAAGAGGCCATCTTGAGTTGTGTTTTCTTCATTATCTACAGGGCTTCTTTGGATGGTCTACTCTCAGCATATGTGTAGCTAATCTGTCTTTTGCTGTATGGTGTAGCTTCAGAGCTACTCCAGCAGCTCATCTATGAGCCTTTATAATGGATGTTTCTTATTATGTTCAATTTCGTTGCACTTTTCAATTCCAAATCCTCTCTCCCCTAACTTGGACCCATGTTGGTGTGGGTGTTTAAAAGGTAAATAGTTCAATTGTTTTCAGTGCTTGTGTGTTACCTCTCTTTCTTTCGTATGTTTAAATTTATGTTGGTTATTTCAGTTGTGTTTTTATGTTAAGTATTTAGTTTTCTTCTGGAGCTTGGTGGTTGTGGTTCAGTACTTCCTGTGTTCCAAGTCTTACAGGCACAGAGTAGCTGAAAAATCTCTTCCACTTAGGTGGAGAACTTTTCCTTTATCTCTTTGAAAACATTGCTGTTCTGTTTGTGACTGGACCATGAATCTTAATTTAATTGTACTTAGTCTGATTTACTCCCAAGGTTGCAATACCAAGACTATTCAAGGATGCTCTTAATATTCCATCATCTCTATGTATTATGCACTACTGCATTATAGATGGGCTGTGTTTTTTAATAATGTTGCCTGAAATTTGGGAAATTGTATAGTAAGTATTCACTACTCATCTTGCAGGTCTGTGCCTGAAAGCCACAGAGCAGCAAGCAGACACAAATGTGTCTTGTGACCCTTACTGATTATGTAGGCTGCAAGGATGTTAGTTGAACCCTTCTGATATTCCCTTTTAGCTGACTTTGTAGGGCTGGAACTTAAGGAGGCAAAAAGTTAGTGTGATAGAAAACCAACTATGGTGGTGTGTCTGTGACCCATTTATCAGTTCTGCTCTTAATGAACACCTCTTTCAATAGGGAACTAAAATTCATGTGCCTTGTGGATGGAGCTTTGCATGAGAAATACCTTTAAAGGAAGAGAAAGTATCTTATTTTCAGACTTTTGCAAAATGCTACTGGTACATACTGTGTAGCTTATCTGCAGTTCAGAGATGGATTTTGTCTATTTTTAATAGACATGTTGCTTTTTATAAGATGATGATTATATGGTAAAATGGAAGAAGAAAAAGAAGTATGAATGGCCTAAATGCCTTGGAAGTAATTTATTAATAATGAGTACGTCCTTAATTAAAAGGCTTATGTTTCATTTTGCAATGTTCACCTTGGTAAACTGTTTAAAAAATACATTCACAGCATTCATCCTCAACTATTACAGAGTTAAAGACAAAGGTGATGTTTTCTGATATTTCTTGCCAGGTCTGAGCCTGAAGGACTGTGTTTCTGTGGCATCTAGTTCTTAAAGACATCAACTCAGAATAAATTTCTAGGAAAAAAAAAAAAAGCAAGAGAATAAACTAAAACCAACAGCAGAATTTTAGAAAGGAATTTACAGTACAGCAAGCAGTAAAAAACCAAATATTTTTAAAGAGTTGGTTTATGTATGTTATGATTAAATGCAATGCTTCCTTTGCTTGCCTGTTTGAGAATTCTCAGTACATTTTGGTTTTAAGTGGTATCAGAAAGACAGTGTATCACTGACTTAATCCAAGGGGCATTTTACTGACAGGTAGTTAAATTAAACAAGCAGAAATCCTGTACATGCATTCTAAAGCAACGGTTTTATGTTTGTACATGGGAAATCCTGTAAAAAGCAATGTGTTATTTACTATTTTTAAAATGAGATTTGTAAACCAGATTTTGTAACACCCTCCCATATGTCCTTCACCAGTCAAGACTGAACTCTGTATTTCCTCTTAGCTTTACTGTTCTCACTAGCTTTTGATATCACAGGCGATTCACTTAATTTTCTTCATCTTCTTGTTCTGTGTGTAGTTATATTACTTTGTTACTCTTTGTTACATTTTGGAGTGAAGCCAGTGAGATGGGTGAGGCGAAACTTCAGATGGGGACCAGGGATTGCTGTAAAATCAAAGCTTGTAGACTCATCTCTCAAGAGATAATGTAGTCTAAGATACCATTTGTCTAAAGTTAGGGAAAGCAATGTATCCTGTCTTTGTACTGGGTCTTATCTCTTGCTGTGAGTTTTGTTCACTTGCATTTGTATTCATTCACTTGTATGTGTAGTTTACTTTTAGAATGTGTATCAAATGAAAGTAACTCAATGGAAATAACAGATACATTCAGTGTTTAGCCCAGTTGTTTTTTTTAAATTGTATTTTAATAGCTCTTTGGCATTCTCATGGTCTCTGTTCTGCTGATTATTCCAGCTGTTTCTTCTCTGTTTTTCTGTTTACTGTGCTGAAGGAATACTGCTACATCATTTTGAACGTGATCTGTTCTTATGAGTAATTGTTGGCTGCACCTTATTACAGCCTACTCTCTAACTGGAAAGGTTAAGCAACTGCCACACATTCATCTCTGTGTGGTAAGTCCTGCTGGCACAGAAGTTGTTCTGCTGGTGAAAATGCAGGTTTGTGTGCGCAGCTTGTGTTGGCTGTTTTGGGGTCAGGTGTTTTGTTGTTGTTGTTCCAGCAGGAATAATTACATCTGTGCTAAAGTTTCAACTTTTACAAAATGACTACAAACATCAAACCTGTAATTCATGTAAAACAGTAGCAAAAAGGGCAGGATAGTCCTCATCAAAGCTCCCTGTTGTGTGGTGGTAAATAATGAGGTGTGATTTATTCAGAATGGCTCAGATATGCTTGATCTTGCATTTTAGTTAGGTTTTCTTAGTCATTTAGCTTATGAGAAGAGTTTCAGGTTGCTTATGCTTTACTTGTGACTCTGTTCTTTCAATAGTTGAAATGTGCTTTTTCTTCTGTTTGGGGTATGTCTGCTTCCAAGAGCAAATAGTGATTCTTGCTAGTTTTGCTCCACAATTTAAAATTATCTTCTCCCTTGGATAGTTTTATCTCAAGAATTTGACTTCACTGCTGTTTAATTTTTTTAATACTAAATTTGCAGTCTTCCTTCCTATACTTATTTTTGCTTTGAGTAGAAGCTGTGGTGCTTTGTCCTTTACTTTTTTAGTAGACTTCCTTTTTTCTTTTTTGCTAAAAATATTTATTATAGAACCTGAGAGTACCTTTTGTCTATTTTATTGATAATACCTCTTGATATGGGTGGGTATGAATCTACCTACAAGCAGGTATAAAGCCACCAACCCAAGATTTGTGTATCTAGAAATAAACTTCTTTAATAGATCTCTCTTTGTTTGGGACTCAGATGAGAGTATTTGAAGTCTAGTTTTAGCACCAAAGTAGGACTGTCCAGCTAACTTTACAGGAGGAAGAAGGGAAAAGACCCTCTAATACTGCTCTGAGCCATATGGCAGGTAGGGTCGTCTCACCTTGGCTACACAGGACTAAACTTAGGGCAGTTTAACTTCCTAACTTTGGCATTTACATGTGTGCCAGGGTAGCTATTGTAAATTCACTCAGCCTTGGAGTGTGATTAACAAATTGTTTTCTGCTTTTCAGTTAATTTCTACTATTTTTTCCATCTCTCATTTTCTTTATTGAAAATTCTGTACTTTAGAATGGTACATGATCTTACAAGTAAGATGGTTGTTTTTTCCCCTCCAGGTTTTACTGCTTTTGCCTTATTCCCAAGATGTTTCAGCTGTGTGCTCTGAGTTGTGCTACATAATTGGCCACCTGTCTTCTGCTCATCACTGCTAACACAGTACAGCTGATGAATCAGTTAATGGGTTCAGTGCAAAGTCAGCCTTACTTCACTTTGTACAGTTATTAAAGTCAAGCTGGCTGACTTGTGCTGGAGCAGATGAGGTGGTCTCATGTTGTAGTATTTCTAGTCTAACCTTCACACCCAGCACCAGATCTTTATAAAAAGGAATACCATCTAGGCTGAAGGCTTGCAGCTCTCAAAAGAATGTACAGGTGTTTCAGTCACTACTGAAGTTATGTTTTGAGCCTTTTACCTTGTAGAGGTTGTTTAGGTGTTACCTCTTTTCTAGTATTGTGCAGTGAAGTAACTGAATAGGTTACCTCTATAGGAGAAATGCATTTTAAACCATGCAAAATGCCTCTCATTGCTCAGAGTAATTTCAAGTATGAAAGTGCCTCAATTTGGACTTTCTGTGGTATCTACTACTACTGTAGCAGCAGGATTTATATTAATTTGACTATGTTGCACTAATTAGAAACAGTATACTTTTTAGCGACTAATTAAAAGCAGTACATTTTTTAGTGACTTGATGAAAGCTTTACGCTTGTTTTTACACCTGTTGTCAAAAGTGTAAATGAAATTACTTTTCTGCTAAAAGCTTGTTTATCTGCTATCTGTAGAGAAAGGGGCACATCTTTTTCCAGTTTCACTCATTTTATAATCTGCTTCTCTCACATTTGTGAAAGGAATTATAGCACTGTAAAATAGAGACTGGATCTATAACATAGAGTAAAAATCATTGGTGCTGAAGAACCAACCCTGATGGTAAAAGACTGACTCTGGGAGAAGGGAATAGTGACTATGGAATCTAATTTCACTGCAAAAAAAAAATCCTAAATGCGGATGTTTGAAAACTGGTTTTTTTTCCGTATTTATGCAATCCTTTCATTTGTGGGGTCTGCTCAGTGCTGAGGGAGATGTTGGCTGCTTTGTTGTGTGCATGCACTTTCAAAGCCCTCTCCTGTCCTATCTTTCCCAACTGCTGGGACTGGAGGGCATCTCTAGGCAGAGGGTGAGAAGGTGCTTGCTGACATCAGGGCTTGAGTTTTCCTTTGATACTCTGTCTGAAGGCTGGTGTGGAGGGAAAGCTGAAGGCCAGATTGGTTTACATCCTGGCTTCCAGTGGTGTTTTAGTGGCTGGTGAGGGAAGCAAAGAGACTTAACATCAAATATCTGAATTAATTAGGGGTTTGACATCAGGGCTTGGAAGATGGGGAACCAAGGCTGCTGTAGTGATGGGTCAGGAGGTGATCTCAGTAAAGCAGGGATGTATGTACTTGCAGATACAACAAATCTGGCATTTTTTATGAAGTGTAATCTGAGTCAGAGCAAAGAAACATGAGGGTTCTATAGCCTGATGATAAGAAATCTTTATCTGCTGGTAAAAACATAAAAAGTGGAGTTAGTTTGGTAGAAAGGTGATAGTTAAATATATTTATATAAATATATATTCATATATATTTATATTTTTATAGGCTCTTACTGCCTTAAGATTCTCATGAGCTTTGTGTAGTCAGTACTGCACTGACACATGAGTTCCCAGTTGCTTCTCTAAAGAACTTGAAGTATCAAGGCAGATATCATATAAAAGGTGTTGGTGAAGGAAATAAACCAACAAGTACTAATTGAAATGAAAACCTTGTAAATAGATGAATACTGAATATTGTCCAAAAAAGTGAACACTAAGATTCCTGGATAACCATTCCATTGCTACTTCTGCATATATGTTGTACTAATTCTTTGCGTGGACTGCTGGAATTCGCAGGATGTCGCTGCCACATTGTAACAGAAATGTGTGAAAAATACTTGGTTACCTTAAGTCTTTCTAAACAAGGTCAGTTTTGTCGGGAGACTAACTGCTAGGCTGATGTAGCTCTTTTGGCCAAGGGCTGGTGTTTTTGGGATTTGTGCCTGTGCCCTGAGTGGCTGAAAACAAACACGGAGATGAAAGAATCTTCAAAACTCTTCAAAAGATTTCTGTGCTGACTTTTACTATCCATGAAAAATGGTCTTCAACGTGGTGAGATAAAAGAGGAGGTGGAAGAGCTCCCTGCTTTGACCTCTTTAGCCTCTCACAAGTTTTGTTCTCTGAATGGCTAATCGTGTTTTGTTTCTTGTCTTTCTAGATGGGCTGGTGATCCCATTGGTGGAACTCTCTGCAAAACAGGTTGCATTTCACATTCCATTTGAGGTGGTGGAGAAAGTTTATCCTCCAGTGCCTGAACAACTGCAGCTTCGAATTGCCTTCTGGAGTTTCCCAGAAAATGAGGAGGATATCAGGTAATAAATACTGTTTCTTTTTCACTGATGTTTAAGAAAAGGTTTTGTTCACTTGAGGAGAATCATTGTCCTTTAGATGTCCTGTATGTTTGATGCTTCTGTGGCTCTTATGTGCCTTTTGTAATACATGGATAGATTACTGTGGGATATGCTGTGATACGGGGTTTTATTCTGGGGTGAACTGCCTTGTATATATGCCAGGAAAACCATGGAGATGTCTTTGGAGGTTCTTTGTGTAAAGGATAACAAAATAAATGCATCCTTTAATTCGGCTAACAGTAGGCTAGCTTGTGGAGTTTTGTCCTTATGTTATTCTTACAAAGTCATCTTTCCAATTTGAACCTGTTGCTGCAGTCAGAGCTTGAACTGGGTTCAGAAATTGTCAAAGAGGGCTTGCTCAGTGTGCTGTGCAATCCTTTTTTTTTGTGTAAATAGGAGAACCAGAATTTGCTGAATGCATCAGTGATCAGAGTTGATATAGTCAGATGACTATATTTCTTAGGTTTCCACATTAACTATGTGACTACATAGTCAAAGATTTTCTGCTTTTAGATCTATTTCCAAGCTTTGCTGAAGCTTTTATATTATAGGAAGTCTACACATGTAACTCTGTATTCAGAATTTTGTTGCAAAGTAGTGATACTACACTCTTTTAGAAAGAATCTTGCTGGAAGTTCTTGGATATGTTTGTCTAAGGTTCAGGTATCAGATGGGGGAGGTAGTGTCGGAAGTGCTGATGTAAGATCACCTGCTAGGGAATAGAGCAAGCCAGCTGGTTGTACATGATCATTATTCTGATGAGCACAGATATAAAAAAACCTCACAAGAGCATGCAGATAATTAGTCTAGAAGGAATTTTTACTGTGGCATGCTAACATTAGACCTTGAACTATACTATACTATATGAAGGCTTAATTTTAGACTATGAATGAATTTGTATTTCAGAGCCTTAGGTGGAAATTCCTAAAACTGCTGGTGGCTATACACAAACCCAGTTAGGAAGAGACTAATGATTTTAGTGGTTGAATTGTAATGTTGAAATGGCAGGAGAGACCTAGACTTTGTATTCAAGATAGCAAGGGTTTTTCAAAAGCCATGTCAGCAAAGAGGATAATACTGTGAAGTTTCTCAAAACCAGAGTGATCCTGACACGTTCTGTTGATGTCTTGCAGGTTATACTCGTGCTTGGCGAATGGCAGTGCAGATGAGTTCCAGCGAGGGGAGCAGCTCTTCCGGGTGAGGGCTGTCAAAGACCCTCTCCAGATAGGTAAGAAAGTGCAGCTCCACGTTTCTAGATAGTTCAGAGTTCCAAAATCATATCTGCAATGGGACAGCAATGCTATGACCATGTCTCAAAACAAGCTTGTCTGGCATCTTAGCTGAAACTCCCTGCCAGATGTGTTCTTTACAAAGTGTTGAGCTAAATACTGTGTTTTATTTTGGCCTTAATCAGCTCAGCTGTGAAATGGACTGATGTGTCTTAGCATTTTCCAAAAAAACTGTATAGGATACCTGTTTCTCCATAATGCTTAAATTCTTCATTGCTAAAGAGAACTTGACTTCCTAGTTGTCTGATCAAATGATCAATGCCTAAAGTGCCTGTGTGGCACAGAGGAAGTTTGCAAAGTTTATTCTTGTAACAAAAGATTTTATTAATTGTACAGTTATTCATGTAGTATTTTGGCAGATGGAAATCCTTCTTGTTGGACAGTGGGTTTTATAGCTTCTCCTACTATCATGTTCTTTTTATGGTTTTTGGTGATAGAAGCTAATCTTATCTACACAAAGAATTGGACTCTGGATTTTTCATTAAATCCTTTGAAGCAAAGAAGAATATTGAGATAGCTTTTTCAGTGGCAGCTGTTTGACCAGAAGGCATTATGTAAAATAAAGGTACTACTAGTATGTCAAGGTGGGCCGTGTCAATCCCATGCAGATTTTTTTTCTGCAAGTGTGAGCCTCAGAATCAGCTTATCATTTGGCATGTGGGAACTGAGCCTGTTCTAATAAGAAAAATGATAATGTAAAAAGCTGTATAATGTTAAGGAGGAAGTTTAGGAAATTTCTTATATTTTCATGTGATGAGGGATAGAGACTTCCGTGGGCCTGTTTAGTTACTAGAACTAGGAATACTTAACTCTCAGTGATGAGGGAAATGAATAAATTTAGGTAAAGAGCCCTCAGAAAGTGAATAAAAGGGACGTGTACTATAAAGGTTTGGCAAGACCAAACAGAGAAAGGGATGGCCTTTGATATACACAAACTGCAAGAGACCGATGAGCTGTTACCTGAATACAGGGTAAAGCTTCTAAAAGGGTATTACCTTGTCCAGTGTTTACTGTGATAGCAATAGCAGCAATTCTTGGGAATGGAAGTGAAGAGATTCTTTGTACTTAAGTCAGATTGAGTTAAAACTACCTTGCATAGTGTCAGTGAGACCAGATATTAATTTTGGAATGTCAGCATTGATTTGGAAATTTTGCTAAATAGGATTAAATTGACTTTTGAGGTCATTAATAATCTTCCAATGTTATGACTGAAATGCTGAGAGAGGCCTCTAAGGAATCTGCTCCTCTAAGGAATCTGAGGAAACTTCAGGAAGCCAAATGTTTGAGGCAGAGAAAATGAGTTAAAAAGCAGCTTCCTGAAATTCAGTAATTCCTGGGATTTTGATAGTGGAAAAGAGCAAAATATTTGATAGACAGTAAAAGACTGTGGTTAGCACTGGTTTGCATTACATGAGTAATACATTAAAAAGGTGAGGAGGTGTAAAGCAATGTACACAAACAAAGGCTGGGAATATTAATGCAAAACCCGTGTTTGAGGGGGCAGAAGAGTAGGGATAAAGAGGAGGTGGTGAGTGATACAGAGGAAAAACTTCTCAAGTACACATAGAAGCAGCTGTGATTCTTGACAAAGGATTATGTGTGTGGAAGGGAAGGAAGAAACTTTGTTTAAATAGTAAGGTTGCCTTGTCCTTAGGAGAGGAACTGTATCTAATCATGGGGGCTTTTCTTCACTACATTCCAAACCCCCAATTTTTTACAGCTTTCTACTGTATATACACATGGAATTGGCTTTTGTAGACCTCCTCCCTCCATTCTCTTTGTAGCAGTCACATACCCATACTGTTGCACTGAATACATTACTGCTGTTCTTAAACAGGTGTGTTGTGGATTTCAGGGACTTCTTTTTTGTCATAGTCTTAGTTTCTTTTTAACAGCTGAGGAAGGCAGCAGCAGGTTCAGTTTGGATTCTAACTTGGCTTCTCCTTCAATAGTGTCTCTTCTTTTTAGAGGTTCTTCTGTCTTGGTTTAAAACAAGCTAACTGTCCAAAATTGCCTTCTATGTAAACGCTTTTGTTCAGCTCTCGTTTTCCCCTTTTTTTCCTGAAGTTCCAGAACTGTAAGCAGAGATGTGTGCATCAGAACTGCCCCTACAACAGTAACAGAATAGTTATGAAGAAAGCCGTGTTGCAATGATTGTGGAGTTTGGGGACATGATTTAGTGGTGAATGTGGCAGTGCCAGGTTAATGCTTAGGTAAATGATCCTAGGGGTCTTTTCCAACCTCTAAGATTCTGTGATTCTTTTAATTTTTCCTGGTAAAAGAAACCATTACTTATAATCCAGATTGCTTTCCTCATATAGTTTCCTGTGCCATCCCACAAATAATTCTTAAGTACAGCAAGATTGGTGTTGCAAAATAATTAACTGCAGTACTGCTTGAATTAGCATTGTGTCAGACATGTTTGTCAAGCTACAGATTGATTTGAAGCTTGTGATATGTCATGTTAAACTCCTTAAATTTTCTCTTGTTTTGTAAGTGCTCTTCCCTTGTTTCATTATCATTTAACTGTCTTCATATACAAAGAATGTCAGGGTAGGGGCTTGGTAAGAGCTTTTAGCTGGAATCTAGTCTTCTCTAACACCTTTTGTATTTCTTTTGTTGCAGTGTAACAGAATTGCTGCAATTCCGACTTGTGAAATGCTTAATTTGCTTCTGTGAAAGTCAGAGCATTACTCTGAGTTGTTTTTAGTATAACAGAAGGACTAGCTGAAGTGTTTGGGTTGTATTAACCAAATGTGAAACATAAATTAGAACTGTATCTGGTAATAAGCAGTGCAGTAATTTTGTGTGAATGCCGCCTTTTGTTTTGATTCTGTTCCAATTGCTAAAATGACTGAAGAATTTGGGTGGCATTATGTGTACTAATCAAAATAATCACTCACATCAGGGAGAGGATTTGAATTGTGGTGAACAGGACAAATAGAAAGGTTAAGCAAGGTAAGAGCAAATTTGTATTGGTATGGGGATTATATTTTGAGGAGGAAATTTTGCACATTATTTTAAATGGAATAAATTTAGTAGGTCATGTGCACTCCTGGACACCACTTTTATGATAATTTTTATGATCTCACAATATCATAATAAAAACTTAGTCATGTGGATTTATAATCTACTTCCTTGTCCTCATGATGGAAAAGCTATTATCTGTCCCAAGCCGTATTTTTCCACTTAAGGTAGACTTAAGGATTGAAGTTTGGTTATTACTTCGATGCCTCGGTGCTTTCTCTGCTTCATGAAAACTGAATTCCAGCTTAGCAGAAAGGGTCTGAGGCTGATACTCATTGCTCTAGAGGGTTACTAACTGCTGATAGGCACCTTCAAGACAGGTACAAGATCCATGCTCCAGCAGGCCTTTTCCTGATCATACATATCCCTCTGGATGAGCAACATCTCCAGAGGAAGCTGTATGATAAGTACAACTCATAAGCACTGTTCATGAGTTTACATGAAGCTAAGCCTTCTTAAAATCCTTTGTCATAATTTATTTGTTTATGGTCACTGATTAATAGGGCTAGATTCAAGTGTTATTTCTAAAATTTCTCCTTTCCATTGTTCTAGTCTAAGCAAGAGGTTTTATTTATTTTTTTCTGAGGTCATGATTTGTAAAAAAGGGATATTAACGAAATTGCCAGGAGGTGCGTAATTGGTGACAAATGGGTAGTTTCTGAAGCCACAAAGTGAAAGTGTTCAGGTTAAGTGCTGCCTTTTTTAGTTGACTGTGAAATTGTGAGAATTGATTAACTTGGAAATAATTCCGAACAAGTCACCTGGCCCATTCTGCACTGCTGCCAGCGTTAGCACAGAGGTTACGCCTAAAATGTGTATGTATAGTCTATCTTTGACCCTGTAAAAAAAACCTGCCTGCTTTCAGGGATGACTTTATCCAGTTCCGCTTTTCTCTGCTAAATAATAAGACAAATTATTTAATGTATTAAAAGCTGGTATGTTGGAGTCTCTTACAACACATTATGCTTCTCTGCTAGTGTTTAGGCATAGTTGGTTGGGAAGAAAGAGGTACTGGAGACTCTAGATGCACATCCATCCTTACATGCATTACATATTGTTTCCGTTTTTAAATAGCACATACCTGTATTTCTGTGCTGGCCGAACCTTTTCCCCAAATACCTGAAGAGTAACTTTGGACTTGTGAATTTCCACAGGTTTCCATCTGAGTGCCACTGTGGTGCCCCCCCAGATGGTGCCCCCCAAGGGCGCGTACAACGTGGCGGTGATGTTTGACCGGTGCCGGATCACGTCGTGCAGCTGCACCTGCGGTGCCGGGGCCAAGTGGTGCGCTCACGTCGTGGCGCTCTGCCTCTTCCGCATCCACAATGTAGGCATCCAGCCCAGCTCTGCTCTCCTCCCAGTCGCTCCTCAGTACAGCTCTGTGCAGCACACACTCTCTTTAGGGAAATGGTTCTTGACGCTACTTTTGGTTACAGATGGTGCAAATGTCTGCTCGCAGTTGTGGTCTGCGGGCTGAATGGTCTGAGGCCCTAAACTGCAGACTGTCTTTGGTAACGTGCAGATTTCTAAGGGTAGATACTGAGTGCGTTATGGCCCCTTCCTATTTCTCATTTAAATGCTAAAATCACTCATTTCTTCATCTCTGAAAAGAGTGAAAGGTCACGAATAGTTTCTTTTATTAAAAGTCTTTGTAATTACAGGATTTGAAAGCTCACTCTTTATGTTGCTTGATCAGAGTGCAGAAGGAAAGTAATTTTGATCACTCTTGGCCTTTATGTTCTCCAGTTCATTTTAACACTTACTGAGCTAACTGTCATTTTGACTTGAAGATTTCAAGCAGTCAGGTTAATGTTTTTTTTTGACTGCTTTTATTCTATGTGGCCTTCCATAGAGCAAAAAGTAGGCATTTTATATCCTAACCAACTTCAGTTGAAAATGTGTGGAATCAACATGAAATACACTAGTTGAGGGTTTGATCTTGCATATAGTTGAATTTCCTCTGCTTTGGGAAGCTGAGAAGCTTCCCAAAAGGAAGAACAAAGCGAAGAACAAAGGATTAAATTTTGATGATTGAAAGGAACAGAAGATTTTCTGCTGTCACAGAACATTTTGCAGTTAACATGCTT
Organism: Pyrgilauda ruficollis; assembly: GCF_017590135.1. NCBI lineage: Eukaryota > Metazoa > Chordata > Aves > Passeriformes > Passeridae > Pyrgilauda > Pyrgilauda ruficollis. Next base: position 11,976,855 of record NW_024509210.1, on the reverse strand, counting down.
ATGATCATGAGCATCATCATGAGCAAGAACTCTAGATTCTTTAATAAGTTCTAATAACCTGCTGAAGCTTGTTAGTATTTCACAATGGACAAGTGTAATTGGCTTAAATTTATACTCTTGTGAAATAATCAGAATATTGGTATACTTTCTGTTCTTGGGACTGGAGAGCTGGCAAAAAACGGTTTCTGCTTTGAATTCTTAGTTTGAGTTTTAAAAGGGGGATATGGAGAATGAGGCTAAAAAACAAATTGTCATTTATAGTATTTACATTCAAAGTTTGGACCCTGTGTACGATAAAAATCATTCTTTTGCCTCCAATCCTTTCTCCACCTGAAAAGCGACAGTGAAAGTATTTTTGTGTTGGTATAAACTGATACTAGCAAGTTACAAGCGAGGATATATTGCCCTATGTAGGCAAGACAATATCAGAAGTGTCTTTTATTATCAAACTGCTCTTGACCATGTAGGGTTAAATTTTGAGTGGGACATTTTTGTTATGTAGAGTGAAAAAGGTTGAGAAACTAGTGGTGAGGTTTTTTGTAATCTGATTTAAGATATGGAAAGAGATTTTTAGACTGAATTAAGATCCTCTAAAGAGATAAATGAGATGGTGGTGATTCTGTGAAACAGTCCCCCACAGAGCTGGTTCGTTTGCCAGAAGCTTAAGGGATAATGTCCTGTTTTAGAGGTTTGTTTGTGAAGTCTCTGCCAGTATTTGTGCAATTGCTAGCAACAACAGATCTTAAGCACAGCTGTTACATCAGTTTCCTTGAAAAAAACCCTTAAAACCAGTTTTTATAAAGCCTTGACAGCTTATTTGCATCTTATCTGCAACACACTACATAATTTCAGAGAAAAAATAATTGGCCATCAAGACCAAGCATGGTATGCATCAGCATAGCAAGTGTTTGTGACACTTCATCAATTCAGTGGACACAGCTTCATTAATAGTAGTTTGTGTCTCCTTTTCTTTCTTCAGGCATCTGCAGTGTGCTTACGAGCACCTGTTTCTGAGTCTTTGTCTCGGCTACAAAGAGACCAGTTGCAAAAATTTGCTCAGTACCTAATCAGTGAACTTCCACAACAGGTAAGTGGGGACCGTCATCTGATTGGCAACTTGTTAAATGCAGTTATCTTTATTCTGGGTCAATTTATGTGATGTCTTTTGTTGCAAAATAACCAGTTATGCTATTCAGTTGTGAGCTGCTGGGAAGGGATTCAGTTCTAGCTCTTTTCAGTTTTGCTATTCTATTATTTGACAGTTGTCTGTTGCCAGACAATTGGCTATCCATATCAGCCATATCAGCTATGAATATGTATATTCATAGCTATCCATATCAGCATGAATATATACTAAGCTTGTGAAAGATCGAACACAGTAAATCAGTTCGTGATTGTTGAAAATTTAGGTCAGCCCAAATCAGCTTGTTTCTTTTTTTGTATGTTTGGTTAGCTAAGTGGAGAGAACTACCCAGATAAAGTATTGGATGTGACTTAAGTGGGCACTTTCTAATGCATCTAACTGGTAACCTTTTGACTTCCCCCAGTGTAGCTTCTTAGTGATTCATAAAAATCATTCAGTGTAATAGACATGACATTTTTTTAGTCAAAGGTTAAGTCTGCTCTCTCATTCCTTAAATATGTGTGTTGTTCAGGGTCAGGTCGTTTGTATAACCTGCCTAAAATGTTTGCACAAAATAGACAAGAATACCCAAGTGATTGTGAAATGGCTGCTTTAAAATTACAAGGGCTTGGCAATTTTTTTATGCTGGTTCAGCTAAAGGAGATTGAGAAAAACTGACCTGCATGGGTATCTGTCACATTTCAGCAGTGCATTTGGAACACACTCCTCTTAAGTAGGAGTTAGATTACTGGAAGCATGTGCCTAAAATTCGTCTTATGGTACTGTGCTTAGGGACACTAAGATATTCTATTGCTAAAACATCCTATAGATTTCCTACAGAAATACTAATCTTCTTATGAGAGGAAATAGAGGAATTGTATAATATGAAAGTGATAAAAAAATACTGCTTTTTTGTTGCTGAGAGATGAGGGCTAGTGGTGTGTGCTTCTTGCTGCATTACATAACAGGCAAAGCTTTTTTTCTCTCCTCAGACTAAGCTTTATGGTACAGTCTGGTGCTTAGTAGGGGAGGGCTTTGAAAGGCTAGTAGTGGTAATAGTTGTTTCCTGAATGGCATGTGAATTGGGATGTTTGCTTTTAGGTATTCTGTGTCTGTCTGCTCCTCTCTGCAGGGTTTATTTCTCCTTTGGTCACATGTATCAGCTGTGCATCAGGGACATCTGGTTAATTAATTATTGCAATTTTGCCAGATAATCTGATGAATGCTGCCCAACAGAAAAGTTTGGGGTTTATTGGGAGATATCTTAATCTATGTTGTGTAATTCCTTTAAAAAGGCAAGGCACGGCCCAAGTTCTTTCAACAGTCTTATTCCTGGTCTTGAAGATTTCTGGATGGAGATAGATACTCTAATTCCTTGGGACCCCGTATTTTGACTACATGATGTAGAATTAGAGTGGGCTGTACATGTGATTCTATTTTATCCTTATTTCCAGTTTATGAATGACATGGTACAGTATTATAATGCTGAATTACTTTCATGTGTGAGGGAACGATGATTTATAGGAAGGCTTTTCAGAATCTCTGTAGAAAGTGTTTTCTGTATCTAGAAAAATCATGGAAAAGCTGATGGAATTAATTTCCTCGTTCGTCGCTCAAGAGCTATTTCCCCTTATTAAGCCAGTATTCCTATTCCAATTAAGCATGAATATCTTAAAAAATAAAAGACTGAAGGAGAGTCACTGCAGGTCCCTGGCACTTCAGCCTTAAGATGTGACACTGCCGAGACCTGTGAATTTTCTTAAAATATGTAGTAGTGGGAAAACGGTACAAAATAGCTTAATGCTGAATCTGTTTCTTTAGATTATTGAAATGCAAAAAATATCCTTATGAAGAGTTTTCATCCATCTGTTTGAGATGTATCTGTAGTATTTGCAAATACAGGTATACTGAATGTGCTTTTCTTTACAGTAGGAGTGATCTTTTACCTCAGCTGTTGTATGGAGCTGTGGGGGATATCAGACATTCTGTTGCAAGTCATTTTAATCCTAATTATGTGTATTGACAATTTGCCTGTTCTGTGCATACATACAAAAGGCTAAATGGATCTATACTTTTCAGACTTAGTGTGGGGGAAAAAACTCTTTCTACTGTGCATTTTTCTTTCAAAAATAGCATTTTAAGGGTATATCTACATGGAATTTTACAATCAGTGTGAACCTTCTCTGCTTATACTCTGAGCTGGTCCAAAAGCTATGATTAGTTTAGTGCTGAAATTGCATTCATCTACTACTGAATCTCTTTGCTAACTGGATGGTCAATAAGCTAAAGTCTGCTCCAAAAATTGTGTACATGTATTTTATAGTTAGCTCCCCTGCTCCCATTTGCTTGGGTTTTAGAGAAATTATTTAGGGACAAGAAGTAAAGATCTTTCAAATTGCAGGAAATTTGTGACCTTGACAGCAGTGGCTTCCCTAACTCTCAAAATTATGCAGTATCATGACTCTGAAAATGTTGCAGTATCACTTTCTGTAGGCTTCTATTCCTCAAGAAGTGAGAGAGGAGTTAATAAATTGTGATGCTTTTGCTTACTTATTAGGGTGTGACTGCAGAAAGTGAGCCTTTCGTGGGCTGTGAGAGAGCTGTCGCAGCTGGTGGCTGTTGTGTGATCTTTAGCACCCTCTGTCGTCCTTTCTGAAAACGTAGAACTCTGTATTCCATACTCCTGAAATTGCCAGAGTGCTTCAGTCATGATCTTTGCCTGGGTGTAGCAGGGTAAGAAATGCTGTGTATATTGAAAGTTTGCTTCCTGTTTTCAGATTCTTCCAACAGCTCAGCGATTGCTGGATGAGTTGTTATCATCTCAGTCTACTGCCATCAACACAGTGTGTGGAGCCCCAGGTAATTTTAATACTTCTTATTTCAGCAATCTGTATCACAGATAGGAAGAGAATGATTCCATTGCTTCAGGTTTCTGAACTGATTTCTTACCTGGTAGCTTGGATTGCAGGTGGAAATAGAGGAAAAGGGATGGGTCTTGGCGCCTACATGTATATATGGCGCAACGACAGGCACCTCAGAGAGCTTGCAGAGGAAGGGAGCATCAGGCAATGCACTTTCTAACAAAGTGTTTTTCTTTTTAATTTGGTATTAAATACAGACTCCTGGGAATATCGGTTGGAGGGGACATCTCCCAGGTTCCTGCTTAAAACTGGACTATTTGCAACATTAGACTGGGTTAGCTGGGATTTGGGTAGCTTACCTAAGAGTTGATTGCCAGAGATGTTAGAGCATTCCTGTTTTAGTGCTGCATTACCCTCTTGGTCAAGAAGACTCTGCTAATTTAATGTTGTTAATGTTGAAGGTAATGTTATGGTAACATTTTAAGAAAATTCTGAATATGGTGTTCAGCAGTGGGTGAAATAACTTGGGTAGCACTGCCTGTGTCCTCTGTGGTTGGGCACATAAAGTATCTTCAAAGCTTTCAGACTGTAGATGTGTTTTTTATTTGTAAGATCCCACTGCTGGACCTTCTGCATCAGATCAAAGCACCTGGTACTTAGATGAATCTACTCTGAGTGATAACATAAAGAAAACCCTTCATAAATTTTGTGGACCCACTCCTGTTGTTTTCAGGTAAGCTGTTTCCCGTTGAAAGGAAAATGTGATGTTCATGTGATCTGTAAATTCATTCACCATATAGCCTGTATGCTTTGGACTGAGAGATGCTCAGTTTCATGGTTGCTCTTCTGGACTGTATTTTTGTGTAGCTTCTGCAGTGTTATTTCAGTAGAGCAGACCGTATTGTACAGTATTTGCTTGTGTGGTGTTCTTTAGCTCATTATACATTCTGTCTTTTAGGTGTCTGTGTCATTGAAGGGCAAATATATTTCTGGATGTACATTATACTCAGGATTTTCTGTGACTCTGCTTGATTTAATTTTTTTCTCCGTGTTCTTCTGCTTTATATACAGTGATGTGAATTCAATGTATCTGTCTTCCACTGAGCCACCAGCTGCTGCTGAGTGGGCTTGTCTGCGGCGTCCCCTGCGAGGAAGGGAACCTGAAGGCATCTGGAACTTGCTTTCCATTGTGCGGGAGATGTTTAAGAGACGGGATAGCAATGCAGCTCCTTTGCTGGAGATTCTGACTGACCAGTGTCTCAACTATGAGCAGGTATCTCTTTGCTTGGAGTGGGGGGATTTTCTGGGGAACCAGGCAGAGCCAGTAACTAGTGCTTTGTCTCTATACAACCCATGGCTGAATACAATTATTTTAATAGCCCATGTGTGTTGTAGGCAGGTGCTTCTCCACACTAAAAGGATGTTACAGTTTGCTCTTGTTCTGATTTAGTGATGTCCTGGTAACACTGTATTCCCCAAATGCCTTGATTCTTTTAACATGAATATGTAGAGTTTGAGTTGTTTTGTTCAGCATATTTGATTTGATTTCTTCCTAATCAAGGTGATTTATTTTGCAGTTGTTCTGTTTCTCTTTTTTTTTTTTTTTTAACAAGGCACATCATGTATGAGCTGTCATGTTGATAAAAACTAAATCTATATGTTGTGTGATAGAATCTCAGATTCTTTTGTTATCTTTACAGAAGACACCTTTTGGTGGATTGAAGCAGTACTTTTTTATTATTTGTTAAAATAATATTAGAAAAAAAGATTCCTTTTGGTAGTTCAGGACTTCGACCTCAGTTTCTAATATAAACTGTGGTGTATGTTTCCTTATTGCTCCATCCCATACCTTCTCGACTTTAAGCAAGGGAAAGGAAATGCTCCATTTATTACATTTGTTTACTTTTTCTCTCCAAGTGTGAAGACCTCTAGGAAGTGAATGTCCTGTGAGTGTTTTGTTCCCTGGGCATGTGCCTTCTAACTAGAGAAATGTTGAGGCCCTTAGTTCTCACAAACCAATATTGCTTTAATAGTCATAGTTATTTTGGAGTCAAATGAAAACCTGGTATTAACTACAGATCCTGTTTCCTTGGGATTATGAGGTGGAGTGAGAGCAGGGGATGAGATGTTGGCCCCAACATGGCTCCACTGAACTTTTTCTGCTGCAGATAACTGGCTGGTGGTACAGTGTGCGAACATCTGCGTCACACAGCAGTGCCAGTGGGCACACAGGACGCAGCAGCGGCCAGTCAGAAGTAGCTGCTCATGCTTGTGCAAGCATGTGTGATGAGATGGTGGTTCTTTGGAGGCTGGCTGTCCTCGACCCAACTATTAGTCCACAGAGGTGAGCTCCAGAATCAGTTCCTATCTATCTTTAATTTCTCTGATACTCAACCACACTAAAGACTTTCATCATGTAGATTTCTTGTGTTTGTATCATTACCTCAATTCAACCATTAGTCCTTCTGGACTATGTGCTCTGTAGCATTCGAAGCATTGTAATTACTTTAATTGCTATTGCTGCTTACTTTTAGCAACATCAAGTAGTGTGACTGATTTGTTTTCTGAGCATTCTTTCTTACATGGGTGTAATTCTGCATTTTAGTCTCCCAGTGGAGAACATTTGAATGATAGCATCAGCTACCAAGTAATTCTAAAGGTTTCTATATTTAACCATTCAGCAATTTAATGAAATTCTGTTTAGCCCAGTCATTCACTATTGTGTATTTTGAGATGAGCCAGTTCTTACTTCCTGTGCTCTTAGGGAGTTTATTCTCTGCAGTGTATTAGTAAACAGTGTCACCAGTGTATGATTTTCAACGTTTTCAATTGTCTGAGAAAAAAATTTGTGGCTTCTGCAGATTTCTAAACCATATTGTACTCTGGTAAGTCACTGCCATCTTCATTTAGCACCATCTTTATTTAGCACCAGTTGAATAGCAGAGGAGGTACTGAGAACTCCTGTTGAGATACTGCGGTTGACATCGTAATAGTTTGTTTTGTACATCTTGTCTACAGAGTGTGGTGTATAAAATGTATTGGATTAGTTTAATGTGCTATAAATTCTCAGAAGTTTCTCAGAAGAAATGAAAACAGGATGGCAATTTCAGAACAATTACATGTTAACAGGATTTTCTTTCTCTGAATTGTATAACATTAATAAAATGCCCTATGGAAGGCATATTAGGGACACTAAAATGGATGCAGTTTCTATCTTGTAGAGTTTACAATACAAAGTAGCTAAGTATAGGAGTTGAAGACAAAAACTGTAGGAAACTGGGAATGAGGCTTAAAATAAACACAAACATCAATCAAATCACACAGAAAAAGCATAAAGTATTTAAATAACGTATGAAGAATGAAATATTAATAACGTATGAAGCATAAAGTATTTTAATAACGTATGAAGTTGTGCTATCTGTATTCACATTTGAGTTATTTGATGCAGTTCAGATTTGCTCAGATCTCCTACTCAAACTAATGAATAATTGAAATGCTCCTGCCTGATTACCTATTCTCTTGGTGTTTGAATACTCTCCAAGGACCCTGTTCTTGTGCTTCCCAGTCCTTACAGTGACTCACAAGGAGACTTCACAGATTCTCATACTTATGTTCCCCTTCCTGAGTAGTTCCTGCTCCTTTTTCCTTCTGAAAATCATGTTCTTAACCAGTATGTTTCCTGGTTAATTACTTTCTTGAGTGGACAAATTAAGTAGTCCATTTCATTTAGTCCCTTTTGTCCCAATACCCAATACCAATTTGCACCTAAATTAGGTCACCTCAATTTTTATTTTGTTTTCTTGTCCTTTTGATAGGAAATCTGATAGGATTTAAGTGTTGGGATTATATATCAGAAATGTGTGGCAGAAATGGCACACTGCAGAATGGCAGTTGATTGAGACACCTGGTGAAATTTCTAGAAATCTATTTTTCTCTTTAATTCGATGACCATTTAGACTATTTTGCTCAAGTGCGTAGGCTCTATGTGAGATTTGGAGCTGGAAAATGCGGAACTGTTTTGTTCTTCCCATAGTAATAGGGGGGCATGGGACTAACTGTGTAACATGAGTCTACGTAGTCCTGCCAGTTTGCTGCTTCTTCAGACTTCCTTGAACATCAATTATTGCTGTCCCTATGGTTTGCAACAGTTTGTTCTCCTGAGGACAGCCCGCTAAACTTAATTTAAGTTGTTGGCCTCTATATAGGCACATTAGGGTAAAAAGCAAAATGCCTGGGAGGGAGATTAGATGGTCCTGTCTGTCATTGTGCTTCCCTGGGTAGGCTGTGTACGTTGTACTTGTGCATGCCTTAACTGGAGTTATTCACAGGGCTGTTTCACAGCTGCTACAAACTGTTTTATGAGTGTTTCCAAGGGCAGTTCCCCATGGAACTGAGACTGACTCTGAGACTCATCTCACTCATCTGGGACTCCTGAGACTCAAATCACTAACACCTTACTTAGGGCAGATAAGCAAACAGGGCAGACAGCGTTTTATTTTAAACCTCCCAGTTTGTATTGTGCTTTCATGTTGGTGATGTTCTTTTGTTTCTGGTCATGAACCTGATCTGGAAAGGTTCTAATCTGAACCTTTTGGTTCTGATCTGAACCTGTCTAGAACCCAGTTGTTAATTTATCTGTTTGCTTTTTTCAGTCTGTCTTCTTATTAGTGCTGCCTCTATTTAGTATTAACTTAATTCAGCAGATGATGTTTCTGACCAAAGGAAGAAAATGTTCTGTGGGTTGAGTAGTAGTTTGTTGCAGGTGCTTTTTGTGTCTGCTTCCTAAGCTGTCCCCTTTATTCTCTTAGGCGCAGGGATCTTTGCTCACAGCTCAGACAGTGGCAGCTGAAAGTCATAGATAATGTTAAGAGAGGTCAGCACAAGAAATCACTGGAGAAGCTCTTCCAAGGTTTCAAGCCAGCTGTAGAAGCCTGTTACTTCAGCTGGGAGGAAGCTTATCCCATTCCTGGGATTACATATAGCAGCACTGACAAGAAGAACTCATTCTGTTGGGTAAAGGCCATCCAACAGAGGAGCTGCCGGTTGCAGTGTGTGGAAAGTGCTTGTGAGGCTGGTAGGACCCACGGCCAGGAACTTGGGGGACCGTGTCTGCAGCCTGGGGACAGGCTGCGGCCCTCACCCCAGGAGCCAGCGGTTCGTCCAAAAGAGCTCACTGGCAAGAGGAAAGTTGTCTCTGAAACGCCGCAGAGGGTTCTGAGACGGCTCTCAGCAGAAGGGGATAAAGCTGTCTATAAGACTGCAGTGAGCAAAGCAAAGTTGCCAGTGAGCAAAGGCTTGACCAGTAAACATAGTGGGAAACGCCGTATGAGCAGTGAGGACAGCTCTCTGGAGCCAGACTTGGCAGAGATGAGCCTGGATGACAGCAGCTTGGCACTGGGAGCAGAAGCCAGCAATACCTTCAGTTTTACAGAAAGTCCACTGAGCAGGAGCTACAGGGATGCCTTTGAGGAGGATGGTGGAGTGTACTTCTCTGAGGGACCAGAGCCTACTCTCAGGAGCAGTTCCATGGCCAAGAAACCCCCCAAGGATCCTGTGGGGGAGATGGGTAGTGGTGATGATGACCTGCCTTCTGCAGATGAGAACTCTGGTGGTATGAGTCTGAAGCCAGAAGAAGTGGGAGAAAATGGTGCAGCAGGGGGAGGGGATGATGGAGAAGAGGAAGATGATTACCAGGTATACTATCTGAACCCACAAGAGGTAGCCAAGGAAGATGATGACAAAGCTGAAGGGGGAATTGAAGAGGAGCAGGATATATTTGCTGGTATCAAGCCTCTGGAACAGGAGAACCGGATGGAGGTAAGTTGAATCTAGTTAAAAATGCTGTTTTGCAGTTTTATGTGTTGTATAAATCATGGTCTCACCACGTTCATAGCTGTCACACTTAACCTAGGATGGTGTTAAATCAAGTGCCTAATTACAATGCTGTGATAACCGTGTCGTAAGGTATCTAAAAGCTTAGTGTAGCATATGTCTGCTTCCCACAAGCTTGATTCCCTGTTTCTGTGCTAACTGCAAGTGTGTCCCAGTTTTAGTTAGTCCCATCTCACACTCCAGGATTTACAAACGTAGAAAAAACAGTGTGTGCTTTTCACCTAGTCTAACCCTTTAAAATTATCTGAAATTAAGAATAAGACATGCTCAGCAAGAAAAACTTAAATCCAACCATTTAAGCAGAAGTTCTTTGGAAAGGAGAAACAGTCTAAATAAACCGTGTCTTATTCCAGTAATAACCACAAAATGTGCTTAGAGATTGCACCTATATAACCAAGCAGCCAAATGGCAATGCATGGAAATAGTGGTAGTTTGAAGTTTAGCATTTTTTGAGCTATTCTCTGATCTCTTAGCACTTGCAGAGAGGATGGGACTTAATAACGTAAGAAAAGGCTTTTTAGGTGAGTGCTTGGAGGAGTGGTGGTGAAGGACTAGGCAAGGAGGACTCTGCTGCTGAAATTAGTAGTGAATTGTACTTGCAGTCAAACAGGTGGTTTGAGCAGGCTGACTCCAGGCTGGGTAGTGTGGTTTGAACATGACTATTTGTTCCTTCTTGCAGATCCTGTTTGCCTGTGCAGAGGCACTGTATGCACATGGATACAGTAATGAGGCTTGCCGCTTGACTGTAGAACTTGCCAGGGACCTACTGGCCAACCCTCCAGATCTCAAAGTGGAGCAGCCGCCAACTAAGGTAGAGAGATGGCAGCAACCATCAGTAGTCTTGATGTTAGTGCAGCTCTGTGCAGCTGGTCCTGTTTCTTGTGGTTCTCTCCAAAACCTTAGTCTCCTATTTCATAATGTCCATCACTGGAAATGTTAGTAGTTTTGCTGTTTCAGGATAAGAGGGTTGGACATAAGCATAAACTTCTGGAAAGTCAGTTGCAGTGACACTAAGTAGTGTTTGTTGTATAGAAGGTTTCCCTTGGAAGGGATGGGCGTGTGACATCTGCCTGCACAGCATCAGCCCAATGGGGAACATGTGTCTTGTCCACAGGCCAGCTCTTTCACTGTGTTGTGCTGGGGTAATGTAGGGGAAGCAGTGATGTTCAGTGGTAATCACTGAAATTTGAGATTCCTCAGCAGAAGGAGCAAAATGTAAATGTATTTTATTCTTTCTCCTGTCTATAATTACTGCAAAGGATAAGAGGACAAGCATGGAGTCATTTAGGATGTTTAGAAAAGTGTCCTGTGACAAATTTCTCCTCAAACAGGGCAAAAAGAACAAGGTGTCAACTAGCAAGCAGACATGGATGGCAACCAACACCTTGTCTAAAGCAGCTTTCTTGCTGACTGTCTTGAGTGAGCGGCTGGAGTACCATAACTTGGCCTTCCAAATAGGAATGTTTGCTCTGGAGCTGCAGAGACCACCTGCCTCTACCAAGGCTCTGGAGGTAATTAAGTATCTCAAAAAGACAGTATCCATAAATGTTGTTCTCTTGGAATGTGTTTGCTTACATGGTTTAAATTTCAGCACCTGAAGTTTGGTTGTGCTTTTATAGGTTTTCTTAAAATGGATTGCAGTAGAACTAAATCAGTTGAGTGCACATCCCATTAGGATATGTTGATCTCGTAAAAAAATTATTAGCAGTATCACTTCAGCTGTTGTTACCTTCACTGATAGGAAGCTCAGACCTCGTGTGTCAACAGGTCTTTGATTTCACATGAAGCTATAGGTCTGAAAATATTTAAATGAGTACAAAATTTTTTATGAATGTATTATTTGGATAAAAACAGCCTAGTTCTTATCTTAAATATGTTTTCATTTTGCTTTGCTAATGTGGAGAACACAAAGTCATTTGTAAATATCCATATTTGTCCATATTTGCATCAGTGAAATGGTTTGAAAGTTCTTCCTTAGGGTGAATTGGTGCAATTGTTGTGTGTTTGAAAATTGTTGCTTTTGCTGGTACCTCATTCACTGGCAAGCAAGCATATGCACTGTACAAGCATATTATTTTGGACACTCCTTGATTACTATGAGGACTCCTGTTTTGAAAAAAGTGTCCAGTGAAGATCATGTCTCTGTGATTTACAGCTACCTTGCTTTTCACTGCAGGGTTGTTCAGTCCCTTAGAGTGTGTATTGTTGCTAGTTATCCACCAACTACAATTATTACACTAATTATCTGTGCTTCTTATGGTCTGATTAGAAGACTGTGAGTTTGGCAGTAAGGTAGCAGTCATTTGCTACCTTAAAGAAAACTATTGCTTTCGTGTGTTAAGAATGGAGAGAATACAGACGCAGAGCAGTGAAATGTCTTCATCCTGATGGCATGTGTGCTGCAACTGTGCCTGTTCTTCTGCTAATCAGTCTCTGGTGTCTCAAATGGGTGTATCACTAACATAGCATCCTTTCTTCCTACAATTACAAGTAACCACCTTTTCCACTGGCCTATCCAGTCAGATACTTCTGCTGATGTTCTTATGAGAGCTGATGCATTTTTTTCTATATGCAGCTGAAAAGTGAACATTTGATTTAAAAAATTTGTTTATAAATATGAAGCAAGACTGTTATTAGATTTGAAAACCTGTTTTCATTGTGGAGAGAATGGTAATGATGGCTAGGCTGGCAAGCATTGGTATCATTTAATAAACTAATAAAAACTACTGTTGTACTTTATGTATAAGGGAGAATGATCTGTGTCCCACAGGGGACTGTGCTGTTGACAGCTTTTATTCTCTTTCCTTGTGGATACTACCAGGTGAAGCTGGCTTATCAGGAATCTGAGATTGCAGCCCTCTTGAAGAAGATTCCCTTGGGCACCAATGAGATGAACACTATTCGAGGAAGAGCTGAAGAACTGCGAGAAGGGACCTTGTGTGATTACCGTCCTGTCCTGCCTCTGATGTTGGCAAGCTTTATATTTGATGTCCTGTGCACTCCAGGTACTGACAGCACTGGCCTGAGCATGTGCAGGGCATATTCTGAGATGCCAGGTCTTGAGGGATTTCCAAAGAGAAAATGTCTTCTGTATAAGAACAACCAAAGTTTAATTCTTCATATGCTGTTGCTTGCACTTGCTTCTACATTGTTTTAAAGATATTTTGTTCCCCAGTGGAACAGTTTCTCCTTTTGCCTACATTTGAAAACAACTGCACACTTAAGACATTTCAGCACTCTATGTGTGTTTGTAAAATAGTTATAAATTACTGACTTTGCTGCTTTTATGCTGGTTATATTCAGAGGAAGCTAATATAAATCAAGAATATAAAAAGAATACAGCAACCTAGGATTAGAAGACTGACTTGGCAATATACTGGTTTGGAGCCTTCTGAGTTTAGAGAGAGAAATGGGAAGAAAACCCTGTAAGGTGCTGTGGTCTTGAAACTGGTATGAGGCTAAGAATAGGACCACAGGAAGCTCTGCAAATTCAGAAAGCTCTCAGAAATGTCTTTTGCTTTGAAGCCTTAGCTTTGAAAGATGAACACTAATTCTGTTGTCTTCTTTCAGTGGTTTCTCCTACAGGCTCTAGACCCCCAAGCCGTAACTGGAACAATGAAATGCCTGGAGATGAAGAGCTTGGTTTTGAGGCAGCTGTTGCTGCGCTTGGTAAGAATCTTTTACAAGGAAAGTCTGCCTTCATCCATGTTCTGCATGCTTTCCCATTTTGAATGGCGAGAGTTCATTCCAGTTTGGTGCAGAAATAGAAGTGTTTTCAGAGTTTGACAGAACCAGATGCAGGATTCTACATGCCAGGGTTGAGGTATCATTGCAAAGCTGTAAAAAAATGGAAGGAGAATACTGGACGAGAACTCAGTGTTTAGGTAGTAACATGAATTTTAGCTTTCTGCTTGCTCTTTTGTGAGGAAATATGTATTGCCTGGACTTCAGTGGAAATGGACAGTTTCAGAGAATAAAAGGCAATCATTTTTTAAGAGATTAGACAATGATAGTGAAAGATTAGCAGAAATACTCTCAAGCATTATCATATCATTCAGGATCTTAGCATTGTACTGAATTCTTGCCTCGTTTGCTTCAACAACGAAGCAGTGATTGTATACACGTTATGTTGACAATACTGTATGCATGTTTTAAAGCAGTATGCAAAAAGAAATGAAATGGATTAGACAAGACTTGTTGTTTGTTGCCTCATTTCTGAAAGAAAGAGGATGAGTTTTTTATGATGTTGGAATGCTGGCTTGTAGCATCTGCAGAAGCAAAAGATTTGTTTCAAGATAGGGTTGTAGGCTTGCCTGGACTCTTCCTGTAGCCTTTTAGTATCTGGTTGTTCTGACAGTTATGGCCAACTTAGTATTCTAGGGACAGACTGCAGCTTCTGTTTATTCATAGCCTCTTTTTGAAGTTAGCAGAAGAAATATTATTTTGCCTGTAACAGTGAAGCGATTAAAACAGTCTGAAGTATAGACAGCTCTCAGGAGGTAGTGTAGTCCCATGAGCTCACTTGTCTCTTCATGCTCTGTTTTATGGGCTGCAGGTATGAAAACAACTGTCAGTGAAGCAGAACATCCTCTGTTGTGTGAAGGCACACGAAGGGAGAAAGGTGATCTGGCACTAGCCCTGATGATCACTTACAAGGATGATCAGTCTAAGCTGAAGAAGGTGAGTTTCCCTTTGAAAGGGGAGAGGGAGAAGGAAGGGTTTGGGTTTTGATGGATTTGATAGTTTTGCCAGTGAGTAGAAGTTGCTGTGTCACATATTGATGTTTTACAAGCTGTGTTGTGGTATTTAAATTCATCTACTGCTGCAAAATTGTGCGGAGTGTGTTGCCCTGGGAGAGGCACTCTTTCCATAGGTTTCTTAAGATCCAGTCAGGAGATGTGTTGTCACTGCTTTTATTGCTAAGACAAGTCCACTCCTAAGGGTTTTTGGTGCGCAGTCTGTGTGTGGTATGGAATTGCACATGTTTTGCTGCAGTGATATTGGTTTGCAGAACAGTATAGCTAGCAAAAGCTGTTTCTTAACCTCTCACCTCTTTGATATACTAGTTCAGTACACCTGTCTTAATTTCCTATGCAAGAGAGAGAGTAAAACTCTGCCTGTCTACCCCAAAGGAAGAAAAAAAATTGAAAACTGCTGAAGCTTCAGAAAGGATTTTATTGATCTTTTATATTCAGAAATCCTCCTACACAGCAAGAACTACATTATTAGTGTCTTTTTGTCTCCTAAGAGAGAAGCATTTTTGCTATAGTCTTCTCCAGGGAATAACAGGGACACCATGATATCAATCATGTGTGCATAAATGATCTGTCAGACTTGTGGTGTTGATTAAATATGAGAACAAACAGTAGAAGTGGACAAACCTTTAGAATGTGGTGATGCATTGTTCCCCAATTACATAATAAATTATGATAAGAAAATGTTACTATAGGCCAGTATAAAGCAGTTTCTCTAGTAGCTTTGCCCATTTCTCAGTAATGTATGACAGGATTTTTTGAATGGTAAGTGTGGAATTTTTGTGACTTAAACAACGTCTGGCAGAACTAAATTTAGAATTCTCCATTCTGTTCTTGATATACCAGAATTGCTTATTTTTTGTGAGTGTTGGGTGCTTTTCAAGTAAAGCCAGTGGCTGTTTCAAGTGAAAATGTAGTATTACTGAGTCTTTGCTTCCTCAAGTAATGCAGACCACATGGCTCTCAACTGTGTATTGCATTGCTCTTTGGTGCAGGAAGATGATGCATATTTTCTAGAAAATAAGCATTTTCTTTTTTTTCTCCAACAAATAAAATTTGTTGTCCACCAGGAAGTTGATTTGTTATTTTGCCTCTTTGTCTTAGTGTAATTCCTGGTCTGTTACCCTTCTGCTGAGTGCCTTCTGTTTGTTTTCCTTGCTTGTGAAGATTTTAGACAAACTCCTGGACAGAGAGAGTCAAACTCATAAACCACAGACGCTGAGTTCTTTCTACTCATCCAGCAAGCCTGCAGTTGCCAATCAAAAATCTCCTTCCAAGCATGCTGCCCAGTCTGCTGCAGCTATCCAGCAGCTTCCAGGGACTTCTGTCACTCAGCAAGCTGCTGTAAGCACTGCAGTTCAGAGCAGTCCTGAGAACTTTGTGGAGAAGAGTACACAGGGTAAGAAGGCATTTGCAACAGCTATGCTAAAATTTTCCATAGTTACAGCCCATTTTCCAAATCTTGAGTTAAATGTTCTTGGCCTAGTGTCAGATGATTCAAAAGAAAACTGAGACAATCATGCTCATAAATATAATTAATTTTATAAAAATCCTTTATCTTTTGATACTTGTATCTTTTAAATGGCCCCGATTTTAGAGATACAGAAACAAGATGATGTTAATGTTGTCACTGTTCTGTTTAGCAGAGAGCTCTCAGAGGTCCCCCTGTGAGCCAGCTGCAGAGGCCACTGTTTTGAAACAAGAGGGAAAGGTCCCCAGTCGTCTGGCCCTTGGAAACCGAGGTGGATACAATGGGAGATGCTGGGGTTCACCTGTCAGGCAGAAGAAGAAACACACAGGTGGGAATGGACTAGCTCATACAGCATCTAGTGCTCTCTTAGGCGGTCTGCTGGGGTGTACCCAAGAAAGCCAGAGAAGAGCTTTTTACAAGGACATGTAGTGATATGACAAAGGATAACAGCTTTAAACTGAAAGATGGGAGGTTCAGATTGGACATTAGGAATAAGTTCTTTAAGAGTCGTGAGGCTCTGAACAGGTTGCACAGAGAAGTGGTGCATGCCCCATCCCTGGGAGTTCAAGACCAGGTTGGATGGGACTGGGAGAAATTCTATTCTGTGACTCTGGGATTTTACTTGTCAGCCTTTCCTGTACAACAGAAGCAGCTGAGTATCTCTGAGGTGTTTGACATGGACAAATAAGATTTGCTCCATGAGTTTCCTGCCTTTCTTGAACCAGTTATGTTCTGTGTGATGGATTAGATACCTGGAGCTCAATGACTGCTGACTCTAGAAGTGCAGCACTGTGCTGCTGGACCAGAAACAAATTCAGAGAAGCTGCTGCCTCTCTATACTTCTCTTGGGAAGGGTATAAGTTAGAGGCAGAGGACGTGAAGGTTGTGCAGCATGTATCTGAAGGGTTTTCTTCCTGTTTGTATAATCTGTGGAACTTGACTTTGTAAGTGCATTTGCTTCTTGTTATTATACTCTGCCACAAAACTTGGCAGGTGGAGTGAGGAGCTGTGATGGTGTGAAGGGGGAAATAAAGATGCCTTGTTCTTGGGCTCTTCTGCATTTTAATGCAAGAATTACAAAATGTCACTGATGTCTGTGGTCAAATTGATTTAATCTCTCTCAGTTTGCAGTGAATGCCTGTCAGCCCTAAGGCAGTCACTGACACAACTGATCTTAGCTGGTACCGCAGGTGATATGGTTCAGAGTTTACCTTCCCACATTGCATTTACCAACCCTGGTGACATTTCTGTGTTGGTTCTGGTGTTGTAGGCATGGCTAGTATTGACAGCAGTGCTCCTGAAACCACCTCTGACAGTTCTCCAACACTCAGTCGGCGTCCTCTACGTGGGGGCTGGGCAACAACATCCTGGGGCAGAGGACAGGACAGTGACAGCATCAGCAGTTCTTCAAGTGATTCACTGGGATCTTCCTCTTCCAGTGGCAGTAGGAGAGCTAGTGGGGGAGCCCGTGCAAAGACTGTGGAAGTTGGCAGGTAATGAATAATACCAATGCACAGAGGCAACCTCTAGGCCGGATGTCGGGGGCATGGCACGTGTGTGTTGGGAAATACTTTATGGGGAAAATTTGCTTTGTTTCCTCTGGGCCCTAAAGACAGGAGCTCCAGCTGGCAAACTTGGGGTACTTATCTGAAAGATTCCTCTGTCTTTCTTCTAGGTATAAAGGGAGGCGGCTGGAGAGCCATGCTCCTCATGTCCCAAACCAGCCCTCAGAGGCAGCTGCTCACTTCTACTTCGAATTGGCCAAGACAGTCCTTATCAAAGCAGGTGGAAACAGCAGTACCTCTATCTTCACCCACCCTTCCTCCAGTGGTGGGCACCAGGGACCACACCGCAACCTTCACCTCTGCGCCTTTGAGATTGGGCTGTATGCACTAGGGCTGCACAACTTCGTGTCTCCCAACTGGCTCTCTCGAACTTACTCCTCGCATGTCTCTTGGATCACAGGTTACAGCAAAACTTTATTGAGAGGCTAACTTTTGGGCAGGAAGTGGGGTAGGGAGGCAAGCTTGTTCTTGAAAATGGTGATACTGGTGTGCTGTAGGAGCTCACACAGCTGCAGTAGTTGCTGATCAGCAGTGATTTACACAGTGGTCGTTACTTGGGCCTGGAAAGTTCTTGTGACATCTTTCTTGTTTGTACTGCAACATGCTTCAGTCTAAAAAGCCCACTTCTCATACAGAGATTGGTCTTTACCTCTCCTTCAGAAGTGTGCTGAAGTGACAGACATTTGTCAAGTATGAACATGCTCTCTGGCTATGTTCAGTTTTCACTTTCCTCTTCCTTCTGACTGCACCCATACCTACTACCTATCCATATGGCTTTTAGATGCATAAAAAACACACCTTCAAAAATTCATGTTTTCCTGACATGAATTAATAGACTGGCAGTCCAGACCGGTTTGTGGGTACTAAAATCACCTATAGCAAGTACTTTTTGCTATTTCCAATGCATTTTAGCTTAAGTAATGGTGTCCTCACTCACCACTTGCTCATTGAGGGCTCTTGTTGGTCCTGCATTTTGGGAGATAGCGCCTAAATTTGATGTGAACCTTAAGGGAAGCAACTGGGCTGTGTCACTGCTGCTGAAGGAAGTGAAGAGTGCACCTGCTGTTAAAAGAAAGCTAACTGTGCTGGGCATACAGTGGTGTGAGAGTCTCTCTCACTCTTCTTCTTAGGGCAGGCCATGGAGATTGGTAGCGCAGCCTTGAACATCTTAGTGGAGTGTTGGGATGGACATCTAACTCCCCCAGAGGTGGCATCATTGGCAGACAGAGCTTCACGGGCAAGAGACTCCAACATGGTGCGGGCAGCTGCTGAACTGGCACTCAGCTGCCTGCCTCATGCCCATGCCCTGAACCCAAATGAGATCCAGAGGGCTCTGGTGCAGTGTAAGGAACAGGTGAGCATCTCATGGCAGCTGCTATTGGAGGCTGATTGCTAGCATCAAGGATGTGCTGTTGTTACCTGTGGGGTTGGCTCCTTTGCTACTGCCCGGCCTTAATCCCAGTTCTCTGGATTTCTTATGTTTCATGAATAACACTGGTTATTCTGCTGCATAGCATCTGGCCGGTCCCCCATAGTATTAGTCATTTTAGAGCGCCTTGTACTTCTCCCCTCTTGTAGTTTTTCTTTCTTGTGTTTCTCATTTTACATTCTTAACTTCCTTTGTTTCACTGCTCCCAGGACAACCTGATGCTGGAAAAGGCCTGCATGGCAGTAGAAGAGGCAGCTAAAGGAGGTGGCGTGTACCCAGAAGTCCTCTTTGAAGTAGCTCATCAGTGGTACTGGCTTTATGAACAGACTGTTGGTGGGACCCAGAGAGAAGGTGCCACTGGCTGCAGTGCCGGTGCCGCGCGGGCCGTGTCTGAAGCAGCGCGTGGCTTGGCAGACAGCCGGGTGACCTCAGAGCCGACCACAGTGACAGTGGCAGCTGCAGTAACTGCAGCAGCAACCGTCATGCCAGTGATCTCTGTGGGGTCAACCATGTACCAGCAGCACACGGTGGCAGGGCCAGCAATGGCACATACACACACGCAGGGTCTCCACCCTTACACCACCCTTCAGACTCACATCCCCTGTAATCCCCAGTATATCGGACACACTATCCAGCACATGCCGCGCCCAGCTGTCTTCCCGGTCCCTGGCTCGGCGTATCCACAGGTGAGTTTTGGCTGTGCCTTGTTCATTTACTGTGACCTTGTGTGGCTGCTTCTGTGGGAGTATGTTGAAGTGGGGAGAGCATGGCGCTCAGACCTGTCATGATTTGAGATCAGGTCCCTCTTTCTGCTCTCAGTTGCCAGTTGGTGACACTTATTTTGGCCCTCCAGCTCAGCATTTGCACAATAAAGAGCCTTTTGTAGCTGTGTTTAAAGTCTCAAGAGAATATAAAATATAATATGTCAGTAGTTCTCAATTTCTATTGCTCTGTAGTTTCTCAGAAGGCACTGGACAGAAGCTTGTTTTCTTGAGAGCTTGCAGGCTAAATAGAGACTATGATGGGAAAGCCAAATAAAAGTTATTTTAACCTTTGCCTATTTTGGAAGGTCTTGGAGTGGTCTTCTGCAAAATTATTAGGTTTTTTTAAAGGAGAAGGAGCCAGCAGATGTAATGCTCATGTGGTACAAGTTTCTGCCTTTTCTTCCTTCAGACTGGACTTTTCAAGCTCTGGGGCTTGTGTGGGGACATGATGTTTTGAATTGCTTCAAAGTGGTCAGGCGAAGTAGCCACAACTGTTCTGTACCTTCTGTTGCAGGGTGTCCATCCAGCATTCATAGGGGCGCAGTACCCTTACTCAGTAACAGCACCGTCACTGGCAGCTACAGCAGTGTCCTTCCCTGGCGTGCCCGTCCCCTCCATGACACAGATTGCGGTGCATCCCTATCACAGTGAGACGGGACTGTCGCTGTCTTCCAATGTAGCATGTAAGTTACAGCTCTGGGCTGGGGAGCAGAGGTTTCTTTACTGTCTCTTAGCTGTTCCCCAGTGAGGTCCTGTTCCTTATTTATTACAAGTGGAATGAGGGTTCTTGCACTGGAAAGTTCTGGCCAAATGCACACCGTTCTGAAGGTGTGCATGCTCAGGGGTAGTGGGATTCCCAAGGGGGCCTGATACAGCTAGCAAGAGGAACTTCTGTTCACCTGAATTTCCAGTATGAGATTGTTTTGGCCTCAAGACTAAATCATGTTCGGAGCCCTTGTGGTCTTTCTGACATCTAACCTTTAAAAGCTTAATTCCTGCTCTCCTTGGGGCAAGGTGACCATAGAGATGATCTTGAGCAGACTCACGTAATTCTCTTGGGTCAGGTGAACAGAGTGCAGGAAGCAGGCAGAGTTCTGCTACAGAAGCACTACTAAATGTTTTATCATGCCTGAAAGGATTGGAGGCAGCCAGTGCCCAAATGTGGAACTATCAGAGATGACAGATGTTTTGTCGAGTCATGTCAATAGCTTTTGTAATGGTTGTTCATGTGTTGTGCTAGGGCTTGTGTGATGGTGAAAATCCATGAAGTAGTGTGTAGCACTGGGGCAACAGATCTTGACTGGATTGTGGACATGTTGTCATTGCCATGGAGTTCTGCACCAGTGGGTTGCACTTGACCCCAATCTCTGCTAACCCCTCACTGGAGAGGCTGTAATGTTTCCCTGTTTTCAGTGTGTTGCAACTCACCAGGTGCTGGAAGACTGGTATGTGGAAAAATACTGAAGAGTTGTGTTGATCTCCTTCATATTCAGAGTATCTGGAGAGTAATTTCAGTTATTTTTTTATCCAGTATTTTGATGCTAAAAAGCTAGCACAAAGGCAAATAAAACAGTCTTGAAGGCCTTAGGATCTCATAGCTGCCAGCCTTAGTCACAATCTGATGCTGTGAGTTTTCATTGTGAGAAACCATTTCTGTATTCCTCCAAAGAGTTATGGATCTTCCAGAAGTGCTAATTCATCTTAGAACACTTAAAATAGCGGAAGGAGAAAACAACCCCGCCCTTTCCAGCTGCCATTGTTTACGGCTTCCATAAACTTATTTTCAGTTCTTACAATACTGTTTCACTGTTCCTGAAGTACAGAATCATGTGGTGATGCCTGAGCTCTGGCAATAATTTACCTCACTCTTACAGGTTATTCTCCTTGGCCAGACTTCAAATGCAGTATCAATTTTGCCTTGCTTTGTGCAGTGTTTGGCACCTTGTGTGCCCTTGGTTGAGGGGGTTAGACAGGTCTTTCCTGGGAGCTGTATTGTTCTCAGGTATTTAACTATGCACTAGCAAACACGGAGGGGGAAATAAAAAGGAACTTACAGCATTGCTCAAGCTGGTGTAGTAGCATCATAGAGAAACTGTGAAGTAAGGGTAACAATTTGCACACACCTAATGGCATCTGTGCTCTGGAGTTCTCAAGCAAACCTTGCTTTTTGTTCTTTGTACATTTCTTGAGAGGGACAGGTAAATTTGAGTCTTGTAAGAGTTCAGCTTAGTGATTCAGTGTTTGCTGCTGTCTGTACAAGTTTAGGTGGTACAATGCAATGGATTTGCATTTGAAACCTGTCATTTCCCTTGAGTTTGCTCATACTAGTTAAGTGTCTGAAGGTGACAACTTCTCAAGTCTCCTTGCTGTTTTTTACTGTTGATACATGCTGCCAGTGTGTGCAGGGACTGTTCTTTCCAGGGACGGATTGGAGGTCAGCCTCCAGTAAAAGCCTTCCTGAACCGAGTGACAGCTGTCGTACAGCTGAAGTGGAAGAACCTTGATTGTTGGACTTGATCTTTGAGTGACTTAATTCTGTTCCTGCTCAGTAATTTTCCTAGCAGTTTCTCATCATATAGACATACACATGATTGTTTCCTCGGACAAGAAATCAGAACCAAACATTTTGTTTAATAATAGCAAATGTCTTCGAATCAACACGTTTACAAGTAAAACATGGATTTTGTGCATGTTCACAAGATACTTCAGAAGAAATGGACACACATGTAACTGACCCTGTCAGGCCCACCTTGCAAACAGAATAGAGCTATTTCTGGCCCATTGTATTTCAGTTGTAAGCCTGTGGGTTTTGGTTGCTTTATTGTTCTGTTTGGGGGAATATAACCCTACACTGGCAGGGGGCAGTCAGGTGAAGGAGATGATGTCCCAAGTAAACCTTCTTTTAGGCTGGTGCTGGGTCCTAATGCTGCTGTTTTGCTCTCTTCAGTAGGCAGTGTCCATGCAGGATCAACGTTCCCAGCGATTCAGGGTGCTTCCTTGACAACTCTGTCCTCACAGCCCAACTCCCTTGTTACGGGGGGTTTTCCTGCCGAGGATGAGCAGCACAGTCAGCCTGTGAGCCCCCAGGGTCTGCACTACCTCCACTCTGCATACCGAGTTGGTAAGGATGGCCAAGTGGGTTTCTGTAGTCCCCTTGAGAGGGATTCAGGGCAAGGCTGCAGGTTTTCACTGTCAATTTGGCAATTGGCTGCTGCACCTGTTGAGGGTGACTGCACCTGAGGGACATGGGAAAAGCAAGTTGATGATCAGATGTGGAGTCTAAAAATGAAGGTAAAGCATTGTAAGATTGGACAATTACTTTCCAGGACCATCAGAGCAGAAAAGAAAACTAAGTGGGTTAAGGCTGGGAAGAGTCTTGTCTTTTAGCAGATGTACATAAAGGAGCCTGAATAGAGCTCCAAGGATGTGACTATATGATAAAATGATATTTGACTCCTGCTGCTCAGGGATGGGGAGGGCACACCTCTAGTTTAATAGCAGCTGAGTATTCAGATGCACAAAGGAAGTGCCCTGTGCCTCTCCAGTTATTTGTTAACGATAGATGCAGAGGGAACTTATATTTAGTGAAGAGTGGGTATCTAATTAGTATTCCTTTCCCAGTCACACTGGTTATGAGAAAATAAGAGTGTCTGCCTGAATTGCCATTGGTACAAGAATAGTAGTCTTGGGGTTTGGGATTAAGCTTAGATTGCAGTAAGCTGCTGTAGTAGTACGTAGTAAGCTACTTGTACACAGACTCATGGTTCAACCCAGTGGATACTTGATGTAGGATAAGGAAGCCTCTAAAATAAGCAAAGGAAGAGAAACAGCAAGAAAATGGAAGGAAAACTTGACCTTTTTTTAAAAGCTAGAATAGAGAGTACTTGTTAGCTAGAAAGGTGTGCAGATGTAGTTTAAAATATCAGTGGTACATGGCATGCCATGAAGGGTGTTTAGTAACCTGAATAAGAGAGAGGCACACAGGCAGGGAAGATGGTCTGGAAGATCAGGATGTGGCAAATGTTGGTGTTTGAATATTGTTTAAATGGGTGGATTTATCTGAAGGACTGTAATGGCACAAGTGAAATGTTTGCAGATTGGCAATCCTGCAGCTCAGTGGTAGCCTGTTGTCTTTGCTGCAGAGCAGGCTGGTTTGGGTAGCTTCTCTGTTGCAAAATTTAGATCAAAAGCTTTGCTTTCAGGACATTTCTTGTAGTGCAGCCTTTGGGGCTCTCTGCTTGACGCTGCCGTGGATGCTTGAGTGTCTCTTTGCAGCTCTGGTGAGGGGTGATGGCTGTGCAGGTTTCCCAGCCTGGAGAAGCAGATCCAGATGTTCTTGCAGATAGTTCCTGTGCTGGCAGGCTCCAAGGCTGGCCTTTTGTTTCTGTCTGGACTCTGCAGCTGTGGAATTTTCTTCTGGTGGAGGGCAGGCCAGTAAGGTTGTGTTGTAGTGAGTGAAATGCTAGACTTAGCCTTACTGGCAGAAGTGCTGCTTGACTGTGGCTGCCCCTTTCTCACAGGGATGCTGGCTCTGGAGATGCTTGGCCGAAGAGCTCACAACGACCATCCCAACAACTTCTCCCGCAGCCCGCCCTACACTGAGGATGTAAAATGGCTCCTTGGGTTAGCTGCAAAGTTAGGTAAGGCTCAGAGCAGTACTTAACAGAAATCCACTTGCTGGGATTTGGGCTATGATGGGAAAAAGCTCTTGAAGGAATGAAACTTCAAGGATTGGGCGAGCCTGATATCAGTGCCATTCCTGAGAGAAGATCCCTACTGCTCTTTCATCCATTCATTTGTCCCATTTTTGGGTTCTGTAGGCATGCTGTTGAATTTTGAGTCACTGGATGAAGTACATGAGATTGGACAGGGTTCAGAGCTTGTATCTCTTCCATTCTATAATATCAATTCTTTCTTTTCCATTTGCACTGTATTGTAGGTATTCTTCTTATGTATATTTATACCTTCTGTGAGGACTTTTTATAGCAATAGGTGCTCAAAACACCTATTTTTGGGGGGGTTGCTTGTTTTTACTTCCATTTTGCTCTTGGATCTTTTTTGTCAGCTCACTTTCTAAATTCTTTCATAAGCCGTAAGAACTAAAAAAATCTTTACAAACAGCCTTCTATGTAGCTTCTGCTTCTGCTGGCAGAGCTCCACTGTAGGAAGTGGTGGGGAAGCTTGACTTATGTCTACAGCCTCCTTAAAGCCTGAGTGCTGAGGCATCTAGGTGCTTCCTTGATGGGCAGTCAGGAAACAGTGGAGAAGGTACAGTGTTATCCTTGTCTGTCTAGTAACCTTGTCAAATTAGTTTCCTTTCACATCTCCTTTAAAGAAAAGTGAATTTGGGAACACCAGTAACTGAGGTGGTATCTGGTCTCTCCTCAAACCTAATGGATATAGCAGAATCTTCTCTGTCCCATGAGTTTGCTAGACTGTCTCCCCCAAGCCTGCTGGAGGATGCAGTACATGGAGAAGGTGCTCCAGATCCAGGTTCTTGCTGTGAAGTGTGATTTCTTGTGTGTCTGTTATCTTAGCACTGTTGTTCTGACTTCCTCCTGTGCAGGTGTAAACTACGTGCATCAGTTTTGCGTTGGTGCTGCCAAGGGGGTGCTGAGCCCTTTTGTGCTCCAGGAGATCATCATGGAAGCTCTACAGAGGCTCAACCCTGCCCATGTGCACAACCACCTGCGCACCCCAGCCTTCCACCAGCTGGTGCAGAGGTGCCAGCAGGCCTATATGCAGGTAAAGTGTGGCTTATCTTCTTGCCAGTCAGAGCTGCCAGGCCATTGCCTGCCTTGGAGGTGCTGCCTGTGTGTGCATGTGCAGAGGGGAAGGGGCCTTGGGCACTGGGAGCTGACGTGGTCCATTTCCTGATGCAGCCTTCTCCCTCAGCAGGGACTGGAGTAGATATCACGTGCCTGAATGGGGGCTGCATGCAAAAGAACTCACTGTACTGCTTCTGCCAAGGCCTTCCACCTCCTGTGCTCTTCCATGAAGGCTGGGGTGGTTGTGTTCTTTCTCACTCCAAATGCTATGTGTACCTTTTAACTTCTGAACTTTCTTTGTTTTCAAGCCTCATGTCCACCCCTGTCCCTAGCCCATCCTTTTTACTTTTTTGTTAGTAGTAGCCTGTTTTCCCCTCCTCACAAAGTTCTGGCATGGCTGTCTGGTGTGCCAGTGCTGACACCAACAGTGGAAATGGCTTGGTCAGCTACCAGCACAGATATCCCAGGCTTTGCTGAAACCAGTGTTTCAGTGAGCCAGCTGGAATACCAAAGCTGCCTGTTTTTTAAAACAGTGCAATCAAGACACCTCACATATACCTGCTTCTCTTGAATAAATCACCAGAGGGTGATTCTGCAGCCATATTGGCCAGATTGAATTAGCTGTTCTATCACCCTAGATGGTATTTTTGAGACATGACAACTTCTTCATTTGACCTTGAAAGCTAAGCCTGTTTTGGGGCCTTCTTTGAGAAGCTGATAGAAGTGACAGTGTAAAAAGCCTAGAGATATTTTGTAGCAATTTAGTGTAAACTTTACTCAGCCCACGTCCCTTAGCAAAGGAGATATACAGTGACCAGGAATGAAAGGTTGTGAGGGGTGGATGCTGGTGGGGTAGAATATTACCTGTCCCTTTAGTGCTGTACCTTCCCTTTAGGCCCAATAGAGTGCTCATGACATCGAGGTCTCTTACTGATGTTGTGTGCTGCATTTTGGTGCTCTGAGGGAGCACTGCCCTTGGGTGTGCTGGGGTGTAGGACACAGCACTGCTGCTTTTGAGGTACTCTTCTGTCAGAGCTGCGAGTCTTGGCACCACTGGTGGGTAACAGGACCATGTGGCCTATTGCTCTGGGAGCTCAGTCTTCTGAGTTTCACCAGCAGGAGGGTGGTGAGCAAATGCCTTAAGGCTCTTTCCCTTTTCCCATCCAGTACATCCATCATCGGCTGATCCATCTCACTCCAGCTGACTACGATGACTTTGTGAATGCCATCCGCAGCGCCAGAAGCGCCTTCTGCCTGACTCCCATGGGCGTGATGCAGTTTAATGATATTCTCCAGAACCTAAAGCGCAGCAAGCAGACAAAGGAGCTGTGGCAAAGGGTCTCTCTGGAAATGACCACCTTCTCACCATGACATCAGGTGGAGCTCCACGGACACACAACCCTTTGCCCCCAACATAGTTGTAGTTCCATTTACACCATCCTTCCTTCTGGTGTCTTTTTTATTTTAGTTTTAACTTGTTGGAAACCACTGATCTGATGTATTTATACCATGACATTCCTCTCCAGCACTGTTGCGTGTTGGCGCTCTGCTTTGCTCGCTCTTCCTCCTCCTTCTCAGTGGGCTGCAGGCTTGAGAAGCATCAGGAAATGAGAAGGAAGTTGAGCTGGCTGCCCTGTGGTGTAGTCACCGCTTTTTTCCCTGAGCCCTGGGAGGCTGTTCTGCGAGCAGTTTGCAGTGTGATTGCGCACATGTTAGAGGGGTTGGGGATTCTGTCTGAAATATTTATTTTGGCATTTATAAATATGTAAACTTTTTTTTTTTTTTTTTTTTAATGAGCTTCTCTTACTCCACACACCATCTCCTTTTGGAGAGTGGCTGGAACTGCTGTGCACAGTGAGTGCTCCCTCCATCCCTTTCAGCAACTCCTGGTGAGAGAAGCTGAGACTGGAGTAGCAGGGCCAGGGCCACCTCTGCAGCTTTCTGCAGCAGCTGAGGACAGAGGCTGGAGCTCGGGCAGTGAGTCCTTGACTGCACTGAGCTGCCTGGAGACTGCCAGAAGTGCTTGAGCTCTTTCTCAGGAGCGTCCCTCACTGGGCACTGCTGGCTCATAGAATGTTTTGATCCTGGTTGTTACAAGTTGTACAATCCTGTTTCTTTTGGCTGGGGTATTACTCTCCTGTAATCACTTTCTTATCCCTCGTCTCTTCTCGTTTCTGATTAAACACTTGTTTTCTTAGACTGACTCTCTTCTCTCTGCTATGATGTTGGCAGTCTGAAGGAGCTGGCCAGCTGTGTGTCAGTGGGAGCTCCTGTGAGCCTTGGTAGGTGGCTGCTGTGCTCTGGGGACGGCAATCCAGCACGAGCTGGGGCCCAAAGGTTTCTTGCCTGGTACTGCTCTGACAATGACCTGCCTCTGCAGAGGCTGAGGTACATGTTTGATGGGTGTTGGGAGAGTTGGTGGTAAGCCTGGGATATTCTTCCTACAGTTCTGTCAGTCACTGGGTTCCTTTTCTAGCCTTGATAATGTGTGATAATGCAGAGCCTTGTATTTCCCAAGTATTGTGCAGAACACCAGCTGCTCCCATGTATTTAGAGAGCTATTTGGTGGACTATGAAAGATATCTAGTAGGGATGGCGTTGCAGAAAATTAAGTTTAGATAGCTTAAGTGTATAAGCACATACATTTCAGGGCTTTTAAAGTGGAAGTTAAATAACTCATGGATGCTAAGAATCCCATTTCTCAGCAGTAATGTATTTTGCTTCTTACTTGGGTTTAGCCAATGAGTTTTTGTTTCTGCAAGTTAGAAATATGTGCCTGTTTGATATTTTCAATGATACTCTTAAAGAATAAAGTAAATCATAGGCACAGGGCAAAAGAGATGAACAGGCTCTTTGGGTTTGGCTTTGTGTACTGCACAGGCCAGTGAGTATGGCTTAGGCTCCTCTACTTCTGATTGTGCAACAGTAACTATTTAAAGATGTCCTTATAGCTCCTTGTGTTCCTCCATAAGGTGTCTAGTTGCATGCTAACTAGAAATGCAGATGATCGTAATAATGCGTTAGGCTCTGTGTTTTTTAAACTGAAGTCTGTGTTGATTATGAGCTGCCTGTTGCTTGGCAAAACTTCTGGATTTGACTGGAGAGCACAGCCTAATGATGTGTGGAAGGTTTGGGTTCCTAGAACACTTTCTGTGCTCTGGTTCTTGCATGTTCAGAACTGTGAAAGGAGCATAGAGAAAAATGAGTTGTCTAATAAAGTCTAATCTTTTCGAATGCTATAGAGGAAAAATCTGTGGAAGAGAAGGGAGCGTGTTTTAGAAGGAAAGAAGCAGAAGGGAAATGGGTAAAAGAGCTGAATATTAAGTATCAGGAGCAGAAGTGACTTGTAGCATTAAGGATTTGGATTGAATAGGGAAATGAAATGTCAGAGCCTCATCTGAGATGTTGATTGGAAAAATACGCTTACACCCTGAGCAGGCGAGTTGTCAGACCACTGTGTGGTAATTTGTTGTTGTTCCTGAGCCAAGTCCCATGAGATATATCTGAGCAGGGACAGAAGAAAGTGAGGAAAGAGAGGATGATGTTTTTTATTGCCATGTGGCTGTGAGGCTATTGAGGTATTTTTCCTTTATAAGAGATGGGATGAGCCCTGATGGCCCCAGAAGCATTCATTTCCTGTTAAAAAAGAACAGTTATTACCCACTGCAGTCTTGTTAGTCAGTCAGTATTCCAGGAGTGGGTAACATATATAGGCTTAGAAATTCTGAAAAGACATTTCAGAAGACCTGTAAAAGAGGTTGCAGGCAACTCAAATTTACTTTTTCTGGTAACACGTGTTTTTTCACTTGGAGTAAATGTTCCCTAGGACTTTCCCAACAACACATGAAATGTCTCCATCTCTGGACATGTTCACCTATTACCATCTTTCTTGCCTGTGAAAATTTTCTTTTGGAGGCACTTTCCAGGAATATGAATTAACAGAACAGTATTTGCCTTTGAACTTCACTGTCTTTACAGCCCATGAACAAGGTGAGTTTGGGCTGTCCTTTAATGAAATGATGTGCCTGGCAACAGGTATGGCTGTAATTAGCTGAAAAGCCCCCTACCTTGTTTTGTTTACAGTCTGTACTATTTATTTGGGATTTTTATTTTGTTTTTTGGAGAGTCTGTTCAGAACTAGCCTTCTGGAGAGGTGTTGAAACTTCAGTTTTAAAATTTTTTTGCTTGGGTTTGGTTTTTATCAAGCCTGAACTGTGGTATTTTGGAG
Organism: Pyrgilauda ruficollis; assembly: GCF_017590135.1. Lineage (NCBI taxonomy): Eukaryota > Metazoa > Chordata > Aves > Passeriformes > Passeridae > Pyrgilauda > Pyrgilauda ruficollis. The sequence goes on along the minus strand of NW_024509210.1, from coordinate 11,947,000 downwards.
CAGAATACAGCTTTCACTTTCCCACCTTATTTAGCAGCAGCTTGGCTATTGCTACACAGTGCTGGAGTGCTCTGTGGAACCTTGGAAACCTCAGTCAGTGGAAATGGGGTAAGCATTGAAGTACCAATGAAGTTCTTCACCACCTCTTGGTCGAAGTTGTCAGCTGTAGCAAAATGGCATAAATTTAGAGTAGTTTTCTATAAGAGGCAGAAAAGTTGTAGTTTTCTTACCTAGACATTAAGAGACGGGCAGCATATAAAAATGAATTTTTCAGGATGTGACTGGGAAAAGGATGTGCCAAAAGAGATATGTTCTCACAGTAGTCTGCTACCACTGACTTTTTTTTCTCTTTTTTTCTTTTTCCTTTTTTTTTTTTTTTCAAACTGAGGTGCAGAAAGTAAAAGGTTGGGCCATCAGGACTTCTCAGCATTTGCTCACCATGACTGCATAGGAGTTTTCTTTTAAACCCTTTTAAGCCATAGACCAAATGGCTCTCAACTACAGTTTATTTAAAATATTTTGTGTTTTCTCTTTTTGTGCCTGAATTTAAGTGCCATTGACCATGATTATGGTGAAGGCAGGGTCTTTTGGTTGGTGGTTTTTTTTTTGTTTTTTTTTTTAACTGCCTCCCCCTCACTATCTCCTTGCCCCCAGAATAATTCAATTGTGGCTTTTGAACTCATTTCTGCTTCCTGTTTCCATTTTAAGGGTATCTGCACTTGGGGCAGGGTGGTGGACACACCTCTCCCAAAGTAGCATTAAATTGTGGAAGCTGGAAGTGCAGCTGGGGCTGTTCTGGGTGAGGGTTTTCATTTGAGCTGAGGACTAGTGAGTGCTCTCCCTGAGGGCACCATGCAGATGAAGTGTGTGTGCTGTCAGGAGCTGCCATTACTGAATAGTGTTTCTGCTTCTTGTAAAGACTGATTGTGCTCTGTAAACAAGTGACTTTTTATCTTGAGGGCATTGTGTGCTCCCAGTTACAGAATTCATAACTACTCAGTGCTGTCCAGGCTGCACTGCAAAATTCCTTTTTTGCCATGAAGGAGTTGTGAGTTTTAAGGGGAAAATGGTGGAAATACATTGAATCTAGTACGTATCTGGTATATGTACGTAGCATGCACTGTGAACAGGGACTGGGTCCCTGACATTTCCTTCCATGTCCTACTTATATTGCCTCATTTAAGTCAGCCAAGAATTTTTATCTGTAAGTCCTGAAGAGCACCTTTTCCAGTGACCTGTGGGGTTATGGCCCAGCCTGATTTATGATCCTGTCACTGTAAGTGACATAACCATGAGCTGGATTCTGACTGCTGCAATGGTGTCACCACTATGGACCTGCTGGTTTACAAGCATTGTGGAGAGATGTGAGAGCTGACAAAGCTATGGAGATGAGAAAGGTGAATGACCAAGTCTTGGAAGAAAGCCACTTTTTAAAGCTAAAAATAGATTCTTTATTTCTACATAGACTAGTGGAGATGAGTGTCAGGAATACTTTTTGTAGCAAAACAGCCTGCTGAGTGTTTCAGAAGTGAATATTACTTGGTTAGTTGTGGTTTTTAACCCCCACAAGCCTTTAAGAAAAAAGGAACAAGCAAACTGATAAATGGAGAGAAGGGGCCAGTGTTCTATCTGTGTTCTGCTGTGTGATGGGGGATGGAGTCCTGTACTCAGGCAGCCTGAAAACACTTTTATGTGTTGGCTGTCACTGTGGTGGTGTCTTGTGTGCAGTTGCACCATGTCAGCCAGGAGTCCCTCAGGCTTCAGCATTGTTTGATTCATTTGGCACGTTTGGACCTGTTTATCATTACTTTTCTGGCCATGTTACTACTGATACAGCAAAATGATCAGCAAGGAATCAAAGGATTTTCTTTCCAACTGAGTGTAAGAGCTGAAAAACATCAGGGTGAGGTTGATCAAGTGGCTTGTTAGATTTCTGTGTGTTATTCTGACTTCCAGGAGCTGCAGGTTTCTGTCAGGAATATTTGTCTTTGCAGTGCTGTCATCCAATGAAAATTGCAATTTTCAGTCATCAGCTTTTTGTGTAGAAGTGATACATGCTGCCATCTAGAGAGAAATTGTTCAGTTCCCTTAGGAGGTCTTCACCCTATAGTTGAGATTTCATGCCAGTGTTCCCTGAATGTTGTGCTGACTAGAAAGAGGCAGCAGACAACTTTTAAGTATCTTCCTAAATGAATTCCTGAGGTGGTTTACAAGCACAAGCTACAAAGAGAGTCCTATTGTTGTTTTGCCAGTTTCTCACCTTTCATGCACCTGCCTATAAGAATCACATGGCCTTCTGATTCCTGGGTCAAATGACTCCTTTTTAAATGGGAGTTGCATGAGACTAAAGAAGTTTTTTAAAAATACATTACCAAAAAAAAAACCCTTAAGGTCCTGTTTCGTGCTTATCATTTTCCTTTGTCTTAGAAGTGAACTGGTTACCATGAACTTCTGCTACACAGCAGTGAGGCAAGAAGGTGAGGTTTGTTTCTACTCTGGAAGTGTGAGGATCTGGAATGGTTTAGTGCCAAATGGGTCAGTATCTAGCACCCAGTGTCTCTCCCTAAAAAAGATGGGGGTTGGTGGCTTTTTGATATCACAGAGCTTCTGATATTATACATGGTTCTCTTAGGAGGCAGTGTTTGGTTCCACAGCTTTGAAGAGATGTCTGGAACACAGGTAGCTTCTGCATCCATGTGCTGTCAGAGAAAGGTAGCAGATTTGAAAACAGCTCTTCATCAGGTAAGGACATCCTGTATTTGGAGCTGTCCATAGCAGGTGCTTTGTTTGTCATTAGCATAAGCAGTAAGAACTAGTGCAGTCCAGAAATTAAGCAACCAGGGGAGGGAAGAAATAATGAGACTCCACAGTTGCCATTTGCTGCCTTGAGTGACAAACTATTACCAGTAAAGTAACGCTGACTTACTGAGCCCCTCCCAACATTTATTCCTCACACCACATTTATTTTTACTGGGCCTCTCCTCAAAGATGTACCATAGTCTGAGGTAAAGCATGAAGTGATTGTGTGACGATCTATCATGAATTAAGAGCAGGAAAACATTTAAGGGAGCAGCACAGTCATTGGTCCTGGGATCCTCCACCTCCTGTGGCAGCATGTGAAAATGCCTTGCTGCTGCCAGGGTTATTTGTGAAGCGGCTGGTGGAGGGAGAGCTGTAGGACTGTTTTACAATGCTTTCACAAGCATGACTACTCAAACAATGTTTTCCTTCCAGTTTTTACTGTAAGGACTGCTGTGCCAGGCACACCTGGACATGAGGGACAGAGCCAAGCTCTGCTATGGCAGGCACAGCAGCTGGAAACAACTGCAGTAGCCAAGAATGGCCCCAAAGTCATCGCTGTTGCAAACCAGTAAGAATGAATCTCAAACTCCAGGCTGGCTGCAAGCTGTAGCACACTGCTTCTGCCTTGTTTCAAACGTAAGTTAAACACCACTGTTGCCTTTCCAAATACCAGCTCTAAGGCCTGGAGGAGGATTTCCAGTTTTTCTTACCCTATTACCAGCACAGGGGCCATGACACCACTCCAAATCATCACAAAGAAGAAAAATAAGTAGTACATTTATTGAATCTCCACTTACTACTACTTCTAGCCTTTATTGAGACACATGTGCTCAGCTTCGAGAGCCAAGAATTTCTTCATTATCATTCAATGTGAATGATGCTATACATGAATCAAGTGCAGGAAGTTAGGCTTTTCTCTCTTAATGGGAATGAGAGAGGGGTTTCTAGTCTTTCCATCCGTTTTTTGGCTGCACAAAATAACCCTTTCCAAGGGCACATGAAATAAAATACTATATTGCATACTATATACATTTACATACAATGGTAAATGCACCATTCATTCTGAAATACACAATACCTAAGGCTCAATGGAAAAGCTCAGTTGAAGCAACTTCTCTCTGGATGAGAGAGAAGTGGCTTGTGACAGTTGTGGAAGTTTCCATAACTTCATGTGGATCCTGCCCCTCTGCAGCACTGTCCAAGGACCACCTGTGCCTGGGAAGGAGGGGTCAAAGAAAATATATACAACCAAGATGGAGGATTTCCTCTGAGAAGAATTATCCAGCAGCTGCAGGAGGAGACAAAGTACCTTAGTGTACTTACTTTACCATCTGCAGAAACCCCTTTTAGGCATAGGATACCACTTCTGGTGCAAAGCCATCCCTTTATAGCTGAACAATACTTACTTTTAACTGTTTTTTTTTCCTTTTCTCCTTGGACTGTTGGCGTGCAAGAAGATTAAAACAGTGCTAGCAACTGGACTGTGTGGTAGGGGCACTGGAACTGTTGGATTTTTTTTTTTAAGCTGATCAGACAGGGGGAACTGAATTGCCTGCTTTCAGCTGTAACATCAGCCTTATTTTACAATACCTGAGCTTTGCCTCCCCCCCCTGCTGCTCTGCTGCACTTACACACACTTCCCAAGTGCTCTACAGGGACATTACTGCTCCTTGGTTATGTTTTGAAATGTCTTTAGTCCCTGCAGGAAAATACTTGCCACATGTGGCAAATCTTTTCTCTAAGATAACAAAGCAATTCATTGACCAGAGTCACCAGACACTGTATCACACCCGAGGCACTGCAGAGGAGAGGCAAGGTTACCTGTCCCTCCCTTCCCCGCAGTGCCCACCATCCCCACGCAGGGGCACTGTAAGCAATGGGCACGGGCAGGAACAAGGCGTTCTTGGGCCTCACTGTGCCAGATAGATTACGGATAAAAGCTTGGCTTCACTGCACTAGATTCCCCTTTTATTAGGCTGCTGCTCTTTTCTCAGCAGTGGGCTCAATTGTCTCCCCTCTTCAGCCTTTACTTCTGGGCTCAGAGAAGTAATACATTAACTCCAGCTCATGCCTGTTTCATAGACTGAGAAAAGTAATTTAAAAATACACAAAGTGTTAACTCTGCTTTCTGCCCTGCTCTAAGTAGGGCAGGCATTTCAAATCCTTCCTGTAAGTAAAAGTTGAACTGCAGTAGCACACCATTAATACTCAAGAATGTGACCTGCACTCTATGCCCCAAGGCAGTGTCAGGGCAGCAGCCCTTTCCAAGGGTGGGGCAAGACTCCACATGCACATTCTCTGCTCCTTTGTCCAGTTGTTTTGGCTTGACAGGAGATGGCATCATAGCACACGTTGGAGCACCACACATCCCAATGGCACTGGCGGCTGGGGAGTCCCTCTCAGCTCCAGCTGGAGTTTTGCAGTTCCTCTCGGAGCCAGGTTGGAAGGGGCTGCCCCAGCCTGTTCATCAGCTTGGATAATTCAATGTTGTGCTCCCGGTAGAAATCTCTTAGAAAGAGCCGTGACTGTGTGGAAAAAACAGACCACATGAGCATGAAAGATGTTACCCTCAACACATGCTCCACAGGTCATCCAGGACAGATGGTAGGAAAATCCATGAGGGTTTGCTGTTTCTACTTCTCTTGTTGCCAAGAGATTTGAGACAGCTACTCACCAAGGAATCCATATCAGGGTATTTCCTTCCTTTGCTCTTTCCTAGGCATTTAGTCTTTCCTCCATCTAGCAGCTGGCACCAAAATCCTTTTGCTTCATCAAATCTGAAAAAGACATTTATCTTTGAAAGATACAGCCACATACCAAATTAGCAGCAGCAGAAATTAAGTAACTCCATAGTTATTTCCTATTTCAGTGCTTTACCTATTTATTTTGTGATATTGGTTCCTTGGATTATTTTAGCACTGGACTACTTTGACAAGAAATCTATTACAAACATGACAGTTTCAGCTTTGTGCAAATTTCAGATGTAACATGGTTACACAATTTGTCTGTTCAGCTGGGGGGAAAGATGATAATCAGTTTTTTGGTGTTTGTAAATTCTTTTAAATCTCCTCCCTATAGCTGAGTATTAGAGAATCCCCTGACTGTTTATAAAGAGTCAAGTGTTTCTTTTCTTGCTCAAACAGACATGAGACAATGCTGGGAACCATGTCTAGATCTGGCCTGGTCTGTCACTTCAGCTGGCCAGAGGTGAGCTTGAGGTTTGAGCAAGTCCCCTGAAGAAACTGGAGGCAAGCTGACAAATCCCATTTATTTTCTGACTCTGGCTGAGGGGTACCAGCAGTACCTCTACTGCAGATACTCCATTCACCATCAGCACATGTGCCACAGTAAGTGAAGCTTTCAAGTAACCTGACATTTCTCTAAATCTGTTCCTCCCTGAGGAGCTGTGTGCTACCCCTTTGGAAATAGCTGTAGGGGGAGAACTGAATTACTTTACTTTCTTTACTGTGAAAGGAAATGGCAACTGTTCTGTGTCTACATGCATGCTGGCATAGGCTGTGACAGCAGAGAAGATATGAAGACAGGTTTCAGCTGCAAAAAACAATATTCAGCATCTTCAGTGGGCTTGCAGAGTTTCCACTGAACACTGGTATGGCCACAGTACACCTTCAACAGCACTTATCTATTCACATTAACTGTACTTGCAGTGTGGGCAAGATCACAGTCACAGCTCAGTAACATCCTGTAAGTGTAGCAGGGAGGTGGTGCCTCTGCTAATGCTCCCTCAGACAGCTCTAGGCACCTGTCAAATCCACATCATCTCTTAATAACAGGCTCTTTACCTCAAAACTGTGCAGTCTGGCCCTAATCTCCATCTGGGTGAAGATATGAGCAGATTGTCACACATTTTTTATCATACTTCCTCTACTTTTTTCAGATACAGGTATAGCAGAAAGCATAAGGACTGCTAATAATTCCAGCACCGTTTCTATAAAATACAAAGACCAAATGGAAAAAAACATCATAGCTACTCCTGTGAACAACTGCATTCTTCTCCATGACAATGTCAGAACCTTGTCCTTCCCCTATAATTTCAGGAAACACCAAGATGTGATTCCAGTCTCCATAAAGCATCTCATGCTATCTGAATCTAATTTTAGGGTTAGGCATAGCTGTGAAATCTTGGCAGATCTTGAGATCAGAGACAAAAAGTATTCTTTCCATCACAGGCTGAGAAAGCATCCTCCCAAAATGGAGTTATTTCCCTACCTGAGGGCCTGGGTGTAGTTGAAGAGCGGTGTAACTCCCAAGAACTTCTGGATGTTGTCCATTACAGAGGCAGGGTTGTGTCTCAGCTCCTGACCATCCACAATGAGAAGCTGAAAAGAGAACAGTTGCCTTAGCCTCTGCCAGCTTGTGCTGACTGACACCTGTGAGCTTCCTCCATCTCCAGCTGCTCTGGCCTGTGTGTACAGGCAGCCAAAATCTGTCTGTTCTAGAACAACACAGTTGGGGGGATGTAGCCCATTTGTCACCAGAGATAGAGAAGTTATGATATGGGCCACAAATACCATATAACAGTACATCATGACAGGCTTTGCTTAATAAAGTTGTCTTTGGCCAAATGCCCTGTAACTAAGTGCTAGGGTCCAGGAGCAGCATGTACAGATTGTCTCTGGAAACCCTTCTTTTTTTTTTGGATGTCAGCAGCCATTGTGCTAGGTATTCTCCTGTTGTATGTCTCATAGACAATGAACAACATTTGTGCTAATAATTATCGACTCCAAAGAATAGAACGGAGCAATAGTCACATGAACTGAAGACTGACCTGCAGTAAGAACAAGGAGGTGTGTGTTTGGCTCCATCATTATTCACAGCAATAACCTCCAGGAATAGTAAGGCAATGAGATACAAGCCTAAGAATACTTTACCATGTCTCTTTTAGTCTTGACAGATCTGTCATGTACAGTTCAGGCTCTGCTGCTTTGGCAGAGAATAAGAGACCAAATGGATGTTATAAACCTCTGCTGGATGCAGACTGTCTGTCTTAAGAATAACCCAGCAGCAGAAAGAACTTGAAAAAACATATCCTGACTCACCACAGTAATCACATATATCTATATATAGACAAAGATAGATAGATAGATAAACAGATAGATAGATATCTTAGACAGTTTAGAAACCTCTTCAGAATTTAGAGATGAAAATAGTCTACACTATTCATTTGCATTTTTGCAAATTTATACACAAAACACCAAATCCTGACATCTCTGCAGTGAACTTTCCCTTCAGCAGACAGCTAAAGGCTTCACAACATGGGAACTAACAAGAGGCAGAGTCCACGAGCCTCTCTGTAAAGCAACAAAACCACAGCAAGTGGCTGAATACCTTCTGAGCCTGAAGAGAGTCCCTGGACTGCAAACTGCCAAGATGAAAGGAAGGGAGTGCTAACACTGCTGTTCTTGCTGAAATTTCCAATACTGTGGAGCCTTCTAGGAGATAACAGTATCCTCATGCACTCATTTCCTTTTACAAATGCAATAAAGTGCAAAATTGGAGTATTCAAGCCTGATTTCTTACCCACTCATAACAGGAGAAAGGAAGTAGTGGCTTTTGTTCCAAAAGACAAGAAAAAAGGTAAAATTAAAATTATGGGGGGAGCACATGCTCATGAATCAGTTTGTTCCCCTCTCCTCCACACTACACCTGCAAGGGGCTGCAGAAGAACCTCTCCTACCTGCCCAGAGGGATAGTACGTCAGCCAGCGCTCCAGGTGAGTGGAATAGCAGCCGGGGAACAGGCAACGGCTCTGCAGGTTGCGCAGCTCCTGCGGGGCCTGGGATTTCGCAGAGATCACTTGGTAGAAGGTGTAGTTGAGTGCCACAGGGTCATTGTGAGCACGCTGGTGCTGAAAAACACAAGCTGAATTCAGGAGCAGGAACACGATTCCGCCTTGCGCTTCTCAGTGCAAACCCCGATGACTCAGCACAGCCACCCAGCAATGCCTCTGTTTGTGGATCTGTCCACACCCTGCAGGGAACCTGCCTCCTCCAGGGAAGCACATCCATGGGCTTTCTACCTCCCCCTGCTGATATACCTCTGTGGCCCTTACCCCCAGCAAAGTGCAGGGAAGTTACCTGATACCATGAATAGGCTCGGTCAGCAGGGTTGATCAGAACAGTAATGATTTTGGCCCGAGGCAGCAGGGCTGCACCACGTTTTGGTACCACCTCTGTGTCAAAGTAATTGGCACTCTTCTCAAACATGAAGTCTGTGCTGGCATTGGAGGGAATGGGAAAGAATTCCATGTACCTGCCAAACAGATAGGATGCTGGTGAGCAGCATGGCCCAACAAGAAAAGCCACGGCCCCATGATGCCCTTACTCCTCTTCAACAGACACAGCTACAGGAAAATTGCACCTCTCCAGTAATGCAAAGGAGTGCAGACATAGCAGAGGGGGTGGTGGCACATGACAAAGAAAGTTGAGAAATTATACAAAGGTAAGAAAGTATTTTGCTGAGAGTGTGTTCCCCAAGTCCCTGGGCAGTGGAAGGAAAAACCTGAGGGTAAGGTCCCAGTTGTAAGCTTTAGCAGGAAAGACATTTTGTACAAGAGTACAGTCAGAATTGTCTGCCTGCCTTGTCACCAACCACTCGCTTAAACCTGTCTAAAGCATTTGTCTCGTTGTACCTCAGTCACTAGCTGAGGTGCCTGGTAAAGAGCTCCTGCCTCACAGGAGCTTGTTGAATGAGTAACATGGATACTGTACGATACTTGATTAACAGGGTAAGAGGGTAAGACGGGCTGGGGACTGTGAAGCACTGGAAAGCTGATGTGTGCAAATCTAAGCTGTGCAACAAACACAAATTCTGTGTTAAATACAAAGATTCTCCCCTTCCACGTGGTGCCACACTCGGATCAATCTGGAGGACTTTCCCAGGGGATGCGCATAGAAAGAAGCCTTCACTTTCGAACCTGTCAGCTAGTGCAAGTGCTCTGTAGTGCTTGACTTCTGTGAGCTCTGCTCAAGTACTAACCATCTTCAAGGATCTTTTCAAAAGTCCCCTAAATGATTAGAGAAGTCCATCTCCCACAATTTGTGGGTAAAGAAATCCCAGAATGCCTTTGCGCCACACAGCCATCCCTCAGAGCCACACACAAGGGAGGCCAGTGCCACTGTCAGCCAAAGCTATTGCTTTGAGTAAGAAACACCTTTAAACTTTCTCTCCCTAGAAACACAGTGGCATAATAGTGCCATGGTGATGCTAGAATTTGCCTGCCAGGTGGAAACTTCTACATGTGAACACCAAGGTATGCATGTGGATACTGGAGTCAGCACAAGGAGCACAATGGCAGTTCTAAGTGTCAAGGCCTGAGAACAATAGCAGGGAAGTTTTCCCCTCCAGTATAATGTGTTTTAACTTTGAAACCATGAAGAACTTTGTAATGAGAACACTGCTGTCTGTTTTGCATGTCAAAGTAAAAGTAACTTCATGACAGCAGTGCATTCAACAAAGACTTGCTGAATTTTTAAAGCTAAATCATACCTACAACTCTCCTGGTGAAGAGTCAGTAAAAATGAGAAACTACTTGTGCTGCTCCTGGGACTACACAGCTGGGTTACCAGGAAAACAGAAAGCACGCACTGAGCAAAGCAGGAAAACTGCTGTTGGGAAACAGAGAAGCTGCTAAGGGGGATGAGGCGGACATACAGAGAGACTTGGGAGAAGGCAACATGTGTGCACCATATCACAGAAGAACATGTGTCAGGTCTCTTACCAATCAATTCCTTTGTGATAGTTGGGGCCATTAAAAAACTGGATCTCCTCAAAGGTGGATGGACTTGGGAAGTTACTGGTGACAGCTGGATGCATGGTCAAGAAGAAGTGCACAGCTGTTGTGCCTGCAACAGGAACCAGTTAATGGGACCTGGGTCACACATAATGCTTTGGCTGAATGAAAGGCTTATCTACACTGCAAGAAACAGTTCCCAGATGGGCACACTCCTCTCCTTTGTAGCTGACCAACCCCGTAACGCATGCAGGTTACAACAGCAGTGACACCAAGCACTACTCAGTCAAGTTCAATCCACATTTGAACTCATGCATTGCCTCCTTTACAAGACATCTGCCACCCTCGTCAGCTACTCCCATGCCCAGTGGCACAGCCACACCGTCAAGTGGCAGAATGCAAACCTGCCACATGAGAGGTGGCCTGGGCAGGAGGTATGCTAGGGTCAACATTAATGTCCTGGGGTGAGAATTTCATCAGAGATGCCTTGTCCTGCCTTTGCTGTAGATGTTTTCTCTTTACCCCACTCTTACTGAGCCACCTGCAACTAGCCTGGGTCATACAGGAGGGCTCATGCTGCGCACACACCATCAGAGCTTCCCAGTGACATAGCCAGGGGACAGCGGCTCTCCTGGGACAAGCTTTGTTCCAAGTCCAGGATCACCATTTGCTGTGGATTGTTGGTACTGCTATTGCACTGCATTACACAGAAAGCCAAGGCTTGAAGAGTGGGTCTTAGCTGAAGAGATTTTGCTCTCTTCAGCCTAGAAGGGAACTCATCAGTACAGTATATACAGCTATGTCACTGCCAACCACAATGCCACAGCAGTTAAAACGTGGTGACAGAGATCAGACAAAGGAGTTTCTCTCCCTCCCAGTGACAGTGACATGGAGCATGCAGTGGGTACACAGATCTGCAGCAATAAAAGCACTAGGGAACATTCATTGTAACGTTTGCTAAGTGTGTGTGCTTAGTCCTGCTGACAGCCTGTTTGTGACACACTAAGGTCACAGGTTCTCTGAGCTTACATGGAAAGCCAAAACAGGTAGGACAAGCCAAGCACAGTGCCAGGGGGTAAGAGTACTGACAAAGTGCAAAGGGCAGCCATACAGATCTACAGCACAGACCTTTCCAGCTCTCTGCAAGAGTGAGATGGAAGCCACAATCTATATAACAGTATTCACATTACCAGTTTTCTGAGGTCCCACGATGAGGAACTTGGGGAGTCGATCACATGTTTTCTCTTTCGACCAGATATCCTTGTGCCTTTTATCATCACAGGGATTCTGTAGCACAAGTGATGAGATTAAGCATTACCACAGAAGGTAATGGCAAGGGGAGGAAAAGCTGGAAGGGCCAGTCCTCTTGGGAAAATGCTATTAGCATATGAAGAACACTTCAGAGCCACACTGCTGCTCTGCCAGGCATCAAGTGTTAAGTAAAAACACTGGGGACTATTTTCAAAAGCTCCAATGACACAGGATCCGAAGTCCCTCTGAGAGTGTTAACCACAGGCCTTGCCCTATGTAGCCATACTGGGCTGGGCCACTGTGACAGCACAGCTCAGCACTGTGAACTTCTGGCAGACAGACAACTCTATCACCTTCAGTTAATTTCATCTGCTCATTACCATGCAGAGAGCTGCTGCACTGGGATAAAATGGAATAAGCATGTTTTTATTTAATGAACATGAATTCTGCAGTGTGAAATTACTTTGAGATTAATCACATTAACATGCCTGCAAGCTCCTCCAGCACCAAACAGGGCTCTTGCTTGCACACTTTACATTTCACAGCAGCTTGCTCTAATACAAGCCCTTTAATGACCCAAATGCCTGCGAGCTGGCCCCTGGTCATGTATGACAGTCAATCCCTGTCCCTAAGCTCACGTTGTGACTGTGTCCTACTGCTCCTACTCCCCATCCTTTCCACCTTGCCATTTGCCACAGGCAGCCTGAAGCCACAGAAGTTAAACCTAAAAGCTTTATGCTTTACCCCTCTGCACTCTGGATCAGCAGTCTTGTTACACTTCAAATGTGGGATACATCCCTTACAAAATCACTAGGAGCAGTAAAAGCTGCCTTCTCACCTGCCACAAGGGATTCTTCTCCTGTGGGAAGATTTCAAAGTACTTTTTTGCAAGTTGGACTGGAGGCAATGTTTGCAGGCGAAGGTTGGTCCAGCACTGCACAAACTTGACCAGGCTCTCAAAAGTGTACAGTCCCAGACGGTCATTCCCATAGTTGGATAGGTGTGTCATGAAGATGCTGATCTGAAAATAAAAAGACATGGGATACTGGTAAATCAGGTAACAGAACTCTTTCTGCCTAGCTTGATTCCATGGTCAGCAAGAAGCTGTTCACAACTCAGACGGTCTTGGCTGAAAAATATCCATCTGTCAGGAAACAGTGCTTGGAAGACAAGAAGAACTCAGGAGAGGAGGATCACAAACCTCTCAGTAATCCCTGGGAATGGTGCAGGGTCATGATAACAGTTTCAAAATCCCATTCAAGTGGCTCTAGGACATTTAGGTGAACGAGGCTTAGTCAGTAACTCCCTACTAGTCAAAAACCTTGTAAAGCCTCTTTCATGGGAAAACAGGGGCTTCTCTTTTCCTCCCCAAGGCACAACCAGGGCAACCTCTTGAGCTGCAGAGTCTGCTACAGCAGGGCAGAAGGCCAGGGAGGGGGCACCACACTGCAGGCCAGGACACACAGCACAGGGACGGTTGTTACAGGAGTCCTTCCTGGGCCCACAGCCCATCAGTTTTCATTCTCTTTGGAGTTGACATCTCAAATGTAAAGGAACAACTGGCAACTCCCACTTTAAAATATGTGTCTGGGGATCTGAACAGGGACTGCAAAGAGACACTGCAGTAGGATATTGTCCTAGAAACAGACACCAGCTGGTAAGTTTTAGCCTGCAAGAACCTTCAGCACAGGCAGCCCCTGAAAACTGTCCTCCCAAGCTTTAACATCCATGGGCAAAGTGGCACTCAACAGCCATGGCAGCTGTCTCAGCACTGCAGTGCTCAGGAGGTTGTGCCAAGTCATCTCTTCCCTCAAGCAGATACATTTTCCTCCTGTCAGTTTTTCACTATTTTAACTTTTGGAAAAGAACATGAAGGACTCTTGTCAGCTTAACTCTAGTGTGTGGTTTTGATATGTCCCATGGAATTCAGCATCCTAGTAATATGCCCATAACACAACGGCACTTTGCCAGACATAAACCACACCTTGGCTAGAAGTTAGAAAAACAAAAGCAGAACACTGAGGCCAGTGGAGGAGTAGTTGATTTAGCACTCCTTGCCCAGTGTCTGCAAGTGCAGGAACAGAAAATTACCTCAGTCACAGCAGTGGTACTGGGTTCAATTCTGGTGACACCAGGTAAGGTCAGGAGGCAATGACAGGCTTCCCTGGCAGGGGGCAGGAATGGCTTTCCCACTCACAGTAGGAAAAGAGCAAAATGGGGAAGCAGGAGACAGATGGTCTTGGGATGAAGACATTTGCTGGCACTAAAGAAGTCTGAATTCAGTTTTCTGCCCAGTGTCACCATGGGCTGGTCTCAGCAAGAGAAGAGGTACTGATAGAAAGTAGCTCTTTGTGCATGAGCCATCCCCAAGACCCTATGAAACAAATCTAATTCTGTCTGTAAGGTGCTCACAACCCAGCATCTTTGGGTAGGCAACATAAAACACTGGTAAGACTCTGGGACACATGGACAGTAAGTGGAGATCAAGATTTATCATGTTTGTCTGCCTGTGAGTTTTTCACTTCTGGTTCCCTACTGAGCTGACAGAGAGACCCTGCCAGACAGGCTCTGGCACCTACACTTCAAAGAGCAGCATGTGCTCGGTGCTGTTATGTAAGAAGGATGTGCTAAATACAACACAGAGCAGAGGACAGAAAGATCTGTGTAACTGCAAGGCATGGTGGCAAAAGGATGCATCTCATGTTGTATTTTGCCCCTTTCTGGGAGACATCAGGGCGGTTCTGTGAGCAAAATATGCCTCATCCCTTTGACTTGCTGATGAAATATGGAGAGGAAAAATTTGCTGCACAAAGAATCTGTCTCACTGGCACAAATCAAATACTGCAGCAGGGAGGACAAAGGAGACCACCTGGGACCCCTTCAAGACTTCCAATAAATAAACCAGCCTGCATGTGCTCCAAGTTAGCAAGTGTGTCTCAAGACTGACTACATTTGGTAAAATGGCTCATCCAGGTAATGCTACCACCTGCAAACAGTCACAAACAACTGGATTTGGAAGAAGAAAAGGCAAACCCAGACGATGAGCCATTTCCCTGGACTTTTGCGTGTGCAGTCACAGCCTGTAACATGTGCACTGTTTAACAAGGCCTGGCAGCCTGCTCTGCCCCATCACAGCTACTGCTGCCAGAACAGCTCTGAGCACTACTTCTGACATAAGCTACACTCAAGGGCCATCTCCTTCCCTCCCTCCCATCCACACCCACTGACTGCAGACTGACTTGGAAGTAACACCCCCCCCTCCTCTCCCCTCCCATCTACTGTCAGTGTGCTGTGATTTCCCTTCTTTCACACTGAGGAAAGATGAGAGCAAAGGTCCCAGAGAGCCTAGCATACAGAAACAGAAGGGTATGAGCACCCTTGCAATAGCAGCAGCTGTGGGCACAGCAGTAACCAGCCTGCTCAGTGTGAGCAGAAGTGTTTGCGAGAGGCAATCAGCCTGTGCTCAGGATCAACAGCTATTCTGACATCAGACCTTGTTCACTAGTCAGAAGATCAAACATCATCTGTTTGCACTGTGGAGCTAATCACACACATACAGGCTTCGAGATTCATCCACGTCACTTAATGGGAGCTGGAAGCACCAGAAAGGACTGGAAGAGCCTGGTCCAAGGCTGCTATGGATCACTGCTGGGGCTGCAGCAGCAGTGATAGAGCTGGCCAGCTTTCTATCAGGCCCCTGAGATGGCTCTATCAGCAAGGGGAAGGAATGCAAAGTCTGAGTCACTGTGCAAATACCAGAGGAGCTTAGAGCACAGCACTCTGCTTGGACACAGAGAAATGCTACACTGCCAAAGGGAAGCAGAAGTGTAAACATGGGAAGCATCCGAAGAGTTTCAAGTCACCACGAAGAGCCAACAGTAAATCTGGCAAATAAGCTCATCCTGTACCAGAACACAATTTTCCTAAATTGTTTTTGGATCAAATTACTGCCAGATTACTGCCACCTGGTTTGACCATCACATCTTATCAGTAAATTCTAATGGGTATTTCTAGGTACTATGTTTCTATTAATTCTTTGGCAGGGCCTCCTAGATCAGTAAAGATCTCTGGATTACAGTTTAGCATCTGGTTTTCCAGGAGAAGCCTATAGCCTTTACTTTCACAGAGGCTGTTTCTGCTTGCTTCAAGATTTGACAATTACAGAGTGGGGCAAGGTACAATTCACCCAGCATATGGGAACACAAGCCCAGAAAAGAAATTGTCAAGAGAAAAAAGCAGTTTCTTTCCATCTGACTGATCACTCCATATGTAATGCAAAGAATAACCTTCTCCTTACTCCAGACTTTTATCAAGCAGGAAGGTTTGGTTGTGGTGTGTAAAGAAAACAATTCTGTCTCAGGCAATAGGGACAGAAGGCTGGCTTCCAGACCTGAAAGTATAACCTCCTACAGCTTTTTAGCTGGGGCTGTCATAGACCCACAGCTCCTGCAGGTCCTACACAAGCCAGAGCTGGTCACAGACTAACCTTCAGTAACACCAGGCCTGTCTGTAAACTACAGCCTGTCTGCCTGGTGCACCCAGAGCACACTGTGAGGGTTTTTTCACTATCTGTTCTACTAAACACTAGGAAAAGCAAGAGACAAAGGAAAAATTAAGGTCAGTGATGGAAAAAATCCATTTGATTTTTCTGATTTGCTGGTCTACAGCCCTGACCAAAAGTGGCTAAAGCCGCATATTCAACCCTGCAATCAAGGTGCAAAAGAAAGAAGGAATGGAAGAAAATATCATCGTGAACAGAGCCACTGGTGTTACATGAAAAAATCCCACAAACAAGTACTCAAGGACCGGCCCTGGTACTCCAGATTTCCCCCCTAGGAAACCAGCTAGAACTAACATACTTTCTCTCAGATCTGCCTGCATGGCTCCTTGTCCATACTCAGGCAATGGTGGAAAAGATGTGAGAGAAGGAAGGTGGTAGAAATGTGGAAGTCATGAGAAGAGATTAAGCATTATTATATTCAGGAGTAACTACAAAGACAGACGTTCTAAAATGATTGTATAAACTTTGCAAGGCAATGGCTATTCAGAGAAATGGAGGACAAGCATCTGTGGGTCAAGTCAGCTTTAGTAAGAAAGAAATTCAGGTGGGGAACTGAGAAAGTTACTGTATGAGCAAAAAGAGCAGCCTATCTTCCTGCTGCAGCTAATAAGCAGAAATAGGAATGTGATCTGTG
Organism: Pyrgilauda ruficollis; assembly: GCF_017590135.1. NCBI lineage: Eukaryota > Metazoa > Chordata > Aves > Passeriformes > Passeridae > Pyrgilauda > Pyrgilauda ruficollis. The sequence goes on along the minus strand of NW_024509210.1, from coordinate 11,929,999 downwards.
ACTGGAAAGGGTTACCAAACTTCATCTCTTGATTCTACCCATTCAGAATTTTCTAAAAATGACCAGTTTTTTTAGTGTCTCTTGCCTCCTAGTACACCATCCCAGCCTCAGTGGGAAGGGAGAAACTCATGTGATTTACAGTCCCCTCTCTAAGAAGGGACTGCAGGCTGTTGAAGGTCCTACATTTGCTTAGTGGTTTAACAGAACTGTCAAGTATTGAAAGAAAAGGAAACACCTCTGTTAGACCCATATCTCACAAAAAAGCCTTAGTGTAACAGCTATATCACAAAAGCAGAACACAGAAATAATTTCTAGTGTTTGCATACTGAAAGGAAGGGGAGAACACTTCATAATGAAAGCCGAGCAAAAGCAATTATTGTGAACAGAACTCATCAGCAAGTCAGGGGAGAAGCCAGCAGGAAGCAGATGTGCATGGAACAGAAAGAGCCAAGGCACATCTCACTTGTGATTCATGAAGACAGAGCAGCCCAGGTAACACCCCCTGTGCTGTGGCCCATGGTCAGCATGTCACCCTGGCTGGTTTCTGTCTGCTCAGGGTTGCAGCTCTCAACACACTCAATACTGATTCTCCCTTGGCAGCGTGTAAAACAAAGCACCATTAACCTGTAAGCACTTCCTTGGACCTCCATTTCACATCTCCTTAGCAAAACACTGGAGATACCCACACTGTGATGGGGATGACACAATCCCAACAATATCTAGTCCTTTCCCATATCAGGCACATAAGCTGGGACAGCTGTGTGTGACAGCCAGCTTTGTGTGACAAATTCCCCTTTCAGATGAACTTACTGGGTTCAGAAGCACCGTCAGGAAGAGTTCACCACCACGAATGCTCTTGTCCAACTCCTTTGAGCCACCAGGATATTCATTATAGAAGATAGTGTGAGTAAAAAGACCACAGGTCTGTCGAGGCAGAACCTGGCAATATCAGAAAAAAGCAAAGTTAGACAAGAGGCAGCAGCATCTGTGTGACAGTGAGTCAAAGCAGCACTTTATGGATCAATATAAAGAGTAAAGGGTGTAAGTGACATAGGCGCAGAGGACTCTTGCTATTCCTCTCAACCACTTAACTCATCACACTGCAAACAAGCCACTGGGATTTCAATTTAGTCTGGATGGGCTTGGTTTTGCTCTCCATTCATACTGACCCCTGAATTGTTCTGAGAAACACAGAACTGACCAAGTTTTATTTCTTTGCCTCACTTACTGATTTTGGAAACACTGGTGATATCAAGATTAATGTCTCTGATGCAGGTCATGAGAAGACCATTCCCTAGGCAGACAAGTGGGTTCTGCTGTGCTCACCATGATTCCATTATGGATGAATCCACGCCGGTACCGGGCAGGTCGTAGGTGTGGGTATTCCTCTGTGCTTGTTACTTGGATGCTCCAAACAGATTTCCATGCCTCATAGAGCTGTGTGTGGACAGGATAAACTCCAGAATGATGGGGGGCTACAGCATAGCCCAAGTCTGTGGGAATCCCATGCTCCTGGAAGTAGAATATACAGCTTGATAATTCGGTATTTAACTAATAGCCTTAATAAGGATCATATTTAGCAACAGCATCCAAATTGGAGCAAGATGACAGAGGAACATGAAAACTCTCTGGACTAGGAAACCTGAAATACTACTCGTACTTCTGGCTTTATGCATCTGTAGAAATAGAAGGGCGATTCTGTACCAACAAGGACTTTCAGCACTGGTAACAGCTGCTGTATGAATGGTGTTGTAGCTTGCAGCTGTGACAGATCAGATTAATTCAGAACCCTCAGGTAAGGCTCCCTAGTTACTACAAACTAATCAATGCTGTTAAGTGACACATCTCATTTCCAAAATGCCTAGATGTGAGTCACTAGAGAAGGAGAACAAAATTTCCTTAACTGATATAAAGAAAAGGAAGATGACTGGGATCTGTCTTGTCTCTAGCTATTCAAAGAAAAGCAGGCAAGGAGCAAGAGACTATTGCAGGTGAAGATATGGGGCCTGGTGCTACATTAAAATGACAGGAAATTTCTGAATTTCTTGGGTTTTAATTCCACTAAATGGTTCTGGTAACAGTATCAATGATGACAGCTCTGTCCTGGTGGTGTCTGACAAAACCAGAGCCCCTAAGCGAAGTAATAACCTTTTCTGACTGCTAGCCTGTTTTATGTTAAATATGTGTAATTGTGTTCTGTGCTTTCTCTCTCTTTGCAAAAGACTGCATTGTTATTTAACCAGGAAAAGGAGGAGCCTAAATTGTTTCTATAATGCTGTGACTGTGCTCTGCATTCATGATCATTCCTAATCTATGTATGTCACAGGAACACATGTGCTCTGCATTCATGATCATTCCTAATCTATGTATGTCACAGGAACACAGCAGCCTGTTATTCCCAAGGGGATTACCATCAAAAGAACCAGAGGTGAAGAGGACATTTCTTTTCAGTGAAACATGTATGCTATATTCAACTCAGAGCTGTAAGAACTAAACAGACATTGTTCCATCAATGCAGGATGTTCAAGGCTTCCCTCTCCTCTGCCAAAACCCAGGGAATTTCCTCTGTGCTTCCTAGATAAGTAACTTCCTTCAACATTGTGTGGAAGGCCAGAAGAAGGGCTGTTAGCAGACAGAACATTTTATACTACCAACCAGGTGACTTCCTTACAGAACCATACTAAATAAGGATGGAAAAGGAAATGCTTGCTCACTGCCAGAGTTTGTAAATTAATTGCATTTGGATGGCAATGCTACAAGTTCACACCTCAGGAAACAAGAGCCTTGGGATTTGCACCCTGGAATGTAGCACAGGTGCCTGGGGCCATGCAGGTGTTGGGAAACATTTCCCATGGAACAGGCAAGCATGTGAATGGCGTTTCTTACCTCAAGACAGCAGGAGCTACACATCAATTTGAACTTCCAGAACTGCCTTGCTTAAATGCAGCTGAGATACTAGACTAGTATTTGGGTTCAGTGTGGTCCAAACAGCTATTCCAGGAGAAAAATGTTTAAGGATTAGCACTGTAAAATAAATAAACTGCAATGCTCCCTACCACAGCAAACTGCTTGTTCAGCTTCATCTGCTCAGCCAACACAGTGACATTGTGGAAAAGATGAGGCTGCATGTGACTCCACATGTGAGGGAACCACCAGAACTCTTTCCTGTGCTTGAGCAGCATGTCATCCCCTTCATCTTCCTCATCTGTACCTACAGAAAGCAGAAAAGGAAATGCAAAATCAAAAGGCAGAAGAGGGGCTCAATGTTTAAAAGCAGTGGCTAATCCCCTTCCAACAGTCACGCTCTATCTACTGCATTACACACGACACACACCCCAAGGTGCTGAGACAAGGGAATGTCAGGGGCTTACCTGTGTGATAGAATTTCCCTGAGAAGCCCAGGTTGAAGGTGAAATTTGGGACTAAAGTTCTCAGCTTACTCTGAGTGCTCAGTAAAGCCTGTTTGAACAAAAGGAAAAAGAAATGTTCATATTCATATTTTTTCATCTGTAACATGTCTTTGTGTTCTACTGGTGCCCAGTTTGAGTCTGAAGAGGTATCACAGATGATGGGGCTTAGGCATTGTTTCCCTTGCACTGGAGCAGAGCAGGTAAGTGCTCCTCATACAGAGCCTTTACTTGAAGTACTTCTGCTGTACTAAATGATGCCTCTTTAAAACCAAGGTCAGATCATGCTCTCCACTTCAATGTGAGGGACCCAGAGTGTCTGTCCTAAGGCAAAAGGACAATAAATCTCACTTGAAAGCAATAGATTCTCTACACTTTACAGGTTCAGCCGCAATGCTCTCTTCCTCACCCATGTTGGCTGGGACTTGGCTAATGAAACTCTGCCCCTCCTCAGTCTATGTGCTAGTGAAAAGAAGGGTGGGGCAGCCTATGGTACATAGATGAAGGAAAAGAAGTCAATATCGTGAACAGTAACTAAGTGATCCAAAGGGAGGGGGCTTTTATTTAGAGAGGAAAGGTGGATTCTCAGAACTACCCATGCAACGAGTCCTGCCACAGCAGAGAGGTTTCCCTGACTTTGTGCTCCCTTGAAAGTGCCAAAATTTTGTAGCAGAAAAAGTTTCCTGGATTCTGGGAAGAAAACCTGGGAAAGCCAACATTCACAATCCTTGCATCTCCTACAGGTCCTCTTGCGCTCTCTTGTGATTACTTTAAATGTCCCAAGTCATTGCTTTTACCAAAGGGAAGGTGCCTTGTGCCACGAACCTCAGGGGCCAGCAGGGTACAGAGTAAGACAGCACACAGCCTTGGCAGAAAAACCCCAACCCCAGAGGCTCAGTGTGTCACAGACAAGTAGGACACAAATTAATTCTAGTCAAATTTCTTCTGTTGGAAAACAATAAAAAGAGAGCAGCTGTGAGATGAACACTCTGCTGCTACCTGTGTGCTTTGGGGAATTGTCACTGGTGCATCTCCCTCTGGGAGAATTCCCAATCAAACAGGGGATGGCAGGAGGGCTGTTGGCAGGTGACAGACTCAGTCCTTGTCTGGGCTATTTAGATTTTAATAGCTTTTCTCAGAAAGCAATGGATCCGTGGCTGTACCAAGGTGAAGGTGATGACCTCTCAACAGCAGACTTCAGTTGGATGTAATCACACAGGAAATATGGAATATAACTCTGGAGAAAGTACACAGACCTACCAAACTGTGTAGGGAAGATGGACAGATCTTCCTGCATCAGCTGCCCTTGCCCAAGCCCAAGGAGCACAGAACAGCACCGCAAGGTACCCTCACACAGCTCACACTCCATAGGTACTGTTTGGGTGCATCGCTCCCTCAGCAGTGAACGTGCACTTGCAAAGGCAGACTCTCATTCCATGGAGGTGCTTTGACACCACCTTCTTATGGATAACCTGACAAATCACTGCTGCCACTGATATATCACAATCAAACTAGTGTTAACCAAACACTGGTCATCACATTAATTTAAAAATGGCTTCTATAATTCACTTCAGTCACCCATTCACCTCAAACATATGCTGAGTGGTTTTACACTCAAGGCAGTGGTTTTACATTGCCACGGCAGGATGGGAACAGTACGGGAACATGGACAGATTACATGTGCAGTGTTACAAGACAAGCTCAATGCTTCCCTATGAGGGAACCAAGCTTTCAGACTTTTCCCTACAGACACACTTCACTGCCTGTTCCTCAATCCCACATCCACACAACACTGACACCAAATGCAGCCTGAGACAAATTTCAAAGATTTCAGCTTTTCCATGGCCACTTGCCTACCACATCTTTACCTCAGTCCCCACCCAAGAACAGTAATTTGATAAATGCAAGGCATGTGACATCTCCTAACACAAATACAGACAGTGCTTTTAAAAAGTGACATGCCAGCAAAACTGATGGCTGAAGCCTACTTTGCAGTACAAGACCCAGAACAGGCAATGGGACATAACCCAGCAAGACACTGGGACTCACCCCACACATCAGGGAGCACAGACTAAGAGCTGTGCATCTCTCCTTGGAAAAACATCTCTCTGTCCAGATGATGGTTTACAAGATCACTTCAAATTTGGGACCAACACATCACCCAGTAATTCAGACAGTAAAATGCCACTTTCTTTTCTTTCTCCAGAGCTGTCCCAAGCCCCAACATTTCCCTCTGCTGCCCTGAAAGGCACATCCAGTTCCCCAAGCTTGAGTAGGAAAGTGGTGGGAGGAAAGACAGCAGTTAAGAGGCTTAGCATTCCTCTGTACAGAAAGAGATTTAAAGCCTGGCTGGGGTTACCATGACAACACATCTGTCTGAGAATAAATCCCAAAAAGCCCTGCTCCAGCAGGCTGCAATCCTTTGTGTCTGGGGAGGGAACAGGGAGGAACTATGGGGGCGCCAGAAATTTAGAGACTATGGAGTCCTATGGAGTCCTGCTTTCTGGCAAGTTTATTGTTAATCGTGTGCCATCCCTCTGCTGATGCTGGCTCCATGTCACAGTCACAGCCGTAAGGTGGCACAGCACAGGTTTGAAGAAATGGCTTTCCCCTGAACAGGATAAAGGAGACTAAGGTGCCAATATGTGAACATTTGTTTCAATACCTTATGCATTCCATGTTCCCTGGTTCCACATTGGTTCCAAGAGGTCTGTTCAGCTGTAGTAAGGTGCAATAATGCAGGTGTGGGAACAGGCTGGAAGATGGCACTTCTCTCTGCACTCTCTTTCATAAAGTAAGATGAATATGATAGTACTAACCATATCTAATTTCAAGTGGTACTTCTTTTGTATCCATAATATGCTCTAAGACTCAAACAAAAGGCAATCAAGAGTTGTGGAGCAGGCTAGTCCTTAAGAGAGAAAACAGCCAGCCAGACGTGAACAGATCTTCATTTGTATATTTAAGAAGTTCAGTTGCTCACATGGGATGAGAGGGCTAGAATTTAAGCTATTTCCCACCTCTAAAAGGCAGACTTTATTCCCCTAAAAAACTGCCCCTCCATCCATCCAAGTATCTCTTTTTATCTGTTTTTATACTTTATTGTTATCTTTTATTTCAAAAAGCCGTCCAAGATACAAGCCTGCCAAGTAACTAGCCAGAACGGCCCCTGCCCCAGCTATGCTCCCTGCTAAAGCTCTGTCAGGCTCACCCCAGCAAGGCACGGATGGGGTCCCCAAAGAGATTCCCAGCACTGGCCACAGGAATTCTAAAACCACATCAAGGCCAGACCTCCTTCATGCTTGTCACAGTCTATCAGAGCATTCACTGCCAGGCACAACCTGTATTTTTGGAGGCCTTTAGTACTTAACTGTGGCAGCCATGCTGCAGGCCCAAGTGACAGAAAACCACATTCCAGAAAGGCACATTTTTGGACACAATGGTAAAAATGTCTAAGCTTCGCTCTGATGTTCAATGCCCACCATTTTTAAAAGGGCTTTTTAATAATATCAAATTACAATAAATATTTACTTCTAAGCAAATGTTAAGGGAAAACCATTTAAAATTGTGCCTTTTATTGCAGTACATTAAAAATCTGTATCTCACTGACAGATCTGCAAAGATTTCCTCAACTGTCACTACAAGCTCTTGATGTCATTCAAGGAAAATAAAATCTCTCATCATTCTAGGAGTGAGGAAAAAATCAGGGAAAGTCACAGCGCTCTGACTGTATTGGGAGCTTCTTTAGGGCCAAATCCTTTTCTAAGATAACAGGGTGTCCTTGGCATTGGAGTAATACAGGGCTAAATCTTAATGCAACTCTGCTTTTTAAGCTAAGAAATTTTTAACTTCCAGAAGTGTTTGCAGAGAATTTAGCTGTTCTACACAAACCCTAAACGTTACCTATCTCAGCTCCCTCTAACAAGAGGCAAAAGAAAATGGGGAAATAAGGCAGAGAGTCAGATGCCCAGAAAAGAAGAAAACATGACTCTAAGAAAACAATCCATGGGCAAATGAAGAGAAAGAGGTGATAAAAAAAAAGAGGAAGAAAGCTGAGTGCTTTTGCAGCCTCTTCTCAGTGCTCATGCAAATCATTCTAGGAACATGTGGCAGAAACACCCCAGGCAGTGTGCTCTTGAGAGCAGCTCCTGCAGTTTTCTTACCAGCCAGCAGTAGCACTGGCAGAGCTCAAAACAACACTGGCAAAAAAGAAAGTTCTCGTGGTACTGGTATGTCTACCTCCCCTGCAGTCTTAAAATCAGAGAGTTAAAAATTGCTGAGTACTTCAATTGCAGGTAAGATTGTCCTCTATGATTTAGAAAGGCAAGAGCTGGCTGACAGTCACCCTCACTAGGTTCTCTCTTCTGCACCCTCACCATTCATAATCCAAAATGAAATTACTGTCTTTGGGTTTCACTTAGCTTGCTCTCAGACTCACTTGCAGTGATTGTGCACTATTTATGCCCTTGCAGAGATTACCAGCAAAAGAGGCAAAAACTCATCTACTTAATCTTCTTTCCTCATACCTAAAGATGACCAGAAAGGATCACAAAATCCAGATCCTTTTGCATTAGAAATGGCTTGTCTTTGTTGGCCAGTTTCATGGAGGTTTGGTAAATTCCAAGGATTATGATTTTAGAAGAGACTGAATGTGGAATAAATTGAGAAGAGAAGGGATTCTCTGAGATTTAGTTTTGTTAATTATGTGCAGCTCAAATCTCTGGTAAACTCTACAAAGGAAAAACATTTTCTTTGTGCAACTTCCAACTATTCCACTTCTATTGAGGACTGCATGCTCCTGCTGCAGCCTTTCAGCAGAAACAGAAACTCAAGGGTTATCATCTTAAGTAAGAACAAGCACAATTCCTTTTTTTCTTGTTAAAGAAGAAAGCTATTCAGCTCTCCTTTAAGCATCACAAATAAAAACATTTCTCTTGTGTAAGACATACTATGGGCATGCATTTGATCAAATTATATTCAGTGCTTTCTTTTAATAGTCGTTTTGTCTGGGAAGGTCTCTGAATGTGGACCTGCATATGGCAAAGAGGGACAGCAGAGCCAATTTTATACCTTCACACAACATCCAGTCTTCAAACCACTACCCTGACCACTGTAATCTAAGCTTTGAGATAAGGAGCTGTGTGTTGAGATATCAGCCCTGAAACAGAGCTTTTATATGAAAGGCCAAAGAAAATGCCAGCTGTTCTGTTGCTATTATATCCCCTTCTCTCCCCATGGTGAGAGACTATCAACAAAGCCATGTAGTTATTTCTCGCTTTTAAAAAATAAAAATTCATTAACCTCACGTGGCTTTGCAATCAGAGAGCTTCTTTTAAATGGATAAATCTGGGTTTTATCTGCTTTGCCTGAGATTCTCTGCTTACTGATCACAGATTATTCCTCCGTTTCACCCTGTTAAAACCCAAACAAAGCATCTTTTGGAATAATCTTGTCTGGGATTGTTTTTAACATCACTAGAGCAGCCTTTGGTCCCAAGAGCTTTGGCCACCTATCCTGCCTTCTCACATGGGTCTGTAGCCTGCACAATCACGACAGGAGGTGAGAATCTCTGAATCTCTGCTGGTTTGGACTGGTGGGTGTAGGGCCTTCTTAGGACCAAGATAAGATTGTGATCCTTCACAAAATGAAAACAAGAAAAAAAAATTCTCTTTCAGAACATTTCAGCACTTCAAAGCACAGGGACATTGAAGTGAAATGAAGAAAATTTTAGCCTTTTCCTTAAATAAATACTACATACAAAACATAACATCTTGAAGTCCTAAAACCTTGGAGATGAACTAAGACATATGCTGCATGGATGCATAAAACATGTAGAAAAGGGGGCAAGACTCCTAGGGAGGTGGAAGAGGGCTCTTGGGAACATGCAACAGACAAGGTTTGGGTAAGGGGCCAAACCCATATAACACTATTCTTCTTACACCTTTGCCTCAAATATTTTGTGCCTGCAATGTAAGTTTAAAGGGTGCTTCACATTGAAGTTGTTTTAGAAACATGCTAAAGCAGTTGCTGTCACAAGCTTACCCCATCATGGCTGCTGCCATCCAGGACTCACCTGCGGGCAAGTGGTGAATGGGAATCCAGAGTATGTACCTATGGACAACCTCAGCACACCTGAGAAACAGGCAGTGCACCTCCCTCAATGGCTACAGACCACAACTGATGGGGAAGATACAAAGGGGAGTCCTTGGCTCCATGAAGCATCACATGCACATGGATCACAGAATTAACAGAATGCTTCATCATTATTTTCAAGGACACAGGGAATCAGAAGGAGCACTTAAGTTTGTTACCTTTTTCCTACCTTTTTTTATCTTTGCCTCAGTTCCCTCTCCTCCACAAAATCAGCCTCTTACCCATAACCTTTACTAATAGGTCACGGTATTATTGCAGGAACTGCCAAGGAAAGCAAACCACAGAGCTGGCATGTCTCTTTCTCAATCGTGAGGCCACAGAGATGGTTCTCATGAAGGCTTGGTCTGACCACGTTTCTCTGGTGAATTTGTTGATATTCCCTCAGGGATGAGAGTTGCTGGTGGCAGACGTGAGGAGGGTGCAAAGGGTAAGAGAAAACCCTTTCTTTCCCAATTTAGTTGTGTGTTGAAAAGCTAGATGGCTAAAATATAGACTGCATGAGTTTACACTGCACGGACTGGCCTACACTTTTATAATATAATATATACAGCTTACACATATCACAAATAATAATAAATACGTTCTTCTGTTCTGTTCTAACACAGCTTGCTTTTTCCTTTTGAACAGCAGAGTTTAAAGCTACAAATAGGCTGGTATAGGAAACCTGTATATACTTGTTCCTTACATCAAAGAGGAGACAGGATAGACCACCAGAGGCATCTTCCTCTTAAACTGAGAGAGGCCAGCTCCTAAAGTGCTCCGTTTAAACCAGCAAAACTGTTGAGAGCATCACACATGGTGCCTCAGCATTTTTGCAGGCTAATTCTCTGTATGAGTACGACTGGAGCAATCAATGCTTTCCCTCAAATTAAATGCCATTTTGACTTTCCCAGTACACCACACACAACAGAAATCTGTCTAGAACCTCTGGAGGTATCTACTCTAGGATTTTACCTCTACATCAGACACTTTCATGCGAGTGCCCTCTTTTCCCACAAATATATCATCGATGTCAACAAGTATATAGCGATCAAGCGTCAGACAGAGGCGTTTGCCAGTCAAGTAGGCAATGGCATCCACGAAAATGAGTTTGTGCAGCCAAAAATTGAGGTTATTGCCGAAGAGAACCCGCTGGATCCCATCATGCAGACCCAGGTCCTGCATCACTGTGGCATGCAATGCTTTATGAGTGGCCAGGTGAGGAATGGACTCCGAGGATTTCGTGCTGGCCAACAGCACTGGCTCATAGGTGCTGTGGTTTGACTGAAACACAGTCCAGTCATCACCAGGCAGAGGACCCTGCTCCACCTCATTAGCCCGGGTGACATAGAGCAGGGGAGCACTAGGATTGATGTGATAGTCCCGCAGCCCCAAGTTGGAATGTAGGAAAAGGGGGAAACCCTTGAGCTGTGCACTGAGCAAGCTGTTCTCATTAGCTTTGAAAAAGCCTATAATTCCCACTCCATACTCTACACAGTATTTGTCTAGCAGCTCTCGGTTCCAAGCATCTAGATTCACATATTTAAGGATGTTCTCATAGATAATTAGAGCATAGCGTCCTCTGTCTTTGTCTGTCAGGGTGGGCATATCCCCTTTGCCAGGGGCAATCTCTGTCCTGTATTTGAACCGGCTGGATTCCAGGATGGCCACTATTTCCTGCCCAAGCTGGGAGTAAATGCTTTCCACAAAGACGAGCACCACAGGATCTGTGCGCGAGGTGTCCACGGACTTCGTGAGCCTCCAGCTGGCTTGCGGTGGGATCAAGATACGGTGCTGGCTGCTGCAGTCACTGAAGGGCAGGGGTGGCGGCTCCTTGATTTTGGGACTGTTAGTGACGTAATAAGCCAGGATGCACATGGAGATCAGGCTGAAGGCAATGAGCAGCAGGATCAATCTGTGGAGCTCCAGCTGTCGCACGTGCCGCACCACTTTCCACAGCTGAATCATGGTGAGGCGGGCGGCTCACCCCCTCCTCACGCTCCGGACCTACGTCTCGCTTGCAATCTCCAGTGGCGCCGTGGCAGTGCCCAGCAGCAGCTCACAAAAAAGAAAGTGCAGCTGCAGAGAGAGAAAAAGCTAAAGCAAACAGCTACAAGGCGAGACTCCCAGAGATCTGCCATTTATCTCAGGTAACCATGGCCCTCAATTCCCATCGCTCTTTTGTGTGCTTCCTCGGGCTCCTCTCCTCTCACTCAGAAGTCTCTGGGAAGAATAAGGTTTCCAGAATCTTGTCTCCAGTAGCAAATCAGTCTGGCATTCTGTGCACAAGCAGTTTTAGCTCAGCCTTCCCATGTGTCCTGTTTCTCATTTAGGTGTTTCACATTCACATGATGGCACCTTCTCTTTGCATCCTGCAATTTAAAAAGAAAAAGTCAATTTTCAGTATGACTCTAGCATTTAACAGGCTTGAGATGAAATGGCAGGACTAGAGGGTGATAGGGTGGCAGCATCACTTGCCATCAGTAGGTCTGGTCCCGGGGAAGTGTCACATCCCATTTGTGTGGCAGCATGACAGAACAACCAAACAGCATTTGGAAGAAAGGTCCTGATAGTGCACAGCAATTCAACATTCACTTCGGGTGGGATTCTCACACACTACAGCAAACAGAGCCAAGTACCTGGTCTTCCCCCAGCCCTCTACAAGCCACTGAACAGAAAACACAAAACCCTTTTATTCTAGCCTATATTTCAAAGCTAACAAGAGGAGGAGAGAGCACTCTCTGCAAGGCTATCCCTATTTGTCCTGGGAACTCACTTTCTTCCAGACGTCACAAAATACAGCTCTGGAGAGGCATCATCCCTCAGGCAGCACAGAGGGCGGGGGACACAGGCTCCCACACACTGCACATTTAATAAAGGCTGCCAAATGATTCAGTGGCAGTTGGAGATGAAACATCCACTGAAACCTTCATCACCTTCTCTCATATGCCACTGAAGAACATGAAGCCAGTTTTAAATCACCAACAGTAAAAAATAAATTTGGGTTGGTCTCAAATACATGAAAGCCTCTTGTTACGAAGTTCTGTCACCTCCTGCTTTGTGTTCATGGCAGCAGACTATTTCACTGTATGTTGCTATGTTTCCAGGAAAAATGCCTAACAAAGCCAACAAAGAACAAATAATCCAAAACAAACACCAGGGAGAAGAACTAAATTTCTCCTTTGTTTAAAAATAAAGTAAAACTCACAATGGAGTCTTCTCTCTCCCACCAGCAGAGTGACCTGCCCATAGCAATATCCTGGTGCCTTTCCTGGAACACAAGCACATTTTTGGGGCACACCTGCTGCCTCTCCCAGAACAATGCAAGAGCACCTTCAAGGCCAGATGTTGCTTATCGAATCAGTCATGCTCATGGTGACTTCTCTGTAAAAATTAAACCACCTTTTTTCTTTAAAACACTTTTTTAGTGACCCCCCCGCAACTCCTGCAGATGTGCTCCACCACATACAGACCCTCTAACCACCCACTCAACTGGCACAGCTTGCAACACCAGGAGACATCAGAAAGCAATGGCAAATAATATTACTAAAAGAGGTCTTCATCCTTTCTCCATTCCTTCTATTTTTGAGTTTTCTGTTACTACCATTCTGATATAACAAAGACTATGAGAAGACTAGTTTGTGTATGAGTTTAAGGCATACATAAGTTTCTTATCCAGGGGTTTTTAACAACCAGCTCCACCAGAAAAGGAACTACTTGTGAGACAGATGCTTATTTCGTAATGTGTATTGCTAGACGGAAAAAAGTCCTTCTGAGTCAGGTAAAAGATCAGTTCATAGATGAGGCCAAAAGTCCCACTCTAAAGACTCCCACCAGGCTGCTTTCCAAACTGTTGGTGCAGTGTGAAGCAGAGACAAAAACCACAAACAGATTTTATATGAAGAGATATAATACTGCTAACTTTATGACAGCAGATGGAAGAGAGTCAGAGTGCTCTTTACACAAGCCTTATGTTGATCATTAAGTATTACCTCAAACAATGCCTCTGCTGTAAGCTCAGCCGAGCAGGGACTGGTTTGTGTAGTGCACAATGAAACCATAGCCCTGATGAGGTTTTCAGAATAGCTGTAGACTATCAATATAAAGTATATCACACAAATAATTTTCCACTGGAAAAACTGAGAAACAGCAAAACTTACTGAGGGTTGCACTGCAACACAGCAGATGGATCAGGACTTTTGGTAAAATTATCCTTACTCCCAAGATTCCAAATGGATTGGGGTCTCCATTCCCAAGTGGCCCTCTGTAATGACAGAGCTGGCTTTGGAAATCCAGCTCAGCTGGCAACAATAAGCTGCGTTTTCTTCATCACAGACAACTTATGATCTTTCAGTTTTGTCTCTACATACTGTTAACTTTTTACTGGAAAAAGGACAGGGGAGAGAAGGTGAGAAATAACTATGTGAAGATGTAAAAACCAGAAATTGTATAGTTTTTTCTTTTTCTTGCTACTGAATTTGAATATATGATTCCCTGGACAGAGTATAGAACATGACTTTTCAAGTCCAGTTCAGTCCCTGTAATACACCAGGAATTCAAGTGTATCAGCATAGTACCCAAAAACATGTGCAACCTTCCAAAAGCAGCCAGGAAAACAGCCTTTCCACCTCCATAACAAGCCCTTCCCATCTCACTGACTCCAATGGGAAGACCCCAATGTTACCACCTTCCTGCCTGGCATTGCAGCTTCAAAGCTGCAGAGAGGCAGAAGCCAGCAGAGGCAGAATTCAGCAGGGCAGAGAGAGGTAATAGAGAAACATACAAAGAATGCTGTAGCTTTTTTATGAGGTGAATTCCTTGTAAGACAGAGTAATACACGGCTCCATGCATATCACAATGCTGCAGGTATGAGAAGTGATCTTCATTCTACTCCTGTGCAACAAATTCATGCTGAACAGCCCACTCAGATTCCAATAATAGTCAATTTTGATAGAGAAACCTGAGAATTCCAAGTTATTGCCTTCCCAAATAACTCACTTTTGCTTTTCAATCCCACCAAATAAAACAGAAACATGAAAACTATTTTGGAATTAAAGATCCACTATCTTAACATGTATTAGACACAAAGTTGTTTTTGCAGGAGAAAATAACGTAAAGAGGAATTCAGGAGCCTAAGTGTTACTTCTATGAATTTCCAAGCAAGTGTTTCTGGGGTAGAATTTGTAATCTAAACATCAGGGTAATGGTAAGAAAATCAAGACAATGTTGATTTATGCAAAAGCCTGGCAAGGTTCTACTTTTACAACTCTTTATCCCCAAAGCATCAACACGGAAAACACTTCCCTGGTTGGACTCATTCATCTCTCCAACTTAATTTTAACTTTTGAACTGGCTCTGTTTTATAAAGAACTGCAGCTTCAGTTTCCCAGTTATCAGTTTGAAGATGAAAATCACAGGACAACTGGATTATTCCATAGAATAAGAATGAAACCAGAGTTTAAGCTAGGCTGCCACACCTGCAGTGCCCAGCTGAGGGGCATCAGGGAGAAGAGCCCCCTTTGCGGGGCACTTCTGAATCACAGCAGTGTTTTGATAACAATGATTCCATTCAAGCCTCTAGAGAAGCTCCCAAACAAGCCCCCATTTGTTACAAGGGTGAGCTCAAAAAAGCAAAATAAAAAAAAAAAAAAAAGGCCTGTATCAGATTGCTGCTCAAGAATCTGTCAGCTCCGATCTCTTTAACAAGGCTTCACAGCCAGAGGGCACGCCAGCTGGCACGGGATGCATTTCTTTCTTTGGGGACTGCATCAGCTGGTTTAGGTTCAAACTAAAAGAGAAAAAAAGCAACAAACAAATACACTGAACAAAATTTATATTACAAGGTGAGAGAACTGTCAGAAACCAGTCATACCCGAAAAGCTGAGAAATATCTCTTCTGGAGAAAGAAAAGAAAAGAAAAGAAATAATTACAGTGAAAATTATTCCCTCTTAAAGGAAAAGTAAATACCTGTGTCCTCTTTTGACATCAAACTCCTGGGAATCTAACACCACAAAAAAAACAGGTCTCTAGATAAATTGAGGTCCACTCTGAACTCCTGCCAGTACTGCCTCAGTGTGAATTGAGGGAGGTGGCAGTCAGAATGCACAGCAAAAACGTTCAGAGGTCCAAGGACGCAGGCTCAGCAGGCACCCATCCTGCCAGAAAAGCATCTCTAGATCAGAGAGCATCAGCTGTAAGGTCAGATATCCCACAGATCACCAGCATTAAGACAAAGGCTTCATCAAACTTAGATGTTCTGTTTCCTAATGATATACAGTGTTAATGTGAAACATAAACTGCTTTTTGAATTATCATCTGCTAAACCACACAGCAACTGGTGTGATACGAAAGCAAGATAACAACCCTAACCCTGTGGTTTTAACATCTGATCTCCAGATATTTCCAGTGCTTGGAAATGACTGTGGGAGATCAGTACAAATGCTCAGGATCAGCACTTACCCAAAACCACTGACCAGAATATGAGTATTTGGAGCTTCTGGTACATTCATGCCAAGGCACATGGAAGATACTGGGTATCATCTGACACCTTTATCAAGAACTGTCAGTGCATTCCTAGCTGAGCTACAGAAGGCCTTACCACCCAAACCCCAGTGTCACCAGTACATTTCCCCAGCCCTTTTCATTATTCATAATATAATCTCTCTGTCTGGAATGCACAGCAGCAAGATCTTGCCTTTGTCCACAATAGCTCTATTTCAGAGGTCTCTTCTGCACTTCCTGTGAGATGGTTGTTGCCTTGGGCCCCAGAGAGACTGCAGTAATTGAGTTACACAGTAATCAGAGAAGGAATCTGATTGATTTTCCAACCCATTCCACTTTAGTGGTGTCATCAAGACACAAAATTCCTCATTAGTCTGCTCCACTCTAAACACCACAGCCCCTCTCTTTGTTAGTGGTGGTATCTGTATACCAGACCTCCAGGTAGAGCCTCTCTCTCACAAAGGTGGGGAACCTGGCAGTAGTGTCAGCAAAAGAATTAGCAGAAAGCTCAGGAGAATGATTGCTGCTTGTATTTAACATATTGGGTAAAAAACTCTTGTGAAAATACAGCGACATTGCAATGAAATTTCTATGCTCATTTTTGGGCTCTGGCCATATGTTTCAGCTAACATGTACTGCCAGTCAAATCCCGCCATGAGAGACTGCCTAAGGAATACAAAATCCAGATCAAAGACGCAAGAAACACTAATGGTGCCCATGCTGCTCTGACAGTTAGGGCTGCAGCCTCCAGCCAGCTCTGTGTTTTGCTTGGGCAAGTCCCCATGCAGGGAAAAGCCTCTCAGTACAGACCTGTGCTGAGCCAGAAAGCTGCCAGCTGGCCAGCAGGCTTGACATGTGCCAGTCTGATGTAAGAGGAGAAGACCTGTGTGACGAAGTAATAATTATTTTAATTCTTTTATTACCACCCCTAGACAGGTAAGTATCTTCACACCTTCTGCAAGAGCAACAAACTGCAGTCCATGCTAAACAGATCTGCATGCACTCCTCTCATCCCAGCCTGGTGGAAACCCAACTGCAGCTGTGAATTTACCCTTGTGCCAGTGCAATGAAGTCTGAAGACAACATGAAGGCAGAGATCTTGGAGAGGCCGGCTCCAGGCGAGCTTTGCAGAGGGCTGCACAGAGATCCCAGGACTCCGAGGTTCTTGGTGTTTGGGTACATAATAGATACCTTTGTTTGCAGCAGATCTTTGTTCCCTTGCTCTTTTACATTACAAAAAGAAATAAACGATAGGTTTACTCCTTCACATGCCAGTGACAGTGGCATGGCCCAGCATTGCCTATTAGCAACCTTCCCCTGAACACAAAAAAGTCCTCCTCATAAGAGCTTCCAGGAAATTTCGTTTTCAGCTCCCTGCATTCTCCCCATCATAGTACACTCACTGCTTAGGGTCATTACAACTGACGTTATTTTCCAAAGCAAGGGAATTTCAGACTTCTACACTAGGGTATTCCCTCAAGTTAAATGTCAGAACCACAAGCCTCAACAAGTTTCACAGACTCAGCATAGGACGAATTTGGGAAAGGAAAACACTTTGTTGTCTTGTATTTTCAGCCTGCTTAAAGAGTGGATCTGCAAATAAGGAATCTGAAGAATTGTTAAAAAAACAAAATTTCAGCCTTCAGCAGTCACTGATGCTGCTTGATAGAAATAATATGTAGCTTGGCAGCAGCACACCTCTACTGAAATGAAAAGGAAAGACAACAGGTACTGTAGCAGTGCAAGTGCTCACACAAATCAGGGCTTTCCACCAGCTAAGGGGAAAGCAGATCTGTGCAGCAGATCTTTGTTCCCTTGCTCTTTTACATTACAAAAAGAAATAAACGATAGGTTTACTCCTTCACATGCCAGTGACAGTGGCATGGTCCAGCAGTGCCTGTTAGCAACAGTCCCTTCCCCTGAAAACAAAAAGTCCTCCTCATAAGAGCTCTGGGAATGCACAGGTCTCTGTAATGCAACTGCTCACCAGAGAGAGAAGACACTTTCCTCAGATATAACCGAAAGGAAGTCTCCATTGCTTCATTTCACATATTACTGACCCTTTCAAGTCTAGGGATCAGGCCTCCAGAAGCAGTTTCATTCTGGCCATACCTCTCCTGTTTTGTGCCTTTCCTGACACATAATTCTGTGCCCACTCTGACCCTAACCCTTTTCCCACAGCAGGGGATAATTAGACAGCAGCTCCTCTCTGCACCCAGACACGCAGAGCTGTGGGACAGAGAGCTAGAGACAGTGCAGGCTAGAGCCTTGCAACACAAAGGCAGTCCAAGCTGCTCTACAATCCCCCCAGGTGGAAAGCAAATTCTTCAGTCACCCAAAAGGAAGGGAATACACCATCTTCAGCCTCCTGCTTTCATCAGGAATCAACACGTATGCTCTATCATGGCAGAACATCTCCAGCTTAGCTGTGGGAACAGGAAATAGATGCAGTTCCTTCCGCATTAGACATGGACAAGAATCACATTTCCATTCTCTCATGCTCCTTGCTTATCACAATTCAGATCAACTATTCTGCTGCAGAAAGCAAAACGTCTTTTCTGGTGATTTCTCCTAAGTAACTTAATCAAGTGGGGAAATACAGTCAAACTGGCAAACCCAAGAAAATTCAGCGTCAGTTAGAGTCGGAGTGTTTTAATATAGAATGTATATTATGAAAGTTTATCTGTAATTGTTATGAAAGCAGCCTAACCATTCTTCCTATGAGGACTTAGAAAATTTCACCTTAATTAACAAGAGGCTGATCTTCTATACTCAGTTGCTGCCTCCTGTCACATAACACATAGGAGATAATCTTTTACAATCAATTTTATCTAGGAACATATGACATTAGGGAACAGGTGACACTGAAAGTTTATCCAAACGGACACCAGAAGAAAGCTCTAAGTATGATCTATCAAATCTTAAAACCTCAGGAAAGCTATTGAGCTCAGCTGTTCTGGTGTATTTGCACTAAAATTCAGGGTCAGAATCTCCTGGGTTTATAAAAGAACATGTTCCCCAGCTGTGTACAGCAGTGCCCTCCTCACAAAATCTCCACCCAGCGCAACGTTTATGGCATATCTTCCAGCCTTTGCAGCATCTAATTATCCAGTTCTCTTAGTGTGATTGAAATAAGTGTATCTCCTGGACTCAGAAAACAAAATATTTGCATTTCTGCTGGCTTGTCTATTGCAAGACAGCTCTTGACACAATGCGACTCTTGTTGGAAAAAAAAAAAAAAAAGAAAAGAAAGAGCCAAAAGTGATATAAGCAAACTACAAATCTGGCCAGGCAAAAATAGTTAAAAAAAAAAAAACAATGGGAAGAAAAGTAAAATGAGTGAAAAAGGCATGAAGATTATCCAGGCTGGGTGAGACAATGGTTTGGAGGCCTGGTTTTTATAAGACAGGAGCAAATCCAAGGTGCTCTACTGCCCTCTCCAAGCCTTCACAGCCATCTGGGCAATGAAAAGTCATTATCTGCTTTTTCACAAGCATTATGGCAGACACAGGTCTCAATGGGGGCACTGCACCCACCAACAGCCTCTGAATACCCTGACCAGCTTCCACTTCCTGAGCTGTGAGCTGCACCTGAGATTAGGCCAGGCCCAAACCGTGCTACAAGTATGCTCTGCCTTGCTGACCTGACTGACCATCGTGCACTCACCTGGTGACCGGAGTCCAGGCTGAACCTGGCACCCATCACTGCCTGCCTCTGTAGCTGTGCTCTTTGGGTGCTGCTGCTGAGGACGCTGCCTGTGGCAGCAGAGGGTGGATGGAGCCCCTGCACGGTGGGGCGAGGCAGCTCCAGCCCAGTGCAGCCCTTATGGCCTTGACAGACCCCTCAGCAGCTTCACACACTGTTACTTTTCCATAGATAAAGGATGCGTAAGAGACAGGAGGGCAGAGACTGCTAGAGAAACAGGGTGATAAGAAGCTGTGACTATTGTTAGACTTCCCTGTCTTAGTGTGGGTGGGATTATTTAATTTTCTCTCAAACCATCTGTGTTTGCAATTGTTACAAAATCGCAGGCAATGCACACTTATTTCCATACCTTACACTATGCCATGCTCACTACATAAACAACAATCATTTCAACCCCACACCTTCTGCTTCCCCTTGTTTCTACCTTGTTTTTAGGTAATCAACTCACAAAAAAGAAACTCTTTTGAAAAGACATACATCTCAAAGATATTAATTTTAAACTGCACTGTAATTACATGGCACTAGCTTTTAGTCTTTCTCCCATTCTCTAGACTTAATTACTAGAGTGGGTGCTATACTCTTACATTTTTAATTAGTCAACTGTTTACAAGTAGGATTTTTTCTGCTATGAAGTACTGCATCCTTAAAATATTCATTCATGCAGAATTAAGTCCAGGACCTCATTAACATCTTAATTAACAGTACCCAGGACAACTCAGGAAAAAAGCTGCCATATTTACAATCAAATCTACCCTCTGATAAAACTGAAGTTTTGTCAGGAAAGCTCAGGAGTTTTGAGCAAAATATAGATCTCTAATTTGGACGACAGCTGAAGTAAAACTGATCTGGGTATTGAAAACTGCAAGGTGTCCAATTATAGGTTTTGTAGAATAACTCTGCTATCTTGAGGACTCTTCCCCCAAATTTACAGATAGTAGTAAAATGCCCAATGAAATGCAATCCATTACTGAAAACTGGATTAATTTATTATTATTAACATGGAAACTGATTATGTGTTGGAAGCATGAAATTTTTTTCCATGAAGAAATGAAATATTAAGTTTACTTATAGTTTCTGATAATGAAAAAAAACATGTTTAACCTTTGAGTCAAAATCATGGAGTTCGTCTGTGCCATTTTGCAAGTTTTTATAAGTATTTACAGGATAAAACAATTATGAAACTATTTCTGTTTCACATGTAGCAGTAAGAGACAAGGACAGATGATATCAGAAGTAGGACTTAAGAAAAAAGAAGCATTCAGAACACGATTGATTATGAAACTTAGTCTAACACAACATTAATGTTTTCAGGGATTCTTTGGCTTTCTTAATAAATTTTCAGCTTAATTCAAATAGGTGAACTGAAAACAGGAAATCACAATTTTTCTTCAAAAAAAATCAGTGATCCAATTGCCTTATCTTAGTTGGAATAGAAAGAAGAGAATTCTCAGAAAAGAAAAACTCTCTCCAAGTAGAAATGTGCATCTGCCTGTCTGGTGAAGTCTTCAGTAGGACAGAGAGTACATTTCTTTTAGTCTAGTCTGGTACAGCATATTCAGTCTGTAAAATGCATTGCAGAAAGCACAGCAACTTGATCCACCACTTGCATACAACAACATAATCACTTACCAACATGTATTTCTCCTAGTATGCTGGGTCTTGTGCTTGTTTTTGTGGAAAGATTTGTTCCACAGAGAAACAAAATGGTTTAAAAACAGTAAGCAGATCCATCTCATGCCTGCCTCTGTGAGCTTGTCCATGCTACGGAATAACAGCCATGGCAGCATGATCACCACTGCAGTGAAGCTGTGCAATGACAGGAGTACTGCTGAGCACCACCAGGTTTGCCCAGAGCCCTGTGTTTCCTACTTTCAATTCCTTTTCAATTCAATTTCAATTTCAATTCAGGTTGATCAACACAGCTGAACTTTGCCTATACAGACAGGCAAGCTGATAGCACTTGCTGTAATACAGACACTACTCCCCACAACCTGGCAACTACTTTAAGATAAAATGTGGCTGCTCTTTAACAGCACACAGAAAATAGCAAACTGTGTAAAAAATTCTGCACTCAAAATGAGAAGAGGAATTTATTACTAACCACTGTATGAAGATCTAATGCAAACAATGCTCGAAATAGTGGCAAATACACTCCTTTATCTTGCCATACGTACTATCTCGCATTAAGAAACATGACCCAGAACAGCAGATATAAGAAAGGAAGGCTACAAAAGACAGACAATTAGTCAAGTAAAAAACATGGGAATGATTGCTGGAAGAAAAAGGTTCACAAGAGCAGAGAAAGGGAGGGAGGGTTTGGCAGCAGAGACTGGGAAACTGTCCCAGGAATAGGAGGCAGCATGAAACAAAATGCAAAACATAACCCTAACACTAGGCAGAGCAGTAAAAGCAGCCATGGGCTAAGGCTGGTGCCAAGCAGAAAGGTGGGGTGGGAGCCATGTTGTGACAGTTCTGTGTTCCCCTTGGCATGCCTTTTGCAGCTGCAGTGTGCCTGGAACTCTGGACTTTGTGGTTTTCAGAACCCTAACTCTAGGTGTAGCCCTAACCCTAGGCAGAGCAGTAAAAGCAGCCTTGGGCTAAGGCTGGTTCCAAGGAAAAAGCTGTGGAGGAAGCCACGTTTTGACAGTTTTGTGCTCCCCTTGGCATGCCTTTTGCAGCTGCAGTGTGCCTGGAGCCCTGGGCTTTGAGGTTTTCAAAACCCTAACCCTAGGGAGTAGGAGGAAGAGATAACTGGAGGAATGCACAGCGTGTCAGAGGGGAGTAAGAGAAAATGACAGCTCACATTGCTTAAGGAGGCAGAAACGTAGTGCCTAAAGACAGAATTTTCCTAAGACATTAGGGCTAGCTTCCCTGCATTAAAAAAAAAAAAAAACCATAGTTTCTCTAATAACCAAAACAAGCATGGTTTAAAAGGCTTAACAATTCACCTTCAAAGACAAATTCCACCAGAAACAGGGCAGCATGCTTACAGCTTATGCATTTAATGCTGATAGAGGAGGGCTCATACAGTCTGGATCTCTGAAATTCACCCTGTCACACAATATTCCAGACACACTGCAACATTACTGCATCCATAGCCTGACTAAAGGCACTACTGGTTTGCTCATGGAAAACCTAACACGCTTGCTGTACCCGCTGCATTCATCCCTTTCCTTTGTCCAGAACAAAGCGTTCTGGAGCAATGGAAGGCCAGAGCTACATTATGGCACTAAAGTTGCCTCAACTACATTCCAACAGTGCTTTCTGCCCTTTCAATTGTCAACTGTGTCCCACATAGAGACAAAAGTGGTATTAGCTAGCTGACAGCTAGAGAGATTACCTGCATTAAAGAATAATCCCAAGAAACATTATAAATGCTGAAATTTCATCATTAATTTTGAAATCCCAAATTCAAATGTGCTAATTGATCTCACTGAAGTAACAGATAGTTTAGAGTTTTCAGATCACTTAACACTGTATCTTGTGCATGGATGTGATGGGAGAGAAACAACTGCATTTTGTATTCAAGTAATTCAAACTCAACTTTGCAGCAACACTATTACTAAATAATTAATGCTTTCTCACAGCCTCAGATTAGATTAAAACTGTACTTCCAGACATGATGTTTTCCTCCTTTTTCTACTCAATAGTGCTGAAAATAAGAGAGCAAAGGCAGTCTGGATCCCAACTCTGAAGTTTTCTACCTTATTCATTGCAGACAAAACACAAGAAAAAATAATGTTTAGCTAGACAGCAACTTCGAAGAGTTATGCTACTAAAATATATATAATGATAAACATATTTTAAAATTTTACACATTAATTTTAGAAATAAAATACTGAAATTAATTTTAACTCTAATGATTTGGTCTACTTAACTCTCACATAATTAATTTGGTAGCTAGAATATAGAATATAGAATTATAGAACACAGAATTACAGCTAGAATATAGAATATAGCCACCATATTTCTGTATGGTATATAGAAATATAAAGGTTAAACTTTTATGGAAGACATGCTGTTTTCTTATACAACAAAGAAATGAAGACTGTAAAATTCAGTCTTCATTATGAATCTGGGTTAGTCTTTCTGCAGTAATTTGAAATGCTTTGACTTTGTCCCCACTCTCCTGTGAAGTGCTAAGTGACTTGCAGAATATCTGTGATTGCAAGTGTTAACAGAAAGCACATTCAGAGGACCTGCTGACATCTTGGTACCTATAGCAAGAATCCTGCCCCAGTGGTTTCCTGTTTATTTTTGCCTGTATTCCCCACTGCTTGCCTGAATTTTTCCAACCAATTCAGTTGACACGACCAGGCAGCATCATGAGGCAGCTGCCTGCCACTGGATGCAACCCAGCCTCCTCCCTGTTTGCCAGGTGCCAGCTTTGCTGCCTCTCAGCTGAGAGGGGCATGGAGAACTGTGCAAATTCACCAGTATCACCCCACCCCTCCCAGGAGAGCAGACCTGAACACCATTCTCTTCCTCAGCCACACAAGGTGGCAGTTTGACAAATGCATTGGTCATTTCAGCTTCAGGACACCCAGGGACATGGCCCTTGGTCTCAAGCCCTGGTGTCCCTGTGCTCAGCCAGGTTGTCCCCAGGCAGCAGTGCCACAGGCCGTGGGTAAGGGTTATCAAGTTTTCTGCTACCCTCACTCAGCTCCTCCTCAGAGTTAGGACAGGGTGGCTGTTTTCTAATTCCTGCATACATAAACTAAGGACCCAATTTTTGTCCTCTCATCTGAATGCCAATTTCCCAAAGCATTCAGAGAGAGGAAGACTCCACAGATGAGCTACAGGCAAGGATCCTGTGTTCAAGAGACCAACATTAGGAGCTGCCAGAGAAACTTCAGTGCCCTGTTTGGTTTCTGTCTTTCTATTCTTGCAGGGTTAGAAGAACAAAAGGACAAGCAGCATTATCACAGGAGATGAGACAGGGTGGGACATTAAAATCTTAAATTTGTCTTTGTGCACTGGTCCGCAAACAGCAGAAATGGGTTCAAACAATCTTTGAGACAGTAAGAATTCTTTATGTACTCTCTGGGAGCGAGCCAGACATCATCCTAAATGCTAGGGAATTCAAGGGTAAGGCTGACTTCAGTCCTTTACTCCACTTTTACCGTGATGTGGTTACACATTCCGGAACTCCATCCGGAAAATGGGAATCACATTACAAAAAGATGCTGAGCATCAATGCCTGTACAGCACTTTGTGAATGTATGAGAATGAATTGGTATCCTGGTGTTACCTGGGTAAAACAAAAGCTTCAAAACACACAAGGGTGGGATTACCACCACTTGCTGCTCCACTGCAAACATTCCAGGGAACCAGATCTGAGACAGACAGAACGTCAAAAATTCTCCATGAGTTCTCAAAGAGCAGAAGGACTGTAACTCAGCTTGGTTTGCTGACAACATAAAGGCTGCTCCATGGAAGGGGTGAAAATTCTCTTCCCCTCCACTGCATTTTCCAGGCTCTCATATATTTCTTTTCCTTCACTGCTGTGATTTGCATTGAAACAGGAATCACATTCATTCAACAAGAGCCACCTTGGAGGTTAAACTACAGGTAGTGACATTTAATTTATTGAAAAGGGGGAAGACAAAGTTTATTCTGGGTCAAACTGCTTATATAAAGAATCACCTTAGACTCTGCAAATACTCTGCTAAGAATACAAATAAAGAGAACATATATGAGTCCTCTCATATGTTTTTATGGGAGAGTTCCACTTACCCCACAATGCTAAACAGAGTAGTCCACCAACTGATGTAACATCTGCAGGAAGAATCAATGCCATGAATGCTTCCACCTCAGAAGAAACACTTTATCTTCTACCCTCTGCTCCTTATAGAAATACAAACCAAACAATCTATCAGTGGGAGACTCTGGAGGTTTGTATTATGTGCTCTCCCACACTCCCCATCCCTCTTCCCAGGAAGACTCTTTGGCCTTTACACAAATATATTCTGCATTTGAATTTTCAGTATAAAAATAATTTACTTATTCTGAAATGAAGCACACAATATAGAGCGGTCACTAAGCACCACAAAAAGGCTGAAAAGCCATAACACACTAAAGCAGAGAGAGGTAAATGTTTCCATTTGGGTTTTTTTCAGTTCCAAAAAGGAGGGTCTCTGCATAATCTCAGCTCATATAAGGGGTATGAAAAAGCAAGACTATACTATGTTCACACAATAGCTAACGTCACAGCCTTTTGTTTGGAAGAAGGCATCACATTGACTGAAAGCAGCTTTTCAAATAGAAAGCTACAAAACCAAATTCCTTTGAGGAATATTTTGCATTAAAAATGGCTTCATACTTGCAGCAAAATATTCCAGCACCAGCCATATTCCAAGAACAATGTGTGCTCCCTCTCCACAAGCCCCTGGGCCGGGCTTGCTGACTCTATAGTGAGTTTGTTATTGCCCTAAGAGAGCATTAGATAATGAAGAGCTCAGAGTTTTCCTTTCACTTCATGCCTGGGCTCATCATAATGTGTGCAAGCAGGCTTAGTCTGCAGACCTTCCTTCTTTACATCTTCCCCCTCTTATTTTCCAGCAACCCAACATTTTTTACAAATGAGCACTACCAAGTGTCTCTTTTGAAACAAGGTTAAGAAATCACCTTTTTAGAATGTTGCAGAGAACAAGATACAGCTCCCAGCTTTCAAACATAAGTGAATGCTTTTACTACTGCACCAGGTGACTCCACCATGAAGCATCAGAAAATAGGCACCCCACAGAGTGATAACTACTCTAATACCTGCTCCTGTCCAGCTCTGCTCTACAAGTGGCACTTCATCCTGCTGGAAGAAAAATTCAGCAAGGTCCAGGTGTGAAAGGAGGTACAGCAACAGGGACATGTCTATATATACCCAAGTGGTAACACCAGGCTGAACAGAGGCCTTGCAATGTGAGCTTAACTGTGCCTTGAGGCAAACAGCTGCTGAATTCCTGAAACGCCTCTGACATACTGCAGCATCGTACTGTGCCTAACATGGTTCTTGCACAGGAAGGACAGCAGCAGGGTTAATAAGGGTTCATCTAAGGCAAACAGTTAATACAGCATTTCAAATGGTTTAAAAAATAGAAAAGTTTATATTGAAAGATCATTTGTATTTTTTAGTAATTTCCGTCATCAAAGATGAAAAGCCACATGGGAAGCTGTCTGACAATTCCAGCAGTGAAGTAAGATCCAAGATTTTTTGAGTGAGCAGCAACCCTTCAACAGGGTTCTTTGGCTCTCTTTTGGTTAAGTACTCCTATCAAAATATGCCTTTTCTTTATATCTTCAGGATTCTTGAAGGGGATGGCTTATGGAAAGGCCACATCCTAAAACAATATGGAAAAAAATCCACTGCAATTTTAGCTAATCTGAAGCATATGACATCACTTAAACAGAGACCATCACCCTTCCTCATCCTTTATGAGCTGAATTTGGGAAGTGAAGGGGAAGGGTAGGGAAGGTAATTGAAAACTGTGTCTCCTCTTCCATATAGCCACATTTCCGAGGGCAGGTTTTAGATATCAAGAGCTACAGCTACACTGTTGCTTACAATGCAGGCTAACCACCTAACTTATATTTTAAGATGAAAAACCAAAGACCATTAAGAAAAGAGGCCTTGTGAAAAGTCTCAACTCTATACTCCAGGCCATGCTTTTGCTTTCTACAGCTGCAGTGTCTGGCCAAATTTCAGAAGCATCTGTACTATTGACATGAATGTGACTGGTTAATAAAAGAATATTTTCAAAGACCCAAATTCTGTTTAATGTGCCTTGACCAGGAGAATGGAAGCTACATGTCAGCTCAAGGATCAAGAAGTTTCTTAATGACCAGAAAAAACCTCAGTGTTCCAAATGAATCTTTTTTCCTGAGAAACTAAAAAAACAATGGAAATCAAACACACTGTTAACCAAAGGATCATAACTTACTAGTCTGTGGTTAAAGGAAAAAGAATATCTATAAAAATTTCCATTTCTAAGCTTTCATCTTGCTAAATATTAACTAAGCAGAACTAGCTTTGCCCTTGAGATGTAAATGAGAATTTGGATTGCTGCATGACAAAACACTAATAATTGTGATTTAGTCCTCAGAAAACATATAATGCATCATCTGATTTTTTAAATGTTCTCTGTAATGGGTCTGATCTTTACAGTGATTTCATCAATTACCAATACTGCTGATATCTCTTCATCTACCAGCCTGGTAGCCAAGACATAAAGTGACAATGAAGGTTCAAGGAAGTATCTATTTATAGTGCATCATGAGCAGGAGCTGAGGCAAAGGCATGCACAGCTACAACCACCTTCCCTGTGCTACTCAAGTGCATTAATGAGCCACCAATTCATCACAGGCCAGATTTCATCCTCCTCCAGCACATTTCAGAACCTGAATTTAACCCAGCAGCAAGGTTAGATGCAGAGACATTCTGTGGAGAGAGAAAAGGGGGGCAGGGGGAGGCAGAGAAGAAGGAACTAACAAAGAGCTTAATAGCAGACATATCAGTATGAGATACAAGCCCTGCCAACTCCACTTAGTGTACTGCCTAATACAGTCACTGAATAGCAGCTCCTCCATCCTCCTCTCAAAGCATTGTCCTTGCAGATAATGACTGGTTAACAAGCAGTCAAACAGCAAGGCATGAAAGAAAACAGTGTTTTCTTGTAACAACCTAGGTAGCACTTAGACAAGGAATAGTGAAGATAGGCACAAAGATTCAAATTCCTACCTTTAAAAGTGAAATCCTTACATGCAGTTACTCTATCCAAAGGGGTCAGACAGTCAGCAATCCAAGGAAAGACACAGAGCCAAATGGAAAGCAAGAAAGCCTGAGAGCTGGTCTTCACAAAAATCATACAGTGAGCTGGCCTTTCTGGGGAAGGGCAGCTGGGCTGCACAGTTGGTAGATGGCTAAACCATTAGTACCAGTGGCTGCCTTCCCTTTGCTCAGTGTTGCCAAAATCTCTCATATGTTGTGAACCTAAGGATGCTGTAATTTTAAGCACAGGCAAATGGAAAAAAATGTAAATAAATTCATGCTATTAAAAAGAGCACATTAGTGAGCTGAGCATAAGCACCATTGAAGACTAGCTGCTACACCGTACTGCAGCTACAGGTAGGTGGTGGGCAAAGCACAGTCCCACGTAAACAGTCCAAAAGCACAGCTCCCTTCCCCCCAGAAACTATCTTGCCTTGCAGCTCTTCTCTGAAAAGCTTCCCTGTCACTTCCTGAAATCTCAGGAATAAGGAGAGGAAAGTAAGGAAGATGGTGTGCAAAGGAAGGCACGGTCCAGTGCAAAGGAAAGCATGGTCCATTGCTCAGCTTCTTATGGCACATGGCAGATTCGAGATGCTCCTCAGGGTGGGAGCAGCTCCATTCCTTCCTCCTGTTACACACTGTGCATCTAATCACAGTGGGGTGCTGAGCTCCATTTGCACGGCAGACAATGGGATCTGGCAGCAGTTCAAAGGCATTTATAGCGAAGTGACTGAACAAGCTCACTGCTGGCGCAGGCAGGCAGAGCGCCCCACTTTCCTCCCTGTCACTACTCAGGCTGCAAAGGCAGGTGCTGCAGCATGGGCAGCCAGCTCTCCTTTATTTCTAGTGGCAAGAAAATCAAGGAGGAAACCGGAAAGGTACCACCACCAAGAACAGCAGCACCTAAACCCACATCAATAAGGTAGAGAGAGGTGGGGAACGAGTGGGGGAAGAGGAGGGAGAGGGAGGCAGAGAAGCGAGAGGCTGGCAGGCAGAGGGAGAGCAAGCAGGCAGGCAAAGAGGGAGAGCGAAAAAAGGGAGCCCACAGACAGCAGTGCCTGGCACCCTGACAGCCTGCTGCCAGAGTTCATCTTCTGAAGCTGTCATGGGTTTATGGATGCCTCTAGACTGACAAGCTGACAAGATGAGAGAAACTACACTCAGAAAATGTATTCAGCAGCAGTAAATTGCTTCTCTTGCTCTAATGTGGTTTGCAGTTTCACTCAAGGAACTGATCTCATTTGGGGCGGTGCAGGGAGCAAATCAACTATGTATATTCAGACACTATTATTGGAATCTGGAGACTGGAATAAATCTACAGAGGGACAAAGAAAAATCACCTTCTTGTGCACCACTAATAAAAAATTAACATGTTAAAAGAACAAATACATAAATCTCAGATTATGCTCTGTCCCTGTGTAAGCGCTTTTGGTAGCAAGGTTGGGGGGTGGGGCAGGAGCAAAACTCTGGCACAAGAGGGGTTCTCTACTTCAAAAGGTAACAGGAAACAGTGCTCTAAGAAGCAGAGAGGCAGGAAAGGAGGCACTTCCTACCACAGCAGAATACTCTGCTCTTCAAAGATGTAATGCCCCAGGTATGCTCAAAGTTGTATCCTTTCCCAGTCAGGGTTTGGGAGTAGAGGATTTTCAGACAGGATGACATACTAGCACACATCTCTAGAGGAGTTCCTATAACAGGAGCTGACAATGCACAGCAAACATCTCTGTAGTAAGACAGGGCAACCTTAATGCAATGGAATGTTACAGGGTAGTAGAGAGCACTCTGGAAGAGGTCTGAATCTCACTGATTCATCAAGTGCCATCTCTGTTATAAAGTGAAAAAAACACCTCCTTAAAATTTTATCCTGACAATAACAAACTAAAAACTAAAATCAGAAACAAGGGTCAAGTACCAGGCTCTTGGGTTTACCTACTATGATTTAACCTGCTTTTGCAGAATGCCCAGCTTTAAGGTCTGCCTCAAAGATATTTCCTACTGTCTCATTGTTTTGGTAGGACCAAAAAAAAAAAACACCTGGAAGCTAAGGTAGAAAATGTTTTAAAATTTAAAATGTTTATTAAGAGT
This sequence comes from Pyrgilauda ruficollis, assembly GCF_017590135.1. Taxonomy (NCBI): domain Eukaryota; kingdom Metazoa; phylum Chordata; class Aves; order Passeriformes; family Passeridae; genus Pyrgilauda; species Pyrgilauda ruficollis. The sequence continues at coordinate 11,899,407 of NW_024509210.1, read as the reverse complement.
AAATTACTTTCCTTTTGAATTAACAATAAAATTCATTCCGAATAGACACACAATAGGTGCCTATTCTTTCTGTCCTACAGTGGCACAAAGATTTGCTCAGTGGTTTTTTTAATCCTAGAAGATATATTACAAAAACATTACCTTATATAACAAAAAAAGCACAAATTCTTCATTCATTTCTTTAATATGGAAACTGAAAAAAAGCACTAAGTCTTTCAGAAAGGAAAGCACACAGGCACAAAGATATTTATTGCTAAGCGGTGAATAAAAGACGAGATGCTGAGGGATAAGGATTACACACATAAAACTAGAGCTGCTGTTCTAATCAATCAATGAAAGATAAATGGAAGTTGAGCACCTTTGAAAAATGCTCTTTCCACATCTAAGAGAGGAGACAATTCTCTGTTTTGCCTTATTAAAAAAAAAAAAATCATCTCACATACATGTCATGCTACAATGCAGCACTACGAATCTGCAAGCCTCTTTGTGAACTGCAGATGGATAATGCTGACAAAAATTTTCATAGTACCATAACCTAAAACCATTCAATTTTTTAGCTCCCATCTATGCCAGTAAACAAACCCCTTCCATTCAAGCTGCAGTATGCAAACAGCAGATGCTGTAAACCTCTTGATACTCCACTAATCAGAAAGATGACAGAAAATTCTGACTCTACACAACAAAGAACCAGTTTTTAAAATAACTGAGATTTTCATGATGGGTTTTCACCATACACTTAATACATCTTTCTCCAGTCTCCAGTGTTTTATAGAGATTCAGGCTTACTGGACACTTGCTGGTAATCTTTTCTAAATCTATTAGTTCAGAAAATATTAGAATGGTTTACGGTGAAGTGCCAAGTAAGAATTACTCACACAAGTTCTTCAGTCACACACACACACCCCATTCCCAGTCTACCCTGTTCAAAGATCTTGTCCCCCAGGGCTCTGTCCACCATCTCACTAATTCAATTTACCATATTTACAGCTGGAGACAACACACAGGGTATAATGTAGCCAGTCCCATAAATCTTGAAATTCTCACTGAAGACAGTGAAGACCAAACATATTTGTGTGTAAATTTCCATGAAAAAATACCAGCAAAGATAGATTACTATTGAGGTACTTAAGTACTGCACTTACTAGCTGAACAAAAGGTTTACTTACTTTGAGTTTCTCCATTCTTCCTCACCCAAATATTGAGAAAGACTATATATTACCTTAGCTCTTTTAAAAAAGATACTTGGCACAACTCAGATTTTCTAGGGATCACCAAGAGAGAAGGTAAAACTTCTCATACACCTTAGCAACTGTGGAAGGGATAGAAGATTCAAGGATGCACTTAACCCAGCCAATATCTGCTTGTTAACAGAAGAACAGTCTCCTCTCCTGAATTTCCTCTTTAACTAAGGATAACAGAGATCCACCCCAAAGCATAAGGAAGACTATGATTAAACCCAACAAGAGCCTATTGCCTTAACAAGCCATGAGAACACTGCCAGAACGGAGGCTGGGATTGGACTGAGAAAGGAGATGGACTTTGCAGACTTGAGCAGGCACAATCTCTTCAGCTTCAATCAACTCATTTTATTTGCACGTATTTTGGTAAATTTCTAGCTGGCATGAATGTTCATGTCGCCACTGGTGAAATCTACCCTACCTGAAATTCAGTCAAATACAGCTATGTCATATTATCCTTTTTTTTATCCTGGCACTGAAATAGGAAACGAGTCGTTCTTGAAAAGGTCCTTGCCATTCTGGTTGTAGTTGATGTCGAAATTAAGAGGGGAAAAAAAACAAAGCAAAACAAACAAACAGCAAAAGGTTTGTATCCTAAAAACACACCTCTAACAGCAGGAGACAAGTGAACCACTATCCCCTCCATTTGGAATGAGTGCCTATCCAGCGAGGCTACAATTTCTGAAGCTAGAATAAACATGTGAGTGAAAGCTCTTTTCTTTTTCTACAGTGAAACAAAGAAGCTTTGTTATTGGTATCAGTTTATAATTAAAATTTGTGTGAGATGACAGTACAGGGAACAAGCAACCTTTCATCCCATTAAGGAACCAAAGGTGTCAGTACCTGAGGGCACCATCAGCCTTTGATGACATGGACTACTCTCAAGTGGACCTCCATGCACTCGCTTTGCACCCTGCTTTAAGGCTGGGCCTGGCCCCCTGCTCTCTGCCTGAACTTTGCTGCAGATATACCTCTCTGCAGCCCTGCCTCTGACTTCTCCTCCTGCATTGACTTAGGCTGTAGGAAGCTCTTCTGGAAAGATCCCTCATATACATGGCGTAACTGGAACCCAGTTCTGTCTTTGGCCCTGGCTCCTGGGTGGCCTTTGGACCCATGCTGCTGCTTTGTCTCCAGCCATGACTTCAACTCCTGGATGGAACCTCATTGCTCCATCTCACCTGGAAATGACAACAAATCCTGTCACTAGGAGCCAGCTCTGCCTGCCATGCTCAGACCCTGTGGAACTGTGCCCCATCAGTGGTGGCACTGCTGCACTGGGGTCACCCTTGCCTTCTGACTTGCCTCAGCTCCTAGCTCATGCTGTACCCTCACAAGAGGCTAGTGCATAGCGGTTGCAGGAACAAATTTAAAATTCAATGGAAGCAATATTCATCTCTTAACTGTCAACTGCCCAGGTCTTTTCTGGGAAGCCCTCCAAGCTGTCCATAATCAAAACCTAAGTTGATTTCTGAAGCCTTTAAGCATGGCCTTCAGACAGACCTTGGCAGTTTGGTGAGGGCCTTGGACCAACAACTTTAATACCAGATACAGTAAATAAAATCTGAGAGACTAACAAAGTTTTGTAATATAATAAGCACATGAATCATTTTGTGAAAGAAGGTGAAAGAAAGGAAGAATATGCATCTGCATTTATAGAAGAAAACCTAACAATAATGTGTTACTTTTCATCTTCCATGTTAAGGGAGGGGAAAAGCTCTTAATATATTGAATGCAACCATGATATGCATTTAAAATGCATGAAGAATAAGGTAAAAAGGGTCAGAGTTATGCCACTCAATTGACAAACAGATGATACATCCCAAAGGGAGCAACATGCCCCCACAAAGCACCCTAAGTCATGCCTTTCTGCTTTGTAATTAATTTTTTGTTTCTGTTCAGCTGTGCTCACATTTCTTATCTCACAGATCTCCAAGGTCCACTTGGGGATGAAGTAAGCTTATATGGAGGAAAGGATAATGAGGTTAGTGGTAGGGCTATGCAGGTTGCTAGTCTTACATGGTCTTTACACTTCACAGTGCTTATAATTTCAGATAGTTAATTAATTTTTGTATTAATCTTTAACACTTGAGAGACTCATCTTCAGCAACAGCCAATCCTTAAAAATGATGTAAATTGTAACTGGCAAAAATCCACTATGAATGTGCCAGTTCTCAAACTTCAGACCAATAAGGTAATTAAAATGTTTGAAACTAAATCCTGTCCAAGCACTAGAATTCATCCCTATTGAATACATGTGGCACAGCGTCATGAAGACACACCATTCAAATAAACTAGCACACCTCTGGAGATGTTTTGATGACAGCACCTCTTTGATAATATTAGGTCAATTCCACAAAGTTTCAGAGGAACTGGTTTACTGCAACCTGCTCCAGACATGGAGATGAAGAAGTGGTGACTGCAAAGGTGACTGACCTGGCAGACAAATCCTTACTAGAACCAATTAACAAAACAGACACAGTTAGGAACCAGAAAAAGTTAAAATATAATAGAAAATAAGCTATTTGCCCCTCTATTTCTGTTACAACTGAACAGAGTTGAGATATCTCACAGGAAAATAAAGACTTTTGGGAAAATACATGTCTTTTGAAAAGTATGCTACAGGCATTTTGGCAGTCATCTTCTGTAATTTAACTGTGGAATATAGCTGGCATAGGCGGGAAGCATTAAGACATTAGTCTTAAGCAGTAAGTATTGCTAAGGATGAACTAACCATGTACTACTACAAGAAAAGCCTAAATTCCATTTTAAAATTAATAATAATAACTTAAATTTTCCAATAACTGTGCTTTTATGTAGAGTGAAATGGATTCTGCATGGACTACCTGGCTATATATTCTAACTGCGTGGTCCCCTTTCCATCTCCTATAATTTCTACATTTCTGCTGTCTTTCCCATTTTCTACCCTTTGTGTCAATGAAATCAGTGGTGCAGCAGCAATTTACTGTGGCTCTACCTTAAGTCAAACATTGCTCTCCCTTTGCTCTTTTAGCCATGATGTCACATATACATTGACACTAGTAGGACACATGAAGCATTTCATTAATATTTTGATTCTTTCACTTATTATAAATATCTATCAATTTCACAAGTGAAAATTACATTAAATGGCTCTGGAAGTACATCACTATTCAAGCTGAGTAGAATGCTAATGTGGTCACTATACTCATTCTACTCCATGTCAAATTTTTGTGTAATTTATTCTTTTCAAAATCTTGAGTTTGCAAACTTAGCTGCAGCTTCTTCTACCAGTTTACTGTTCACAAGAATGTACTGCAAGTATAAAAACATGTATCACACATTTCAAGTTATTTTTGCTCCTTTACCAGTCTCTCTGCAAATGTCACCTGCAAAACTGATAAAAAGTTTACAGGAGACAAGATTTAGTATTCAAATCACACTGGAATGAGCTATGATAATGGGGCCACACCAAGTATATAGGTCATACCTCCCTTCCAAAATCCTTTTATCTAACCAAGGCCTAAGGACTCCTGTCTACATATCTCTAGAAAACTCAGGGTTAGGGTTGTGAAAAAGCATAAAGCTGCAGCCTGAGCGGAAGTCAAAAGAAAGTGGGACCTGCGTGGAAATCAGCCCGCGAAGAATCTTTCATTTTCATAACAGTATCAGAGCCTTAACAGGAAAATTCAGGTAAAGTTCAGCTTCTGGTTGACATACAGAGGAATTTAGAACTGCCGCATGTGTAGGGCTCAAAGAGCCCAAAGTCCTTGTTTCATCATATCCACCTTTCCTCAGCACCTCAGCTACTCTACACTGGAACTCAGCACTAAGCACCAGCTCTGCCATTTCCTTTCTATAAACCCAGGCTACTTGCCTAAGTCATGAGCTGTTCCATCCTCCCTTCTCTGCCCCCTGATTTTCTGCAGTTAAATCCATAGTGGTCTACTTATATAAAGCAATCTGAGAAATGCATACAGCACTCTTTAAGGCATCAAAAAGTATTTCAGTCAGAATGGTTCAGCACGCATACAGAACTAAATCATCTCTGTTCTTTCGAAGAAAAAAATCTAAGAATCTTTCACTGGACCACGTCATCCGTCTTTCTAATGCACTGATTGTAGTAACTTCCACTCCTAAAACAGGATTAACACTTTTGTAAGTATATTAGCACCTGAAAATTATAAATATTACCGGAGGTTGAATCTCTGCAAGTTTTCTATCAGACAACTTGGCAGAACAGTGCTATTTTTTGCTACATTAGAGTGCAGTATTCAAACATATATACTAAATTAACTCCACAAGAATAACCTTCCCTCACTATTCATCCAGACAGAAGTGAGGGGGGAAAAAAAGCAGGACTCCTTTCCTTCAGCACAGAATTTTGACCAATCCAGTATTTCTATTTTTAATTTTTAATTACATTTATGATATTTCCTGTGGGTTTAAGTCATGAATGCAGTTCCAGTACGCTGGGAGCAACGTAAATAGTTATTCCCGAAGGGATCTTACAGCTGTTATGCATGGGTCAGAGATTCTGTGAAACGCAACATCTGAAACTTTAAAAGCTTTTTAGCCCACATCCTTCCCATTTCTTTTCAAAGGCAGAGTTAATGGATAAAGAATGACATTGCCCCAAATTTTGCCCAGAAGGTATGGAAGTCGTAACTCCATCTAAATAAAGTAATATATAGCAGTAAGTAACCACCCAGTCCTATCACAGTATCGCAATCCCAGAACTGCATCAGAAATTCCTTCCTGATCTAAATTAACTCATCTGCCACTTTATGCTGACAACTATGCAACTGAAGACCAGAGACAAGAAATTTTTTCCTCTGCAACTCTTTATAGAGGGATGAAAGAGGAGTGCAACTCCACACTGCAGCAAAATAGTCTAGCCTCCTCCTAATCCATGTCTCTCTTCTGACATGAGACTGCTCAGAAGGACCTGAGGCCTTCTCCTCACCAAATCTGGATATGTCAGTCCATAAAAATGCAAAAGATTGTGCACCTACCTTTGATCACCATCTGGTGAAGGAAAATACTCATCAGTTGCTTCACTCAGGAACAAAGTTCTGTTTTAAAATAAACAAAGAGACACAACAAAATTAAAAACAATCTTTCCCTCTCTCTCTTCCCTAACATCAGCCTTCAGCAGTGTTGGTAAACATTTACTTAGCAGGAGCACCTTCGCTCTCCACAACCAAGGTAATGATTACATTACACAAAACAGGGCATGAGGACAGGCTGAGGCCATGACAACAGCCATGTTGGCAATGACTAGACAATGACACAGGGCTGCACTGCAGCAAGCTCAACTGTGCAGTGAGAAAGAGTGGGGCAAGATGAGAAAGAAAAAATGCAGGGGGGAAAAATCCCCTCAGTCAACAAACCAGGAATCTGGATTTAGAACCACAAAGGAAAAAGAAAGTTCACAGAACAAGCAAATTCAGTATGAGCTGAGAGAACTGGAAATGCCAGACAATCTGAATGGGATTTCTCACACCTGTTCATTAATACTGTTGTTTTTGAAACAACCAACAAAGCAAACTATAAGATGTTACCCTCTTCTGTCTTAGCCACAGCTAAATCAATTCAGTAAAACTTCAATGGTGTGACAAAGTCTGTGTAGTCTATTCCCAAAACCTTCAAAATTAGGTGTACTGTGAAATAAAAACAAGCCACCCCAAGGAGGGAGTCACACCCTCCTCCACGCCTCTGCCTGGCTGGCGATCACAGGGAGGGAAGTACTTAGTGAAGCCAAGCGAAGCTCAGGAAATGTGTGTGTGTACACACACACTGAGACGGGACACAGAGCAGATGGCCAGGGAGGGCGTCTCAAGAGCCACCAACACCCTGAGGGAGGGCACAGGCGAGACTGCTATAATTTTACTATACCTGTTGGACAGGCTCTGAAGTCAGATCTTTCACATCAGGTACCTCTGTAGCCTTCCAGTTCACACAGACCCTGATTGAGCAAAAATTCTGACCTTTGAGTTTCCAATAATCTTTAATATCTCTACAGCCAACTACTAAACAAGAACCACACTTGCTCTGCCTGTAAATATAATGAAGCACACCCAGCTCTCTGCCTTCCTCACATAATTACAGAAGCAAAAGCTTGTCCTTTTTCCTGGTTAGATAAGGATTAGTTTAGCAAAAAAACCACCTATCCTTCTGCAGGACACAATTTTTCTATTTTATTTTGATCCATAATTCTTATCTTCCTTCACTAAATAGTTTGAGAAGGCAGAATAAGAAGCCCTGCAATCCTGGCCTCCACAGATCCCAAAACACCAGGGTAAACATCAGAACAGCCAGATGAAACCACAAAACAGCTAAACTACAGAAGATGTGAATGTTTGATTTCACTGTAAAAAGAATAGACAACTAAAGAAATGGTTTTTTCACAGTACAATCCCGTGAGAGTCATTGAGAAAAACAGTCAAATTAGGAAGTTAATTATTAGCAGAATTTATGGTAGTTGGTAAGACCCACACAAGCAGATACACCAACGTCCAGCTACTAGCATTTAACAGAAGTTTCCCATAGGGATTAGCTCTCTGTTTCACTGCAAAATATCTTGCACTCTCTGGTGTAAACTATTACCAAAGTGCTGATTTGGAACAAGATACAGTATCACTCTGATCTAGTTGATTTTACTTTCCAGAATACAGAAAACCTGAAAAAACCCAAAAGGATTAGCAGATAGCAAATGCAGGGGAGACAGAGAGGAATACAAGTTTCAAATAATTTTGTCTTCAGCTTTTAAAAATGCAACTTATTCCTCCTTACAGAAACTCAGAAAACTTACAGGAAGGAGGTGAAGAAACTGCTCTTTGTGCCAGTTTTCCACTAAGGCATGTCAAAACAGATACAAATAGAAATGCAACAGAGCCTGGTAAGAAGGGGGCAGAGTTTAATGCTAGCTGAATGGTGTAACAGAGAATTTAAACTGAATGCAATAATTGATAAGTGATTAAACACAAAGGACAGAGCAGTGTTATCAACCAGACAGAAAAATCTATCAGTAGAATGAGACTGGAATTGGCCAAATCTGATTTCACGACAAGATTTATTTTACAGAACCTCAAATTAAAGGAGCAGTTAAAAGCAACATGAAAGGGATGACAATGTTGTCATTTCCACAAAAAGCCAAGTGAGGTGGCAAAAAACTTACCTAATGATTTCCCTCCTCCATACATACTCTTGTGCCTGTGTCATCCCTGAGAAGCAAACAGATCTGTCTGTTTGCAAAGCCCTCAGCACAATGTGTACATTACCACCATTATCAACAGCTGCTTAATACCAGCTCCCAAATGCTGAACAGAAGAGGCAGCCCCACATTTCATCTCTAGGCATCAAAGCATTTACTAATGGGAACAAAACTCTACCTAGCACATAATTAAGTGATTTTGGAAGGATGTCATTAACTCTAGAAGCATCATATCTTTTCCCATGTTTGTATTTACTTGCAAATTTACCAGCCATAACAGCGGAGTGGGAAAGCTCAGGAGCTTGTGTGCCAGCCAGGCAGGCTCCTGCAGGAGCTCCTGTTAGTCAGGGTGTGCACCGTACAGAGACTCAATAAGCAGTGACATTTGTATCCCAGACAGTTTTATTTCTTCAAACACCAGTCACACTGGAAGTTTCACTTCAGTTTTTTACTCCAGAATAAAAGCCAAATCTCAGTATAACAGATGCTGTCTGGAAATCCCATGACACATATGAGAGCACGTGTGTGGTCCCCCTTCACCATTACGAGATAAAACAGCTTTCAGAAAAATGAGAAGGGTGCTTAGTTTTTTTAAGCATAAAGACCTTAATATTTACACTAATCAAATATAACAGGGTCCTCTTAGTCAGAAGAATAGTATTCACACAGGAGCCCAACCAGGCAGAACTATTTTCCCAAGAAGATCTTATCCTCAGTCTGGGCAAACAATCTAAGTCACACTAGCCAGACAAGAGTTCTACCCTGTATGTCTCTGCAGTAATTACACCAAAGAAACATGACTGTCCTTAGCTTAAAAATATTAATCATTTTAAAAGCCCAAAGCACAGTGAAAATATATAATGATAAAGCATACATGGGGAAAAGAGAATATTGCTTGATATAGTCAAAATATGCAAATATTTACAGGAATATGAGAAGAGAAAGAAATACAGAAATAGAGAGTAGGACACAGAATAGAAAGCCCTACTTACCAAATGGTAGAAATTTTAGTTAATTTTTGCAAAAAAATAGAATTCAGAATAAAAACCACAGCCACCTAAGGTCTGTATTTCTTCAATAAACACTTTATAAGAATTGTGCAGTTTTACAGTTCAAAGCTGCAAAAAGATGAGCAAAGATAGGGTTGGTTTTCTAGTGGTTACAGGAAGTAAGTATGGATGGACTGCAGCAAACTGGAGAAAAGGAAAATATATAGAGAAGGAGAAGAGGAAAGACAAAGCTATCTGGGAATGAGTGAAACCAAGCAACAATTATCAGAAAATATTACTGTCATAAACTGCAAATGCTCAAGAAAAAGGACCATGCAGAAAACTGCATTCACTGCCAGAATCTCCAAACAAGTGAAAGAAATGGAAACTAGGCAGCATGGATATACTTGAAATAGTTAATTAAGGACATCAGACAACAAAACACATGAATACATTTACCTTAACATATTTATTTGAGACTATGCCTGAAATACTGCATCTAGCTCTGGAATGCCCAGTACAGGAAGGACATCAACCTGTTGGAGCAAGTCCAAAAGGTGGGGGACCACCAAGATGATTAGAGGGAAGGGACACTTTGCTGTGAGTAAAAACTAAGAGAACTGGGACTGTTCAGCCTGAAAAAGAGAAGACTTTGGGGTGACCTAATTGTGGTCTTCCAGTACCTGAAGGAAGTCCATAAGAAACATGGAGAGAGACTACTTAAAGGGCATGTAGTGACAAGACATGGGGGAATCGCTTCAAACAGAGTAGGTTTAGATTAGATAGTAGGAGGAAATTCTTTACTGTGAGAGTGGTGAGGCACTGGAACAGGTTGCTCAGAGAAGTCGGGGATGTCCCATCCTTGGAAGTGTTCAACACCAGGTTGGATGGGGCCCTGAGCACCCTGGTCTAATGGAAGGTGTCCCTGTCCATGGCAGAGAGGTTGGAATGAGATGATCTTTGAGGCCCCTTCCATTCTGTCATTCCATGATAGTTCCTTTATTATTCATTCACATAGATCCAGTAGAATTGGTTTAGGAAGGGAAATGTTTTCTGAGACACACTGAAGCTCTCAAGTGAACTTGTATTTTTCACAAGAGAAAGTAGTCTAATTTTCAAAATTCTAGATCTGATCCCTTAAATTCCTCCTCTCCCTCTTGTATGATGGTCGTCTTCAATGTATTTCACCAACAAATTTTTCACAACAAGAAAGAAAAGGCAGAACCATCTGATGAAGGAGAAGCATCGAGGTCACAGCACCCTGCCTGCCAGAGTTCAAGAAGTGTCTGGCTAACATTCTCAGGCCCTGTGATGTGATTCTTGGGGCTCTCCTGTGCAGGGCCAGGAGTTGGACTTTGATTATACTTGTGGGTCCCTTCCAACTCAGAATATTCCAAGGTTTTACGATCACTTTGATAATGTTAAGCAAATGGCTTAGTACAGTTCATCATTCATCCAATGCCCTACTTCAGATATTGCATGTATGTCCTTATGGGGCATTGCCTTGCCTGTACACGAAAGAAAGGATTCCTCCCTGTGAGCCTATTCATGGCACAAAGGGCAGGAGGCCCAGGCCCTGTCTGCCATCAGCATGACTGTGCTTGCTTGCAACCATGCTGCTCTGAAATGCCCATGACACCGACTGCTTCAGCAGTCTGATTTTCAGAAAGGCCAATGCAAGCAGTGAAGTGTTAAAAGAGTAATGCTGTCTTTGCCTCTGCTCTTTTCTCTCCTGCTATCAGCTTAGCTGTATGCCACTGGACAAGCAAATAAGCAAACCAACTGCAATTAAGGTCAATGGGGAAAAAGCTATCAGTAGCCTTCTTCCCAATGCTGCAAGTTAGCAGCTAAAATCATGCTACCTTTGTGAGAAGAAATTTGTAAAGGGGGAATGACTACAATATTACGAAAACATCTCTCCTAGTTCTCATTTGTTTTTGCTCTCATCAGATGGTAGGAAGGAAGCAGCTTTCTCAGCTGATTAAACTCCATTGTTACTATTCCCTCTTCCTCCCCACTCCCACCCTTTGTTTGTGACTGTTCCTTAACGAGCAAAGAAGAGTCTTGAAGAAGGAACAACTATGATTTATGTATTAAATAGATAAATCTTGAATGACTGTCAGCTAAATCCTGCCACAGAGCCACTGCCTCCTGGCAGCAATGCTGTAATTAAGTTGATAGCATTGAGTATTCCCTGAATTACTGGGTTAAAGTAGTACAGCACTGTATTTAAACCTTTCACCCCATTCAGATAATTTAAAGAATTCTGCTAATGGCTTGTTTAGGCTAATCCTCCTAAAAGCATTCCAAATTAAGAGCACCCAAAAGGACTAAAGACACCTAGTTTGGTACTTGTCTTTCCCTGGACCTAGTAAACCATGGCTCACACAGTCGAACCAATGCCTTATCCCTCTGCACCTGTCACAAAGGCATTGCTATCTTAAGAAAAAGAGCATTTAAAAAAGTAGCAAACAAATAACCAGATTTATGAAAGACAATCATCTGTTATGTTTCTAGACAGCCTGAAAACACCCAGGTGCCCAAATCCCACAGGAATGAACTTAATGTCAACCAAAAGCCATGTAAAGGTTTTGCACCTAAATGGTAACCCCCAGTGAAGCTGACAGCTACCATGGAGAATTTGAAGAGGAAGAGAATAACTTGCTTCTCTCATTTTATTCTTCTATTAAATAAAGAAAACTAAGCCAGAAGCCTGTCAACTTTAAGTTTTTCCTTTATCACTGTCAATATTTGATCTGGACAGTGTTGCCTCTTCAGGCTGCTTATGCTTACTTTTATCTCTGTCTTTTAACATAAATTATGTGCACTCCACATTGCAGAGCAGATTCCTCCAATATCTCAGATGCTGTTGGAAGAAGTACAAACAGCTCCTTGCTTAACCTCACGCACGGGCCTATAATGATATGAATCTGCAATTCCAAATTATGACTCACCCCCACTAAGAAATGAATTCAAACTAGAATTAATTTTTATAAAGGAGGAAACCAATAAAGCCAAAAATCTATATACAAATATAACATATAAAACACATTTGGTATGATGATAAAGACACGCTGCAATAAAGAAAATGGAGTTTTGCCCATAATTCAATGTAAATCTGCTGTTTAAGCAACTTTCTTCATATGCATTTTGAAGTTCATATTAGTAACCTCCAAGATGCCCAGAAAGCGGCAATACCACAGCTGGCTGTACAGAAAAGAACGTATAATAAAAAGAAATACTCAATCCAATAAACCAAGTAAAAAATTACAGATAGTTTTCCTGTATACAAACACACAGAGCTGAATGAAATCCGAATCTGGAAGGATAAGTATAGTATCTTGAAGCCAAATTGGACAAGACTTGTTGCAGATTGCCTGTATCCACACCTGTTTTATTTCCATACATGGAACAGAGAAAACAGGTTAAAAAAAAAATCATGCTTTTAGGGGAGTGAAGGGAAAGAAGAAATTAAAACTTCCTACCCAATTACTTTTTACATGCTTCCTTACTGTTCAGCCCAAATTCAGCTTAGCCAATGCTCAGAAACAGACATATCTTCAGGATTTTCCTCACACTTCAAGAATTATAGCCTTCTTTCTCTTTCCACAGAGTATTCTCAAACTCTGCTCCTCACTGCTACTACTTTCCAAAATACCCAAATACCTGACTGCTGATGATTAAGATTGCAGGTGCAGTCAGTTGATGAGGAATACCCAAATGTTGAACAGACTGTTCCCTCCTCCCTTGGGGCTCCCAATTGTCACTGTATAAATCGAGAGATCGGCTCAAACCACCACCAAACCTTCCCACATATGGAAACAGATACCTGATCCACCCAGAGAAGTCTCCACTACCATATATGCTTGTTTGGGAAGTATATTTAAATACACTATTTTACTCTATCATTCCTCTTCCTTTATGTTTTCTGACTTGCAGAAATAAAACAATCTGCTGCACAAACCTATTTTGAAAGACTACAAATGATGTAGTTTCTTCATTTGTTCAGTTGCAGTTACTGTACATTATGCTTGGGGAAAAAAAAAAATCTTTGCATAAATCAGTAATCATGAGACAATAATACAGATTATGGCTACTGAGAGAGCAGTGCCAGAACAATCTGAGGATAGCATTATCAATTCTCTCAATGCTAAAGGTACAAGGACTTGGCTGCATAATTTTACTTGATTTTTTAAAGTCAACAGTCTGACTGTGGTTGAATTGTAAGGAAGAATGACATCTGAAAAAAGGTACACATGATCAACCAACCTGAGTTCAAGGAACACCACAATTGCTGTGACATTAGCAGTCATAAACGCCTGCAGATTCTCTAGGACACTGGGTTATGAACAGGGAGAAGTGTCAGTACTTACAGACTGACTCATGGAAACACAACTAAAGCAGCTCTGTGTGGCATTGTTTGAGAGCCACTGACCCAGAAAGGCACTAAAGTAAAGCTGTACATAACACTCCCAATGCAGGCAGCGCTCAGCTCTGTGCTGTTCTGCTGGAAGAGAAACACTGCATGAAGCTCCACAATTTCATAGTTCACATAAACAGCTAAAGCAGCTTTTGTGCTTGCAATGAAATGAAAATTTCTGCTCACCTTCTTAATTTCCTTTCATATCTCAAACTAAAAGCTCTCTGCTGCCATCCTTCTTTCTCTTCCCCTGTCTTATTCTATCTTTTCACATTAATTCTGAGTCAATTTGATTAAATTCTCTGTGTTTTCATTCAAACATCTGACTTTCCTGGCTTCACTGGAATCTCAGCAAAGGCCCCCCTCCCACTCCTCTCATCCCAAGACATTGAGGCATGCACAACTTTCCCTGAGCATCATTTCGGAATAAGGCCACACTTGTGTTTTTAAGAGAGGCATCCAGCCAGCTGGAGGTTTCTTCATGGCTTCACTAAGTGAAAAGCCTTTTAGACTTGTAGACTGAGCCAAAACCTTGACCTACCATGCCCTTGTGGGGCCAACAACATTCTTCCACCAATTCAGAGAGAAAGTACATGAACTGTCAGTTTGGGCAATGGACTCAGGCACATGGTGGGATTCTTGGGGTGTCCTGCACAGAGACAGGAGCTGGACTCGTTGATCCTGATGGATCCCCTCTAAGTCAGCATATTTTATGGTTTTATGACTCTATGCAAAAATTATGCAACATGGTGAGAGAGTATTGCCACTGTATGATACTATCAGTGTTTCAGTAGAAAAAACACAGAAAGGTCCATGTGCAGGGCAAATAGTTTTTAAGACTCTGAATCAACTCTGCACCATTTTAAGGCAGTTAGAAAAAATATTCTAAAGCAGAAGATTCAGTTTGAGTTTCAGAAGACATTCAAGTGTCAGTGTGAGAATCTGATCAAATGCTTGTCAGAACCATCAGAAGCATTTCCACTGAATTGAACAAGCACTGGGTTAGGATCTAAATTTCTGTTATGTCAGTATTTGTAAATACAGTTACAGATATAAACACCATGCTGTACACTACTATCATAATTTTTTTTTGCGTGTAATTGTCTAAGCATTACACGTGAATCACAGCAAAGGGTTGGGTCTTTTTAATAATATTAAAAAATTCCTTCTCCTTTGGGACCCAGCCATAACCCATTTTTATCTCTGTAATAACATAGATTTTCATCTCACTAATCTTCTTCCATCCCCAATACAAAAAGAGAATTTGCAAAGTGGATGACTAACCAACCCCCTTTCAGTTAAGCATCACTCTGCTTAGGTGTTTTGACACTCCTAAGCTATATTTTTCTACATTTTTCTACTCATTTTTTTGAAAATGCATGTTCCTTTTGTTTCCCTAGATTTACAACAGATGAAGTCAGAGACAATGCTCCACTTCAGTTACCTCATAAATCAGCAAAAACATAAGGGGAAACTGCCTTTTCCATCTTCGCAGTGCAAACAGAAACTTGTCCAGCCTTAGATAATAAAGCATCTTGCTGGTGAACTGTATAACCTTCACACTGTCCTGAATACACCCACACTCCCACAAACTAAGGCACCTGCAGATTGTAAGGCTTCTCATGGGAAACAGTTCTTTTCTCATTCCTTCCCTTCATCTTAACTACCAGTCTAACCCGAATTCTTAAACCAAAGGAAAATAATTTCCCAAATGCCAACACTTAAACCACTTTGTACTTCCAACCACCATTTTCACCAGGCAAAGGCTCTGCTATCTCACCCTCACCAAGACTCAAGGCTGACTCAACCGCCAAAGAAAAACAGAACTGTCCAAATAGAATAGCATTTAAGCCTTCTGTCAACAGAATAGCAGAGCTCTCCCTTAAACAGGCTAAGTATAGTTTTTTCTGATCTACAGGACAGCAAAACTGAGGAAGAGAACACAAGCTTGGACATTTACTATGTCAGCAGCAGGACTGGGTACATGAGGACACAGGAACCAGGAACAGAGTTCACAGGCTCTAACCATTGCCTTTTTGCCTCTGGAACACTATTTTGTGTCCAACCAGAGCATTCCCCTAATTTTCTGTATCCCATGGAACACAGGCCATGTTCTCTGAGGTTCCTGGCATAGGCCAGAGCTGGGACTGTGATGCTCTCAGGGTTGTATTTTCCAAGTGTTATCCTGTATCACCACAAACATTAAATATCCAACATCCAAAATCAGTCACCTCATCAAGTGTTTACCAAAGGGAAAAAGCAGATTTTGATGAAAAAACTAACTTCCCACTAAAAATCACAGTTCCTTCCTTTTTTCCCTAGCACCTTCTTTCCTATTCCAGCTCATCCTCAGTTTTAATAGTTTCCCTACCAAAGAACATCCCACACTGCATCACAAAATTTAGAAAAAAAATTTTCTGCAACAAGAAAATTAATACCTTCTTACCTAGAAGAGCACAAGTAGTTCTAACAAAATCAGATTTTAGAGGTTATCAGAGCCATCTTTTCCCATTTTCAATGGCAGCTGGATGACAGTTCTCTGTCTCTTTCGCTGCCTTTCTTGTCTATCTCTGCAGGACTCAAGCTAATAAAGCCTCCCATTAACGAAATGACTATGCCAAGGTACTGGCAGATGGTCCTATGTTCCAAGCACATCTTCCCATTCCCTCCCTCCCAGAAGTCCTAATCTATACACTGTGTAATCGGCACAAAAACATATGCTCCCTGACAGAGAGCTTCCCTCCCATTATCTCTGTACTCCAGGGGATTGCCCCTGAAACCTCAGTGACACAAAGCACCTCCCTTCCTACTCAAGTCTCAGTTTCCTATATGCCTGAATACACATTCAGCAGGTCATGGCTGAAGTACCTGTACAAGGCTTAAAATCCATATTAATCTGTTCATGATACTGCCTATAGCTAAGTCCATTAATAAGTGAAATGCACATACATAAATCCATACTCTTTTTTTTTTTTTTTAAGTAATATATAGATTTAAAGGATATTTCTTACGTGCAACACTTTGTTACTGCTTTACTTACAGGTTCCTAATAACAGTGCACAAGCCTTTCTCAAAGACAAAAGCCATAAAGGGTAATTTATTACATTGGTTACCAGGAAATCTCTTGAGCAACACTTTCACTTAAGTGCTGAGTCAGTTACTAATTGGGTATCTCATATATCTTAAAATAATCTGTTTGTTTCATCTGCTGGCTCCCTCTCCCCCATCAATTTAATCAGATTATTGTGATTGATGAATTCATTAATATGGTCATTGTATCCTGAGAGCAGAGAAACTTCTACAGAGAAAGCTTCAGGAAGGAAGAGCAAATATCTCCCTTTTGCACACACAGATAGCTTCACGCAGAGGAACAAGAGAATGCTATCAGTTCCCCAGTTGTGGCAGGGCTGCACAAAGGATCATTCTAGACACTTAGGATCACTGTTGGGGCCCCTCAGAGAAGATGAGGGACATGATGGGAACAGACAGATCACCATAATATGAAGGGTTGTTTTAGCTCTCAAAATTGACTCCAAACCTTCTGAAACATCATTTCTTTACAGAGGATGAGAAAATTTTTATTGTCAGTTCTTCTCTGCATTTAATCCCAACAGTACTGAATAACTTTTCCACACTGCAGATAGGGAAAAAACCCTAACAGAAAGTAGAAAAGCTTCTCTTTATCTTTGCTGCCTCCTTTTCAACTTCAAGCTCTAAGTCTTCAAAGTAAGACCTTTTCTCATACCTCCTAACACCTCCAGTCACTGATTGTCATAGGGAATAACTTCAGCTTAGTAATTCCAAAACTTACAAAAGGTGAACGCTTGTTCATTTTCAAGTGAAACAAAAACAAATAGGTCTAATGCAGGCAACAGTGGACGAGAAAAAAACAGTAAGAAATATTCGTCAGCCAGGAGTAAAAATAAGGTAATTATGTTTCTGTGCCAATTGTCATTCAAAAAATAAGGAAGCCAAACCACTTTGATAGCACATTTCTCCAATCTTCCCAAACACTAAAGGAAAGGAAAAAAGTAAAGGATTTGACACTTACCAGGAAAACCAGTAATGAGAAAAAGATGCAAAAGCACTGCTCAAGTTCCCAGGAGCCATCACCTCAGGAGCTGAGGAAGATGATATAAATGATCTCTACCTGTGCTTACTAGATGTCTGAAACTGTATTCACTCTCCCTCGAGCTGTAATTTTATGTCTTTCTAAAAACTTTTATCTTAAAAAAATTATGAAAAACTTTATCTTAAAAACATCGTAAGACACCAAATTTCTAATGAAGGAATCTAGACTCTACCTTCTGCTGTCTGCCAGAGCAACAACCAAGGTGACACTGAGCATTTGAAGATCAAAAAGGCTCTCAGTGAGCATTTCTTAAGTGAAGAATTTGGATGAGGATTACTTTGGGAGGATAGCCAGTCTGATAAACAGCAGCAAGCAAACAGGAAAAGCTACTTGTTGCAGGCAGAAATGCACAATAGGCTTCCAGAAACGAACCGAAACTAACCACACCATACATAATTAAAGCAATTTATTACAGTTACATGGCTTCACACATTTGGAAATGCATTTTTCCATTCTTAGTCTGGGAGAAGCGTGCTTATTCATGAAAACTGAAAGGAAACACGTAGTAAACAGTTTTGAAAAATTCAAGAACAAAGTGTGAGAATGGAACATTTGATATGTCATTATCTTGCAAATGTCTCCAAATTCCTCTCTGGTCACTGTGTGGGCAGCACATTCCCAGGACAGAGAGCAGGGTAGGCGGGAGAAAAGGGACTGTAAAGCTATTCATGAACAGAATTTCATCTTTTCCCGCTGAGGTTCACTAGGGACCTAGTGGAGCTGTCGGGAGGAGGGAGGGCAAGGGCTGTTTCCCTCGGGAAGCGAGGGCACAAGGGCCGGCACATGGAGCCTTGGAGGAGGCCGAGGCAGGAGAGCACCGCCCGCGCCACTCCCTGCCCACAGAGGCCTCGATTGCTCTGCTCGGGCTGGGCCCTCCGCAATCGCTTCTGGACGTGCCAAGCTCAGTCCTTCAAGAGGAAACTTAATCCATCACGGTGGAGTTCTTACAAAACAGCCAGCCCTTTCCCCATCCCCCGCACAAATACAAAAATAAAAGTCTCATCACCTGGACTTCCCCTGACCCCAGCAAAGCTCAGGGATGCAGGGAGCAGCTCCCTGAGGCAGACAGCGGAGACCCCGCACTCGCTGCTGTGCTGACAAACGAGGCCCGCGGGCACCCAAGGCCAGCAGAATCAGGTCGCCACATATGTCAGCACTCACCTTGCTGCTGCAAGCACTGCAGCCATCCTACATCTCCCCGCTACAGGAAACATCAGAAAATGCCCCAGCACACAGCACATTAGTTTTGACTGCTTAGAATGCTGGTAGAAATAGAAATGCAGACTTCGCACTCTCTAGGGAAGGACTCTGCCCAGTATTTTGCTTCCAAGCATCTTCTGCCAGCAGATGCTGCTTTCCCCCATTGACCAGTACCCTCTGTGGCACTCAATAACCAAGGCAATGTGAGAAAGCAAGGTCTGTCTGGAGCTCTGAACACCAGATTTTGAAGCTGTGGTATGAAATAACATGCAATTGCTGACCAGTGGATGAGAAGCCCTGAGTATGTAGCAGACAGCTACTAGTACAGACTGCCTACAGACAGAACAGCACTGAACCACAAGGTGGGGGGGCAAAGGAAAAGGTGATAGAAACACAGCTGGAGAATCCTGTTATCTGGTTTATCTGCACAGCCCATCGTTACTCCAGGTACCCCTCACAGCTGAGAGACATGGAACTCAGAGTCTGTGACACAGCCCTGGCCCCTTTAAAAATGTTCTCCCTGTGAGAGACAGAAGATGCATTCATACATGGTAGACTGCAAAATGGTAAAAGTGAGTGTTTTCGGTCTTCTGAGTTCAGGATTAATTTCTGTCCCATTTTTAGATCAGTAACATCTGGGGCTCAAGGGGCTGATGTAGGATGAAGAATGATATAAAAGAGAGAGAAAATTACTCTGCCATGCAAGAAGACAACGATCTAACAAGCAGAACTGAAATGAAATAGAATGACAGAAGTCAACGGGCTGCAATCACAGTGGGCTACAAACCAGAATACATCACAGTAATGAGGTAGGAAAAGATTTGTCATATGCAGAGGATTACAGAGAGTCTAATAAAAACATTTTCTATTAGGAGAAAAACAGAATCTAATTCATATGGAAACAACTTTCATTTCATACAAATCATGGTACAAAATACAGAACAGAAATTCAGAAAGAATGGCGCGTAACACTAATGTAAAACAAGCTGTTTGATAAAATCATAATACTGATGAACAGAAAATACAACTATTTGAACTAATCAAACCTAACAGTAGATTTCAAAGATTTGAAGTCACAAATG
Source organism: Pyrgilauda ruficollis (assembly GCF_017590135.1). Taxonomy (NCBI): domain Eukaryota; kingdom Metazoa; phylum Chordata; class Aves; order Passeriformes; family Passeridae; genus Pyrgilauda; species Pyrgilauda ruficollis. Next base: position 11,879,154 of record NW_024509210.1, on the reverse strand, counting down.
CTGTACTCTAAAGATACAGAAATGGTAGTTCAATGAGTTTTTGATTAATAAATCTGACTTCTGTAGCTTACAAATGAGTTCAAATGAAGGACTTGGGCTTTTGCGCTGTATTCATGCAGCATCCAAAACAGCTAGCACCTGACCTGTGGAGGACTCTATGCACTTTGGCAATACAAACAAACTGTAATCCAAACAGTAATTTCATATGTACATGTATTTTTCTCAGAAGAATTTAATTATGTAGGGGAAACATGAGCACACATTATATTTAAGCAAAGTACTAAACAGTGAAAATTATAACCACTCATACTTCTTGTTGAGCAGGGTCATAAATAAATTACTAGCTCAAAAAAAGAGGAAAAACCAGACAGCTTAATGAAGGTCCACTGTGCGCTCAATAAAAAGTGACAATAAAAATACACATTAAGTTATATTAAGATGCATAAGAAACTAAGAGATGAGTAGTACAAGCACTAACATGTGCATTCCACTGTGAAACCCTGTTCAGTTCTCACCAGTTGATCCTAAAACAAGAGAAGAACATTGAAGTAATGGATTGAACTTACTAATTGAGAATAACAAAGAAAACCATCTAAAGTCTGTTGGGTATTTTTTGTTGTTGTTGTTGTTGGGGTTTTGCTTTTTTGTTTTCTAAAATCCAACATGCATTTACGAAGCACATGAAAAAATCCTCAACAGTCAAGAGGAGAGGCTGGTCAGATTAAGAGCTATTAATTTGGTTTCTTAATAAAAGAACAAGAGAATACTAACGCTACTCAGGGCAAAAAATGTGAGTAATTTGAGATTATATAGTAACACATCATACACAATTATCCTGTTGTGCTTACTGTAGCATTACACTGATGTTAAGAGAATTATAAAATATTAATATTCGTAAGTAGAATATTTGAATTAGAACAGTAAACACCGATCAGAAAAAAAGGAAACACATCCATTTCACAGCAAAACGTAACAGCAAACACCTAGGATAAATATAATAATTTTCTATAGAAGTTATTTCTTAAACAGAGCTATCACTGACAAAGGAAAGACTTGGAATCTTGATGGACCGATGCTCTGATCCACTAAGGAAAATGGAAAAGACATACTAGCAGCAGAAAAAAATACATAAATGATATCAGTCTAGCTAGAGTGATGAAAAGTCTTATGAAATGTGCCACAGAAAGGCAGAAGAAAGATCTTCTAGTTTAAGCTTAAGAAAAGAGACAACAGAAAGACATACAGTCAAAGCTGCAACAGAAGGTAAGCTAACAATAATCAACAATACTGGGCCAATCTTTTTAAAATCAAGGAGGTTTTGTATGCATTTTGAGCATTTCTAGATATCTTTCAAGTATGATTTCAGGATTAAAACCCTTAAATATGAAGGACAGACCACTGTTGGTCCTGCAGCAAATATGAGCAGAGAGAAAGCAATTTTTGTTGTGTGCCACATGCTGTTTACCAGTAGTGTGGGTGGCTGGTGTCAGGCAGGAACAGCTTAAAAAAAAAAAAGCCACTGAAATACCACCAGCAAGAAAAGAAGCATTCTAACCCTCTGCTCTCATGTTTTAATCTTTTCAACTATTTCAGCTTCATAAAGACAAAGTGATCTTGCAGGTAGTTTGTTCCATCACTAGTGGTTACTTTTCTCACCTAAAATGACTAAGCTGGCACCATGTCTTATGGTCTCAGGGTACCTCAAGGGCTGGCTGCCCCAACAGAAAGAATGGAAACCCCAGGGCACTTAAGGGCCACACTCAGACACACATATCTGAAAATGGTGGGCAGAGCTGTGTGTTGGTGACAAGGTCCATGACAATCCCAAGCAAGGAGAGTGGCAGAACAGGTCCAAGGGTCACCCAAGAGCTGAGTTCATAGCAAAGGAGATGGAGCCAAGGACTGAACAAGACCATGGGGTCCATCCAGGAAACAAGGCTGGAGACAGAAGAGGAGACAGGCAAACCCACCATGCCACTCAGGCTGGGACTTCAGGCTGAGGCTTGAGCTGGAAGAACTCCCTGAACTCCTGGGGACACAAGGGCACAGGTAGAGAGCCAGAATGAAGTTTTCCGGACATTGGTGCCTTCAGGGCTGCTGCTTAGTTGCTTTCTGAAACCTCTGAGTGCAAGAAACGACTGAGAGCATCTGAAGGAACAGACAGATGATGTGCCAAAGATCAAGGGTGGTTTATATCACACATTCTACTGTCCCCATGGGAATATACAGAAAATTACAGATCTATTAGTCTTTTTACTCCTGGGAATACATATAAAATTACAGATATTTGAGAGCAGTTTTCTTACAAATTATGTAAACATATTCCCACCAAAGAGGGTGGGGGAGGATGGGAGGTGTAGGGCATTGGGAAATACTTCTTTCCCACTTCACCTGCACTGGAGTGCTCTTCTGTAATTGCTTGTTCAACCCATACTGGCCTCTTTATACCAGTGCAGTCTCCACTCAACTATATCTTAAAAGGTCTGAAGCAGCATTTTGCCTCCAGCAATCACCATCCCAAGTGTTCTAACCACTCTTGACAATACAGGCAATACAGCTGCACGTCCTTGTTCGAGGCTCTGCTAGTGTCTCTCACAGCCTCCTCAAACACAGCTCAGGGAAGGGAGCCTCACCTGCAAGAGAAGGCACTCCTGGAAGTTAGAAAGGGAAGAGTGAGGAGGTGTGACATGAGCAGAAAATAGCAAACCTAAAGAGAAGATAAAATCTTGTGGACTAATTCCTTCCACATGAGCAGTGCTGGGCTTGTCTACATCGATACTGTTCTTTAAAATTTCCTCTGTTTCAGTGCTGCCAGTGCCCGCAGGGGCTGACGCGTGAAGCGCCGCTCTGTACCAGTTTCCCAGGCACAGCCATTATTACGCCTCTCTGCCGCTTCGAATGGGAGATATCTGTTCCTCTCTTTCCTGGGATTTCCTTGCTTTAAAACACTTGACAAGCACGGTTTAAAATTTAAAACCATAAAAACACGCTTCTCTGCATGTTGGAGGAAAAATCCAGGCCCAAGGGTATAATTTCACACAATCAGTTAAGCCATGAAGAAAGGTACTGTGGATGCAGAAAAAAACAGCCTTCTGTGATTTGTTGGGGTTTGCCATGTAAAACTACAAACATTGAACTTACGGTTAAAAATCATACACCTAGTTTTTTTGGTCAAGTAGCTTAAAAATGTAAAAGTACACAAAGTTGTTAGCAATGTTCAGCTAACAGTTACAACACACTGACCTCTACCTTAACTCACATGGCTCTAACTTCAAAGCCTGCTTAAAACTATTTAAATACCAACATTCTTAAGCATAGCAGACATGCTGCACACTCAAATGGAGCCAGCATGCTGCATGTGAAATCCAGTTTCTGCAGTTCCTCCCCCTTATTTCCCAGGCTAAGCTTACCTGTTCTCCAGAGCAGGAGTTTCCTGTTACATTTCTGACTGAGAACAGTGGTGTTTCCCTGCTCTATCACCCTTGGACTACTGCTTTTTATTTCCCTGCCATGGGCTGACCCTGGCTGGATGCCAGGTGCTCATCAAAACTGCTCTATCACTCTCCTCCTCAGCTGAACTGGGAGAGCAAATATAATGAAAGGCCCGTGGGTCGAGATAAGGACAGGGAAATCACTCACCAATTACTGTCATAGGCAAAACAGACTCAACTTGGGGAAAAAATGAGTTTCATTTATTACCAATCAAATCAGACTTGGATAATGAGAAATAAAACCTTATCTTAAAAACACCTTCCTTCTTTCCAGGTTTCACTTTATTCCTGATTTTCTCTACATCACCCCAGCAGCGCACAGTGAAAGGGAACCGGGGTTGCAGTCAGTGCACCATCACACGTCATGTCTGCTGCTCCTTCCTCCTCATGGGGAGGATTCCTCACACTCTTCCCTTGCTCCAGCACAGGGTTCCCTCACTTGAGACAGTCCTCTACCAACTTCTCCAAGGTGAATCCTTCCCACAGGCTGCAGGTCAAGAACCACTCCAGCACAGGGCCCTTCCAGAGAGTGCAGTCCTTCAGGAACAGAGGGGCTCCTTATGGGGTTCCAAGTCCTGCCAGCAAAGCTGCTCCAGCATGGGCTCCTCCCCATGGGCCACAGGATCTGCCAGGAGCCTGCTCCAGCACAGGCTTCCCTTGGGGCCACAGCCTCCTTTGGACACATCCACCTGCTCCACTGTGGGGTTCTCCACGGGCTGCAGGTGGATGTCTGCTCTACCATGGACCTCCATGGGCTGTGGGGGGACAGCTGCCTCTCCATGGTCTTCACCTGGGGCTGCAGTGGAATCTCCACCCCAGCAGCTGGAGCACCTCCTGCCCTCCTTGTGCAAGGACCCTATGTCTACAGAGCTGTTCCTCTCACATCTCACTCCTCTCACTGGCTGCAAGTGCTGCTGCACAGAGAAACTTTTCCCTCTCCTTAATTCCTTCATCCCAGAGGTGTTACCACCATCTCTGATGGGCTCAGCCTTGGCCAGTAGCAGGTCCATCTTAGTACCAGCTGGTATTGGATCCATCAGACAGAGGGAAAGCTTATAATAATACCTTCTCACAGAAGCCAGCCCTGTAGCCCTCCCACTACCAGAACCATGCCATGAAAACCCAACAGATTCCCTTTTTGCTAACTGCAGTGGAGACTAGCACAGAGCTTCTTTGTTTCAAGAGAGAAGTTTGCACCCTTGCCCTAGTGGCTCTGCAGATGCCCTTTCAGTTGTGGATGGGGAGGAACCAAAGGCTGCACTGAAATTCCAGCGTGGCTCTCCTGCTGTACACCTGGCAGGTGTACAGAGACCTCCTGCTACGACTGACTGAGCAGGAAGGGCGCTGGGGAGTCCACCTTGTGCCATTATAGAGGCTGTAATGCTACAGATTTCTCTTTAAATAAGAAACATACAAGGAATCTGAAAGTATTACTTACAGAAGGACAAAACAACACTGGAATTTTTGCAATCATTCACAAAATTAACCAAGAACAGAGCTCTTGTAAAAGCTTGTGTCTCATAAGATGACAGCCAAGCAGTAGGAAAGCCTGGTCTGCTAAAGCCCTTCAACACAGACTTTCTGGAACTTCCAGCATCTTTTCCACTGCATTTATTACTAATTCTATGTCTTGAAGGACACTGGAGGAAAAACACCACATCAAGAAAATTATCTGCCATCAGCAGTGATTATAAGGAAATGCCACAGTTGAACCAATGTAACTGCTTAACTATCAAATGCTTAACATACTTTGAGCAGAACTTTCAACACAGCTTCTCAGTCTTCACTTGAAGGCTGCCATTAGTAACACTTGGATCTCCAGAACACACTGTTGATATCTGCTGGCAAAAGAAATGTTTAGTAGCCTGAATATTGTCCAAGGGGTAAAACTGCAACAGCTCATTTCAGATGCAGCTATGAGGCTGCAAAATCAAGAGCACAATTGCAGAGCAGCAGTCTTCACAAGAATGTTGTTTTGTTTTTTTAAACTCTTCTGCTTTCTGTCTTTTAAGGGTCCTGGGTGCAGTTATGATACTCAGACTAGGACTAATCACTATGTACCCTGTATAATTTTCCCCTTGGTCCTTACTGCTGTGGCTGAAACATTTTTAACTTCTCTTGAGAACCAGAGCATAGAGAGGTACACTGTTCACAGAGACCTTTTATTCCAGACTGCTGGACTCCAACACACAGTCTTCTAATCAAATTATTTTTAAGACTTAAGTAAAAAATTTATTCAATTCTTGGCTTCAACAAAACCAGAACTACTCTCTCCAGTCTAAAAGACACATACATTCAAAGGTAAAATTATCAGAACTGACTTTTAACTAAAAGCGTTAGACCTTGTGCTTCTAAGTAATAATCTGTTCTCAAAAATATTACCCTTGAACACAGTTTTCTTTAATAATGAAAGAAAAAGGAGGAATCTAGATTTAAAGATTGTGTGAGCACATGGGGAAATAGCCTATAAATTAATCAGTGCTTGGCACAAGTATTGCATTTTTCCATGTGTTATCTCCCCTGCCTCCAAAGGAATATATTTTAGTTCTATCAACAAAAGGTACATACAGCAGGTTGAAATTATACATCTTAAAGTTTACACACCAGCAAAGGACTCCTGTGTACTGTCACTTTCTCCACTCTACCCCCAGTGTCACTCTTAGTCTCTGAGTGAGGTCATTCTCCACTAGTCTGCAACAATCTGTTCTACATTCTGGATGCTTGTAGTGAAACCTCAGAAGAGGGAACAGGTCTCAGCTAGGGAACAGACAGGGAGTAAAAGCTGGATATGAGAGACCACTCCACTAATACCCCTGATCAATTACCAATATAGATCCACTGCATTAAAAATCTCCTGTTTCTGAACCCTTTCTAAAAGCCCCCTTGAGCATGCAGTCCTAATGGACATAATGATGGGATAAAAAATGGTAGGAAGGACACGAGGAAGAACAAAAAATCCTACACATAAGGAGGCTACCTAAGGAAAGGTAAATGTATTCAAATGAACAATCACAAGCACAGTAAAATCTACAGACTCAAGCAGGAATTCAGATACAGGTTTCTGGTACCTGATCACAGAATCATTGAGAAGTCTCGGCTACTTCTGTCAGCCTTAACACACAGAAGCCTGCTACAGCAAATCTTTCCATTATATCGCTGGAAATATTTGAGTACTAGTTTATTTTGCAGCTTGGAGTTATACCTTGTTTTGACGCCTAGAAGAGGTACTTTGATGAGGAAGGCTAAAGCAGGAAGGGACGCCAGGCATTGCATATAGGTTCAAGTGGTCTTCCTACTGGTTTATTGCAGAGTACTCCTGCTTGAGCACTTTCCGAGATCAGTTCGGAGCTGAAACCAGTTTTTCCCTCTCTCAGACATGCTTCTATTCCCTCAACACACAGTAAAAATTGCCTTGGCAAGAAACTTACCATGTATCACTATAGGGTTAACTTCCTTTTACCTTCTACTACTACACTTGAGCGCAGAGCGCTCAGCTTGACTAAAAGCTTAAAGGCCATGAATAATGTAAGAGAACTCCACTGGGAGGACCCCTAATGCCTCAGAAAGCTTTACTAGATCTCACAGTTCAGTTCTCACTTGCCATATCCTGCATTTCCTTTAAATGCTACAGTACCAGCATTAAATCCAACTCGGAGCTCCATCATTTAGCACCTCCCCAGCTGCAGTGCAGCCAGCAGATTACAGAGGCTTCAGGATCAAAGGGGGGCCAGGAGGGCTGGGCTCTGCAGCCTCCTGGCTATGCCACCTAGCTCCTCCACCTTCTCAGCCTGTTGTTAATTGCTCCTCAGATTTAACTTTTGCCTTCAGCACTGGAATATTAATCCTTCGTTTAAGCAAAACCACTTCATCCACCTTTGAGTTCTAGAGAAACCTAACAAATTCAAGAAATCATTTTCATATTTGGAAAATGTACTCTTTGCTTTCGAGGTTGGCTGAAATCCAAGTAAGTGTTCACCTTGTAACATAGCACGGACATCAGCCTTACAAGATGGCCCATGAAACATTAAACTTGCGAAAATCTGACTATAAAATGAGTTGTGGTTACAAGAAAACCCAGACAGGTGCACACAGGGGGGAAAGGCGAGTCTGAATGTTATCTGATGAGCCACAAACTTGATACATCACACATCTATGAAATTACATATAGTTCATAACTGAATCATTCCAAATCAAATCAGGAAAACAGAACCAGAATTACAGGAAATACTGGGAATCTTAGGCAAATTGCCTTCAGTGTCTGCACTCAGTTATGCTATCTGTAAAATACAATCGATAAACACAGCCATTAAGGAAATGCAAAACGTAGTAAGTCTAATTCTTAAGCAGAAAAAATTAGGCAGGTACTTGTTAGGTCTCATGTGTCAGGTATCTGCTTTGCACTACACTGCAACTATAATCCAATTTCCAAATACTGAAAAGGCTGGAAAATGGGAGATGGAAAATCACATTATAAGCAAATAATTTAAACACAGGAAAATCCTTAGATTTGCATATTCACAATTATTGTTTGTATTAGCTTTTCCTGCACACACAAAATGAAGTAACAAAATACACAAAAACAAACTGTGAGGCCTAAAGGAGGAATGTCTTAACTCATAGTTATGAAGTAACACAGCACACAGAAAAAACCGTCCTCTGGACTTCAGTGTTTGGTTAAGCCTACATGACTTAAGTGATTTAAGTGATGCTGCAAGTAGTCACCAAAGAATGACTGAAGGCAAAGATGAGAAATCACAAGTATTTTCTGTGGTTATAATTTTAAAAGAAATTGAAAAAAAAAAGAGGATTGAAGAGCACTAATGAAAAGCATTACTTAAAAAGTAGTTTGAAGCTGTGATTCGAAGTCCTTTCATATAGAGAGACCTCCAGAGGGTCAACTCAAACCTTCTTCTGCAAGCTATGGAAACGGAGTTTTGGGTTAGAAATCACTAGACAATTACATTGTGCTCAACACTAAAAATTGTGATACCAGACATCTGCTGGAATTGTAAAATGTCCTCTAGCTATTTAAAAATCTGTAAATTTGCTTTGGCCATTGTATTATCTAACACATTTTCCCAATATCATACATGACTGTGTGAAATGCTTTGAAATGAAAGATGCTATGCAAGTGCCAAATGTTACAGCAATACACTAACTTAATTTGGACATGCTCCAGCATCTCATGTCAAGAGTGAGCTCATGTTAGAGTGAGTTCCTTTATTGAGACATCTGCTAGGAAACCAATTTAGCCAAATCAGAGTGTGTGATAATGAGTGCTGTTTAATCAAGACAGTATTAACATAAATTTTAACTTGTGTCAAGCAGCTTAATAGCAAATTACTGAATGTTAAACGGACATGGAATTTTTTACTCTGCTCTTTTAATAAGCAAATTCTTGAGCAAACTAAAATGCACACTTTCTTCAGTGTGCAGTTAAAAAGAGCTAGATACAACCCAAAAGAATTGAAGTGAAGCAATGCAAGACCTGCAATCATAAACTTATTTTCAATTTTAAAAAGCTTCAGTACTGGAATGCTCTTCATCTTTCAACTAAATGTAAGATTTTTAACAGGAGAAGTACATCCAGATGTGCTTGCAATGAAAATGCAATAAAAGGTATATTTATTGATTTCTGGCTTTTATATGTATATGACATTTCTGATTTGGACAGTTAATCATGAACAGCTTTTAACATTTTAGATGGATAAGCATTATATCAACAAGTGCATTTCTGGCCTTAGAACTGTAAAGACAGCTATAAACAATGTGCCTTTCCAAGATAACCCCAGATCATGTGGTTTCATATATTAGCTGTTTGTTTTCCCAGTCAACACATTCACTTACTGTTTGTCCGAGCAAAATAACAAAAACTACTGGCATCCTGACTCAAAATTGTTAGGCACTAAAATACTGATGATAAAGAACCACTACACATATCAAGCAGAAGTCTCTACTGCAAAAGCCATAACATAGTGACAGATATTGCTTAAGATATTCACTCTTAAAGGAATGGAGGTTCCCAAATATAATTGAGTTGTCTGGATTTTAAATTATTCCATGATACAGGGGGTTAGTGAGTGTGTTAAAAAGCAGAGCAGCACTTGCAGCAATGCTCCCTAGAACACATAGTTCCTAAGAAAGGGAAGAAGAGTAAAGGAAAAGAAAAAATCACAGGGAACAGCTCAGTACCACAAATTGTATGTTCTGCAGGAAAAGATGACAGCTTATTTTTTAGGACAAGGATACTGGCAAAATAGAAGTTGAAAAAAGAAAACAATTGTTTTTAGGGTTGTGTTAAGCACCCTTATAAGAGGAGACTGCTTTCTAAACTGGTGAAAAAAACCAACCCCAGCAAGAGACTGGTATCAAGCCACATGTTTCTGCTCTCACCCCCCATTAAATAGTAAGAAAAGGGGCAGATCTATGGAACCCTTTCAAAAATTGAAAGCTTCTTAGTCCTCCACATTGCAGCAGGTGTTGAGATAGGCATGTGTACTTGTTTGAAAGAAGTGTCTCAATACTCACAGCAAGTACCATACCCAAGAGATGGCATAACATCTATATCCTACTTCAGTGGAGCAAGTGAATCTCTTCCCACAGTGCTAGGACAAAGACGAGCATTTTTAATGTGACACACACATATGAAGTATCCATGGGCGGGGGACAGAAGGAACACATGGCTTCATAGAGCACATGAACACATGCATGAAGTGGATGTGGGTTCTAAAGGATTACAAGAGCACATGCAAAGGGCTACGATGACAGTCACTAATGACCCAGACCTTTCATCTGCAGAGCTTAGAAAGAGCCATGACTTTTTAAACAATCATATTATCAGCACTAAAGCCACAGTTAAGTTAGACTCATTACTTCCACTGTCACTTCATAATTATACTGTCTCTGCCAAGAGTCACACTCTCCCTATCCTACTCCTTCCTCTCTTCACCTGTGCAAACCAAAATCTCAGTAGAGAACAAGAGGGCCAAGCTTTTCCACCTGTCTAATTCTCAAGGCAACAGTCACCTTGAGAGGAGAAAAAAAATGAAAGCGTGCTGTTGCTGTGGAAACAGTATGAGAGCACAGAAATACTCCTATTAGATCAAGTACCGCTTGGAGCACCGGGCACACCTCTGAACAGTACTGGAACTTCCCGCAGCACGCGTGAAGGGTTAGGACAGGGAACCCAGTCAGGCTGCATGTCTCCACCATCACCCAGATTTCAGATTTGAATAGCTTTTCAAATGTGAGCTCCTTGCTATTCTTGGTGAAAACAACTACCGCTGTCTGAAGGCCCTAAACTGAGAAGTGGATAAATTGCACAGCCATCTTAAATTCTTGAGAGATGTATTAATACAGAATACAAGATACGGTGTTTAACAGAGAACTCAGAAATGCCTGGGCCTGATCCAAAGGTTAACAGGCTGAATTCAAAAGCAATGCTGATGAATGGTAGAGAAGAAAATAAACCTACACCCCCCAGCAGAATTCTTCTGTTCCTTGTTCCCTAAGAAATGAAAGGGAATAAATAGAAAGTAATCGTGTCATTATAGATTACATGATAATTAAAACTCAAAAATATCTAAACTAAGACCATGTGGGCGAACACAATATCAGACTAGTCTAATCTGAGTGACTTGAATTTAAAATCACTCGTGTGTAAACCTATAGTTTTATTCCTCTCTCCATTCCCTTTGAGGTCCCTTAACTGAAATACTACAAGAACAGTGAGACTGCAAGAGTCTAATGCAAATCAGAAAGAGCAATGTAATTAAAAACAGTGTTAATGAGAACATCATAGACACAAAAGCCCTCCAGGTTTTCAAGAAGTGAGAAATTGCCAGGTGTCAGTATCCAAACTCCTGGTATTACCAAAGATTAGTAAAACCAGCAATCAGAGGCAATTTGATAGTCTAAACCACTGATTTTGTGAGGACATTTTAAACACCAGACAAAGAGAACAGGGAATTGGAACAGGTTATAAGTTTGTTTATAAACACTGCAATGTTACCAGACATTAATCCCCACAACTGCATCTTCTACCTTCCCTTCTCATCCCTGCAAAACATCTCGTATTAAAAGAAACTAGACCACTGGCAAGCTAGAATAATGATTTATTTCACAGGGGTGTTGTGAAGCTTAATTCATGTTTGTAAAGCCCTTTGTATTGTGCCTTTCATCTACTGTGGGAACCTCACAGTATTATCAATAAGGTCTTTCCTACAGTAGAAGGGCTTTGCTGAAACAGCTATACTAGCAAATCTGCCTAGTTAAGATGTGGTTTACACAGGCAAAAAAGTTATTTTGGTAGAACAGCTAATACCAGTTCCCTGAAAAAAACACGCTAAACTAGCAGAAGCACACTTCTGGTGGTATCTGACTGAATCTAGCATAGGATATTGTACGTCAGCTAAGGGTGATTTCTGCACAATCTTAACAAAACAGTGACGCTTAAATATCCTGAGGGCAACATATTGTGGAGAATGCAAATGAAGGGTGTGTATTTACTACTTTCACACTACCAAGCATCTGTGTTCATTTATTCATGTGAACAAGCTAGAAGCAAAGGCCTCTGTAAACAGATCCCGTTAGCAGCAAATGCATATGACTTTACTATTTTATACAAAATAATTGAAAGAATGAAGACAAAGCCTTGATCAGATATATTCTGCCAAACAGAAAAGAACAGAGTATTAACAGCACTAGAATGAATGCCTAGAAACTACTTACACAACTGCAAAGAACAAAGACTGGTACAAGAAACTAATTCATGTGATCGTCCTTTTGAACTGTGCTGTTATTATTATCTTCCAATCAAACCCCCAGTTTTCTCACTCAAGTTTAAAACAAAACTAAATATCCAACTGTTATTTGTTTCCTAACAAGGGTGGAGAGGCATCAGTATGCCAGGTTCCCAAATGACTACTTGCCATTTTTCTAGACGTGCTTGACCTTATTCTGAGCTGCTTAGGGTGGCAGCCTGAAGCTACCAGCAGTAGTGCATCTGCATTTTGACTTTCAACATTTCCTCTTCTTGCTAGAAGCCTGTAGCAGGTCTTATCACCTAAGGGCTTGCTTACACAGGGAAAGGAAACTCATCTGTTTCACATCTCTGGAAGGCAATTCTCTGGGGGCTACCTGTATGTATTTTAGAAAGGTGTCACTCCATATCCATGTGCAGTAGCATACAATTTTCCAACATCCAACAGACAAAAGTAATGCTCTAAAGTGTAAGACTTTTGCAGAGTCATATTTCAAAACTGTGGTGGGTTACAAACCGGCTAAACATTATTCCACAAACTAATCTGGAGTAGACATGTTCAAATCTGGAATGGCGATCCAAATCCAAAGACAGGAATTGCCATATTTGACAATATTTATTTTGCATGAGAAGGATGGTTTCATAACCAAAATTTAAGCAGGTATATTCAGCTGCTTTCCACTGAAAAGTAAAGCTAAAACTACTTTAAAGCAAAACTAACAATCTTCTGCTATTGAGACAAATTAGAAAAAACTAACTACTGTAAATTAATCAGTAACCCATTATTCACTGACATAGCACTGTAGAATACACAGCCCACATACCTGCACAACCTGATGTGCTGTTTTATTCCACCTAGGATTCATTTATGTGACCTCTGAAATGATAAGCATAATAATAAGCAGCAATTTATAATTGCTGCATGTTCTTTCAGTCACAGATGCAGCTGCCTATGTAGCATAAGAACAACACTGACCTAAAAAAACAGACTTGGCAATTCTGGACTACGGTTAAAAACATCAAGGGTCAATCTTTTTGCAGAGTTGTTAAGATACACACCAAAGCTACAGCACCAAAAGGCTGGGACCACTTGCTTCCTGAGATGCACTTTCTTGTCATGAGAGTGTTAAAAAGAAGGACCATGTTTCTTTTTCCACTGTCATACATTTTGCATGTAAGCAGCTGATCCTAATCAGCAAGAGTTTGATATTAACACCTCACATGACATAAATTTTTTTGTCACGGAGTTGTTTCAAAGACACATGACATTTGACTTTAAGACATTTATGACATTTTCCTCATCAGCTCTGTGCCATAGGCCAGACAGCACTCAATTTGCTGTACCTACAGAAAAACAACCATGCAGCCTTACATGCTTTAGAAGGCTTGGATGAAGATGAAGAAGAGAATATAGATGGCCATTAGACAGTAATTACACTTCCAGCTGGAAAAGTTCATTCTTGCCTTTGGGATACTCAGCAGGAAAATTTAAGGTTACCCATCTTGCAGTACAAGGCTATCTTGCCCCTCTGTTTCTTCCCATTCAACTCACTTCTGTTTTAGCTCTTTCCCATCCATTCTTAACTGTGAGCTCTCTTGAGCCTTTGATCACACTTGACTGATCCCTGCATTTCTTCCCAGGAGGAGAAGTCAAAGGGAACTTGTAGGTTTCAGCATGTAATCTTCTGCGTGCCTTGGGTCCTGCCTGCAGAGCTGGCTCCCTTGCTGTGTACATCCTGGCAGCGAAGTTTGCTAAAGCATTGGAAGCCAAAACCTAGGAGCAAGTACATAGAGGCTGAGGCCAGGCTTCTCACTGAAAGGTCACCTACTCTGAACCATCCTTCTATCACTGACAAAGATATTCCACATTTATAATTCTCAAGTTCAAGTATACTTCAAGGCAGCTTAATTTCTCTTAAGCAACAACGGAAGAAAATAAATACACTCAGGCTGAGGCTTCTTCCTGCCTAGTTTTCTGGACTTTATAAGTTGTGCAAAGTTTTTGCAGGGGTAGAAATTATATCTGAAGGGTAGAAATAACAGTTACTCAGCATGATCAGCTGTTCTTTCCTACACTTTCGCACGAAGCCACAACCACAAAAGAAACGCAGTTAAATTATGAGGAGCTCACTTCTATTGAGACACCTAAAGCACCCTGAACAGTATGGGAAGACTGAGAGTGTACATTTTCACCAAGCCCAAGCTGTTGCTTTTGACCTTTAATGTCCTTCATGATTTGTGTCCCGAACCACTAAGAGTGGGAAAAAGTCTAGGACAGGTTAAAGATTTAGCCAGTAAAGAGCAAGCATATCTCAGTGAACATCCTATTTCTAATAGAATGGAAGTTCAGCAGCTTTCAGAGCATGCTGGGGCCTTTGTACTCAAACTTTATGGGGATGATGGCAGGAAGGATAACTACAGAGGGAAAAAAGATGTAATTTTTTGATATGTAGATTTTGTAGCTCTTGAATAATCCATATAGAATAAGTTTAGAATTAGATATAACAGTACCTAAAGATATTTATTGTAAAGAAATACACAAGTTTGAGAACAACAGGCAGAACTGAAGAGATACTAATTTTGCACAAAGGGCTGAAGTACAATCAAAAATGCAGAAGTTCTTGCACAGTAAGTATGATTTAAAAAGTCAACCACAAATACATAATGAAATGCTTTCTTTACTCTTTTGCAGTAAAGAAAGCAAAGAAAAAGCAGAACTCTGGGTAGTGAATCAGCCTGCCTAGAAACCCATTTGTGCACGCTATTTCTTTGAATGTAGAACACAGGCTTCAAATGTAGCTGAACTTATTTCATAATTCACATCACCCTTTAACTATAAAGGCAGCATAACAATCTCTGCTTATGCACAAATAACCTATGACAAACTATCAGCCCCAACTGACAAAAATACTTTAAGACATAACATTTAGAAAATTAATTGCCTTTTGGTGTCTGAGAAACAGCACAGAATTTCCAACTTGTCCTTATTTTAGTTTATGTCTGTACTTTAACGCAACAAATGTGGGTGCTGTTCTAGTGCTTCTTTCAGAAAGTAATAGTCACTTCTCAGCTGAAAATGAGTCTGAAAAAAGTTATCTTAAGATTGAACATGTAAGACTAAAATGCAGGTTCTTCCTCCACCAAAATGTTAACACTTTCCACACCACTTTTTCAAAAGATTTTACTTATAAATTCTTTCATAAGAAGTTTTTCTTTAAATAGCTGTAAAGCAAATACTTGAAGAACAAAATGACATGATGTGTGTTACATGTTTCCCTGCTTTCCAGAGAATGTCAGAGCCAGTGTCTCATACAGAAGAGTATGTCTAAACAAGCAAACCCATTATGCCAAAATCTGAAAATGATCTAATAATAGCTGATCCTATCTTAATTTTAGAATCCTAAGATTTGAAAACATAAATTTTAAAAAAATCCAAAACGAAACCAACACCACAATCCTGGATAAATTTCATATAATAATCTGAATGGTTCTGCTGTCTCTTTCGTCACACTAAAGTTTGCTTTGTTGTTGTTTTCATCTTTCCTTTTAAAATAGCTTCCTGCAGCTCTGAGCTAAAAATCTTCCTGGACTTTCTATGTGACAGCTGCAGTATCTTAGCCATCTGTTTAATTTATATTTGCTAATGCAGCTCCTGCTGTTTTCAACTGACAGGTTTTTTCTCTCTTATTACCCCCACACGGGAAATCATTGTACTTGCCAAACTTTCTCTGTAGTCTCAGATGTCAAATCAAGTCTGGTGACAAAAGGTGATGAATGAGGCTCCTATACACCTCCCTTTTATGTTTTTTGGGTTTTTGTTGTTGTTGGGAGAGTTTCTTAATTATGGAAATTGTAAGGGGTTTTTGTTATTTCTTTAAAGAATAATTATAAGCAAAAAGAAAGCAGTACAGAAACAAAGAGCGTCAAGGGAAATCATACTCCCTTACTCTCAACATGGTAATTGTGTAGAAAGGTTGAGGCTGGGGGGATCTCCAAGATACTCTCTAGAGCACATTATACATTCTATATTCAGTCACTAAAGCCCTGATTCAATCAGTCATCTATGGTCACCTACCAAGCTCAGGGTTTGTCTGAGTATTGACTTTCCCTCACTTGCAACCAACATGCCTCCTAACTTTTCTGGAGTGCTCTGGATCTCAGAAGTATTCAGAAGTCAAAGGCAAGTGATGGAGCCCCATGGTTTGGCATGTTGCAATGCTAGTACTTACTGCCATCCTGTAAACGTCCTGCAGGAAGGTGCAGTGCCCATATTCCCTGTGCTATTCAAAGACACTGGATAAAAGGACCAATTGAAAGGACTCCTGAAACAGCTGTCAGCCTTTTACAGCAAGCACAGATGTTACTGTCCCTGCAACTCCCCTGGGGCATGGTAACAAGAAGATTAAAGAGTCTTTCACTGCTGAAAACTAACATCAGGTTTAACACAAAACCTGGCAATTTAATATAGATACCCTCGTCCCGTGTAAAACTGCTTCAGCTGAATCCCAGTGAGCTCTGCAATACCTGTCCGAGTGATGCAACACTCCTCTGTTACAAGGAGCACATTTCAGTGGCCAGCCCCAGCCCAGAAACAGGTACTCACATTAAACACAAAGAAATCAAACCCAGAAAGTGTAACCACTCTTTCTTTCTAAATTCCCCCTTTCAAAATAACTTTATTAACTGGAGAGAAACACAGAAACATAAAATGAGCACTTGCCAAAGGGCTGGAAGATGTGTGCTTTCTGGTGCCAGAGAGAGCCCAGCAGAGTAGCTGAGAAAGAGTTAGCAGGAATACATGTTTGAGGGAATACTTGGGAGACAAGAAGTCATAATCTCTTATTACCACTGTTCCCAGAAGGTGATGATGAGAAAATAAATGTAGTGCTCTGAAACAGTAGAGTTTGCTTCAGCTCCCAACATCAAAGCCACCCACTGGACTGAAGTTGTGACAGCTCCCTGTCTTGTGCAGAATCATCCCACTGAGCTCTGGAGGATAAAATCACTTGAAGCAAAATGAACGTTTCTGCTTTTGAAAGTACAGCAAGCTAGTGCCAAAAATAACTACAGGTGCACTCTGGAGAAGGTTACTGCTTTATCATCGTACTCAGGTACTCCTTGAATAATTGCACTACAAAAATTTGATCTCAGAAGAGCACACTGGACAAAACAGAAAAGTTAAAAGAAAAACCCTTAGACCGAATATACTAATAGCTACGGCATAAATGAGGACATTATATATTTTTCTACCCAGGAGATTCTGCTCAAGAGCCAGACAAGTCAAATCTTAATTTGCAATCTGTATCTCAGTGTTTTTGTCTGAAAATATATATGTATGTATAGGGATATGCTGATGTACATAAATGCGAACGCACTTCACCACAGTACTATTATATAAGGTAGAGAGGCTAGATACCCAGCACAAATTCTAACACTTTTATAACTCAGTGCCAATACCAACAGGGAAAAAAAGTAATTTCTAAGAGTATACAGGCCTGAATACCTAAAGAGTCACTAGTCAGCTTGATTACTTGTACTTTATGATATTTCAGAAGTAACACAGAAGTAAAGATTAAATTAGACCTAAGCACTTTATTCTTACCTTGGTCAGATACCACTTGATAGAGCCTTCCGTAGAGCACTTGCATACTAACTTGGCTTTCCACTGTCCAAGAATACTGGGGGATGGGAATAGCCAGATAACCAGGAAACCTGAACACACAAACCCTGCTGCTAAGAGGCCAAAACCCTGTGCCCTTGCACCATGTTTTGCAGCATTCCAGGTTCTGGTACAATTCAGCTGAGGCACAAAGGCAGCCCCATAAGAAACCCCATCTGACAAATCTCTCAAAGCAGAAGGGATCACAGCACATACATGATACTCTTTCATCAGTTATCCCTCCCAAAGCTGCTGCTATCATCAGCTCCATGGCTCTAAGTCTTGCAGAGCCAGAACTTCAATCTAAATCTGTGAGTTGTGGAGCCCAGATGGCTCCTGAATGCTCCTCCAGCACCTTCACAGCCAGCTTCCCAGCATCCCATGTTTCAGAAGCACAAAACAGAGACACCAGCAGTATCTCTGAGCAGAGCTGGTGAGGGCTCAGCAGGTGAACTAACTCAGGCTCTGAGCCACACATAAACCTATGTATTGCTTCCAGATCCGAGCCCAGGATTTCAGTATGGATAGCTTGTTACCTGAATAATGTAATCCATGGAGAAGTAAATCAAATTTCTGTGTCTACAAAGTAATTCTAAGGTAAGAAATTAACCTATCAAGCTAACAAAGGTTATTTGCAATACTTCCCACATAATGTTTAAAACCCTGTCCTCTAAAGCTTTGCCTGAGTATATTCTTCTTCACTTGCCAGCATCCTCAGGCATGTCCCAAGAACCACTTCTGCAAAGAGTGCATAAAGATTATACCTCAAGGAAATCCAACTTAATTCTCTAGGCTCTCCCATATACGCAAGCCATGTAGTAGGTTAAGCATGACTGTCCATGCATAGACAGTATTTCAAAACCAAACCACTGCAGACATTAAAACTCACTACCCAGAACTGTAACTCTGTGCTCCAACAAGGAGGTCAGAGCCTTCCCCAAAAATGTTAATGCTAGTTTACTTTAAGTAGAGATGCAACAGCCTTCAACAAACTCCAACAAATTTTAAAGTTTCACCTTCCAGAAAAATGAGTTTTGTTGTTTATCTGCACTTTAGGTGTCTAGATTTAAAACGTAAAGGCAAGTACAGCTGCGCACAGCTGATAAGGCCTCATGCTTCTGGCATTTATTTATATCCATGATCCACAGTAACAAACCCATCTACTTTAAACAACTGAAGCAACTCTTGGATAAAATACGGAAATAGGAAGATGGGACTAGAAGCAACCTCCTTTACTGTATAAATCCACTTATTCACCACAAATCAAGAAAAAACACTTCTGCGTGAAGGTAATAAACGATCCATATTGTCTGTGAAGATCAACTGCCAAAGTAGTGTCTCAACAACAATTTCCAAGTTAGGGCACGAGAGCAACTCCTGATGACATCTTGTTGGTTCTCATCTGAACATGGGGCCAGCAACCTTGCCAATGCAGTTAATGTTTTCTGGCTGAGGTCACTAACATTTGGTTTGTGTACACACAGCTTCTGCTGCTCAGTGTTGCACAGGAACAGAGGCATTGCAGGATGTCACACGGCAGCACAGGTTTAGTGTTTGTGATCAAGCAATGCCTGATTTGTGGGGCTGCAAAACACAGATGGAAACTCAAGTCTGAGATTCCATGAAATGAGAAGAGGTAGTCAGTCCTATAGGGCAAAGCCTAAGAGAGAGCAAATACTGAGAGAAGACAGAAGAGGATGGAACAGAAGTGTGCTTCCACCTATGGCTGTGCCAGCTTGGCCCAGGCTTGACCTGGCTTCTGCAGACGATACCCAGCCCAAATGAGTTTGAAAACTCACATCACAACTCAACACACACAGTTATTATACCACATCAAGACACAGCTTGTATACTGCAGCTTGTCTGTACTCATCTGCAACATAATACTGGGTTAGGGTTAGGCTGAACTTGGTTATCCAAAAGTGGAGGGTTAAGAGCTTCAGGCTACAACTCTGCAAGGAGCATAAAGCAATTTTAGTGGCTGCCAGTAAAAGAGGTGGACCCACATCCCTGGCTATTCATAGCACACTGATCCAAATAACCAATCCACCAAATATTTATTATCAATCAGTTAGACTTCTGAGCTTATCAAATGCACCCTACAACTCCCTGATTGCAGGAGCTGAAGACAGGAATGTTGTACCTGTGGCAGATGAGAGCAACACTGAGCTTTCTGGGAGAAGTAACTGAGATGACCTCTCACAAAACAATATCTTCATTATACAGACTAAAGGGGAAGGTAGGAGATTAAAAGGCTGGTTAAAGAATGCCCTAGCCCATTAGACAATAATTTTTCATGTGTGTGTCTTGTCCTGTATGTCAAGAATCACTACAGAACTGAAACACTGGTTATTTCCATATAGACTTCTAAACTCTAAACTGGCAACAAACTTTGAACATGTTCTAGGATTCAAAACCCTGAACAAGACTGAAACACAAACAGCATTTTCAAGAGCTCTCCCTAGCATGCCCTCCTGTTTCTTCTACAGTATCTCTCTGCTATGAAAAATGTTAACTTTCATTTAAAACAGCAGCCAATACTAGTTTCAGATATCCCTTCCGCTGCTTCTTTCCTACCTTTTGCCCTACTGATAGAATAACGATCCAGTATCACAGCCAGGGAAGAGCACTGCAGAGCCAAGAGAAGATAACCAGACTGGCTGGAGAGGGATGCGTTGGAGTTGAGTGCTACAGCTCTGGAACAAGACTAAAGGATTTAACAGGGACAAATCTGAAAGAGCCAGCAACTGGCTGTGAGGCACACGCTACACAAATCCACTCAAATACAAGGGGCATCTCTCATGTTGCACCCAAATTTGACTCCATCTCACAAAGTTCGCTATTCTTGGTCTTCACAGTAAACTGATATCAACACTTCATCAGAAATCCAAGGTTAGAGAAAATAATATTTACATTACAGTGATCAATCCCATTTCTTGTCATGCCTTCTGTGCTATATTTTGTTTTGCAGTTTTTCATTTGAATTTTGTGTTCCAAATTTGGGTTATGGCCAAGACAACAAGAACTTGAATTGCTATGCATAATATAAAGTAAATAAAATAAACTGAAAATTCTTATCTCTCAGAAGCAAGCACTCTTAGATATCGTTAGATAATGCCAGCACCAACACTGTGCGCCTGATGCTTAGGCACAAAAAAATTAAAATCAGTCTCAGACACTGACCATGTTAGTTTTAAGTATGACTTGTGCCATATGCAACAAAGTGACTTGGACATGGATTACAGGCAAAAGCAAATACATCAGTACCTGAAACTGTCCCTTTTGTTCCCAGTCAAAACCTCACAACTATTTAGGGGATATCCAAATATCCCCTTCCTTGATGAACACTAATACTGCACATCTGAGTCTTTCAGCTAGCAGCCACATGGTTTGTGAAGCAGCCACTTGGCCAGGTGAGGAGAAATGATAGCCTGTTGTGCTGACCTAGCACAAAACACATTTCATCCACCTGGAAATTGTTCTCTTACAACCAGAACACTAGAAAATAGTTTAGATACCTGATGATTTAGATTTTAATGTTCTTACTGTGGATATAGCCATCAAAATTCCTACTGCCTCTCATTCCTCACACACTTAATATGCTGATTTAATTACAAGCCTGTAATTCAGTTTACATTTTACAGAAGGCAAAAGGTAAGGAGATTCCAGTAAATGACACTTGAGATAACAGAATGAGTTAGTGGAGAGCACAATGTTCATTCTTTGCATATGTACCAGCCTATTATAAAGGGCTTAAAAATTCACTCAAACAGAACAGGCAGGAAGCCTTGGCAAAAGCCAAACTAAAATTAATTTTCCAGATTTTAAGGTTATAAAGGTAACTTACAAAGTACAAATCAGTGAAGACCTGTCTTTGTAAACCCATGGACAGATAGCTTCAGTCTGTTGCTTGATCAGGTTTTTCTCCCCAGCTGCCTTGAACAAAGCTTTGCCCATACTCACTGACTGGGGCAGCAGGCAGCAGGGACAGGAGAGGAGCTGAAGCAAATGAGGTCAGTTCCATGCTGCACTGCCTGGGAAAGCAATGGAGGGAAACTCAGGCACTGATCACTAAGGAAAAAGTGAAATAAAACATCTATCAAGCAGAAAGAGGTTTAGAGATGGATTGTTCTACAGCTGCCCACATCTAAATAGCAAGGATAAGATAAAAAAAATTACAAGTTCTGGCTACCATTAAGATAAAAAAGGAAGACAGGAAAAAGGAATCAAACAACTCTGAATCTAAAAAGAGTGGGACATGAGAATTTTTCCAAGAATAATTTAACAAAAGACCAGATGGAATGAAGTAGTGATATGTCCTAATTACAAGTTTATTAAGTCAGTCAAATTCTCCTCAGAGAAAACACGACAATCAAAAGACCCCAATCAAGTAAAGGTCGATCTTGGTGACAGGAAAAGGAGGAATTTCAGAAGGCAAAGTGAATTTAAATACATCCATGTTGAAAACTGGAAGAACTGGAAAAAAGATCTCTCTTTTTTCAGAGAATGAATCCTGTCAGTAATACTCAAAAATTTTTGACAATCTCTAAAATTATTAACATAACAATCCTCAGAGAGGGTGAGAGAAAGGTTTGGGATTTTATCTCATGCAAACCCATAAGCTGCTAGGAGTACATTTTTTTCATAAAGAAGAGAATACTGAATCAAAAAACTCCAGCAGGTTAACAGAATAAATAGAAATACACACGTAAGCTTTGATGCTGATGCTGTTGCTTCTCACTCAAAATCACCACATTAAAACAAATGCTCACTCTTTCCCCATCCCTTGCAAATGGTAACATGAAGCTGAGTTCCTATCAGGAAGCTAATCCCAAACTACATTCTCTGTCCCAATGGACTTCCCCTTTTATCCTCTCTGTAACACTTTACCTCAACTCCACCCAACATGTGTGATATATTTATGGTAGAAAAAAGCTGCTTCAGTGGTATATTTTTGAAAATCTATTTTTTTCTGCAGTAGCCCAGCCAAACAGGAAATCAAAGCCCTGCATATTATCATATATTATCTTGTATGACTGAAGGTCACAAGCAGTCAAATCCTCTGTGTGCATATCCCTCTAGGAAATCCCAAATTCTGGGAACAAAAATCCTACTACAATCTCTAGAATAAACTACTTGAGGAACTGGATGGTATATTCATATGTATTTCACACACATGTATTTATTTTGTATGTACTGACATACACACACGCCTTACTGATGCAGAAGTCAGAAATTCCCTTCTAGCAGTGGCCAAACAGCAAACATACCAGCATTTTGGAAGCAGCTTGCACAACAGGAAAAGCAATTGCACAGTAGGAAAACTCCAGCAGGGAGACAACAATCCAACAACAAACAGGACATAAAGCATCAAATGGAAAGTGGACTCTTGAGGAGCTAAGACAGATGCAAAAACTATTGGTGGTAGCTTGGAGAGATGTATTAGTTAGCAACTTTAAGAATACATAGAAGGCATGGAAATATTTATCAGTGCAAGGTGCTGAAAAGATGTATTGAAAGAAAGTTCACAATCACTTATCAAACATAGCTGTTCAAAACCAGCCAGGACAAATTTTCACATATGATCTCAAAAACATTGAAATGCCACCCATTAAGGTATACCACGAGTATTAATTCTTATGCTGGTACAGTCCTGACACAGCAGGTTTTAGCAGAAAATTCACAGAAATATCTTCTCTCAACAAAGATATGTTTGTGAAATGCTTCTACTTGGAAGCAATGTCAAAATTTAAAGCCATAACATTTACGTCCAGATGCAAAATCCACACATCTATTAAACACATCTATTAAATGCCAGGTATACACTTCTCCCAAGCTATCAGTACTAAGTGGCCATCAGTCAGAACAACCCCTTCTTTAAAAAGGACAGGCTTAAGCCTTTCAGCATAGGCTAAACATTTTCCTGACACCCTCTAAAACCATAGTTATCTTGTACGAAAAGTAATAAATAACAACAAAACCAATGTTTTAGGTATAATTTCTCAGAGCTATCATTTTAATTTTTCTGCTTTGCAGCTTCATTTCTTGCACATCAACAGTACCCTCAAACTCATATTTCAACCCTGAGCCTGTCAATATCCCCAATTCCACATATTTGTTATTAAAAGGTACCTCATTCAGAAATCTGTTTTGACACTGCACTACTGATGCCACACGTACGCAGTCCGTTCATACAGGGACTACTGGAATCCCACTAAACACAGAGACCCCTGCTAACTTCAGCATCACAGCCAGGAAACCACCCAAGTCAGGCTGCAGCAAAGAAATTCCACTTCTGATGTGACGTGGATGCAGATAAAGAAGTATATATGAGAGGAACGAATTATGCCAGAGCATTTATTGTATTCATCCATTCCTTACCTTCCCCTTTACATTGCAGAGGTTACCTCACCCCTTGAAACAGTCATAAGCAGCAACAGGTTTCACACATGAATTCTTTTTTCCCTGGGTGCTCTGGGGAAGCAAGAACATTCACTCAAGTGAGCATTCATGCCTCAGTCAGCTTGAGGACAAGGCTCTGCACCGAAGCCCTTAAGACCTTCTCACGGCTGCTGATTTCATCCACGAACTGAAAGAGCATCTCAGCAGGACACTGCCAGCCTCCTTTTCAGCTCCCACTCACTGATTGCCAGTCTCTGGCAAGTGAAATGTCAAGAAACAGGCAGGGGCGGTGTTTGGAGAAGGAGGGATAAGAGATTCTCACCATCCATCAACCTCAAAACCTATTCAGCCGACAACTTGAATGGAACAGGCATTTCATTCTCCATGGTAACAAGAGATGGAAGGAGGTTGGGAAAAAAAAGGAGAGAGTACAGACCCGGGAAAATCCGATGTTGAAGACGCAGGGAAACTTGCAAACTTTGCAATTTCTCTTTGCTGTGCAGGTTGCACGCAGAAGAGAGAAAAGCCCTTTCCTTGCCTGCACAGTCTGAGACAAGCTGTCCCCTGACCACGATGAGGTGTCTTTTCTGCAAGCAGCGTACTGATGTAGTGGGAGGAAATCCCTTATCCTGCACCAATCCTACCCAGAGCAAAGACAAATGCCTTCTGAACACTGGAGATTTGGGAAAAATGCAGATTATTGCCCCCCAGAAAAAAAGAACTGTCTGAAAGGGAAAAGATACTGCCATTCCCTGTACAGTACTTCTTGTCTACAGATCAAAGCCACTGATGCCGATTCACTCTGTGTGCCAGCGCTGACCACAAACCGGAGTGGAGGATTAACATCACTCTCTTTGTCTGCTTTGCATCTTACGTGGAAGAAAATGTTTGTTACTTCTGTTATGCCAAAAAACTTAGATGCACAGATAAAAACAAGGAATTTATTTATTCCTTTCCAAGGCACACCAAAACGAAGCATGGAAGCAGATGAACTTAAAATTCGGGCAGCACCTTTGCCAGCCTCAAGGGATCTCATGGTAAGTCAGTTCTTATTAACATTTCAGGCCTGGCCATCTTCTGAACTTTTTTTCCTGCTATTTTACATTCATAACTTGAGCTGTCACAGCCAGAATGTGCACAACAGGGAAATTACATTTGGATTCATGCACGTTTGTGTTCCAAGCTGGCCCCATGCAGCTACTGAAAAGAGTCTCTGGCTAAAGTACTTATGCAAGATAACCCAACAAAGGACTGAAAAGCTCTGCAAATCCTGGCTGCTGCCATCTTATTTTTTCTCACTTTTGTACACTGATTCTTTCCTGAAGAACACATTTAAATCTCTCTCCCCCCATCCAAACCCACCACCTCTCAATTTGGACTTTGTTCTCATTTTTATATTGCGTATGGGACATGCTGTTGGTGTGATACTCTTTTTATAACTTATATTATTATCTATACAGAGAGCTTTTTGTTAAAGGTGACCTGCAGAGTTGTTTTGAGTTCTTTCAGTAGTCCTTATGTATAAACAAATATGCCTCAGATCATAGTTTCTTAAAAACGCTGGGTTTTTCTTCATTGTACTCATTTGAATTTTGGATGGCAACTTTCAATTTCTTATGTAGATCTTTACCACTCATGACATTGCAACCCATAAGACATGTCGATACACAATACTGTCCACTGAATTTCAGCCTTTATTCTCACTAATAATTTCAAAGCACATGAATACATTCTTGCTTTTGAAAATCACTTTCCTCCTCTGAAAAAAATTGTTTTATTTTCTCCTTTGTCTTCTATGACTGACCAAAACAGAACCTCAGCAGGAACAATCCTACAGTCACTTGCTACTTGTTCTCCAACTTATCTTCCTGAGACAGTCTTCTCCTTAGGCAAAGGAGGACACATTTACCTTTTAAAATGTACTTCAGGTCCATAGCTTAGAGCAATTTCCCTTTTTTTCCTGAAGACTTTAGCAAGAAAATAGAAATGAGACTGCTCCATTCTCACTTTCACAGCTAAATTCAACTAAAGTGGGAATGGCACACACCTCAGCTGGAAGATGTCAGCCTCCTACAACTCTATATAAGCAAATAAATGCTGTTAAATGTACTTGCATGATCAAATGAATTCAGTTCTTTTCAGCTAGTTCTGAAGATACTTCAGAATTCCAAGGAGATATTCCCAGCCCATTTAAAATATATTCTATCAACATCTATTAAGATGAGGGTATTTAACATAGAAAGCTTTTTGTGTTCTTTTCATAGAACAATCTCAGAGTACTTTGTTATTTTGCTTTGTTACAGAGCACAAAAAGGAAATAATGTATTTTTGCCAACTCCCATAAAAGCAGACTCATCTTCCCTGCACTTGCTGTTCACTGCATTTCACCTTGATCCTCTTGAAGGTTTGAAAGCATTGTTGTTTATCTGGAGCTCAGGGAAAGGGATTTTCTTTCTCTCTGAAGTTGATTCTAACGTACTTCAAAGAATTGCCATCTATTAACATTATCCACTTGTCTTCCTATGATTCAAAAACTATACCCTTAGAAATGAAGAGCTTTCCAAAATCTGTTCTAACAGCATGCTTTAGGCAAGAAGACACTGACAATGTTACCAATATTCAGAAATGTGACAAAAACCAGTTCAAGAGCACAGAGTCGTACCCACCGCAGTGCCCACTGTGTGCTCCTTTTCAGCCACCAGACGGGAAATGTTGATGTGTCTCACCAAGGGCATACACAGAGATACACATTTTGGAAACAAATCTACTATGAATTGGCTAAAACTAGTATCTCAAAAGGCACCCTACCAAGAGGTACTGACGTGAAGGGTGAAGCATGCCCACACAGAATCAAGGCCTTATCCAACTTCCAAAACAGAAGAATAAACAGTACAGTACAGCCAAGATTCAAAGGACTGCCACCATGTGTGCCTGCCAGGCAATAATAAAAGCTGAAATGCATCAATAGCTTCAGGCTGGCTGAGAACGAAACTGACTTGAGTTCTGATCAAGTTTGGTGGTCTCTACACAGCTCTTGCGTTACAGAAGCTACCATCTCTACTGACAGCAATTTTACAGAGGAGTGAACCAGTGGGAACCAGGGGTGAACCTCACTGGGACAGCATTGGCAGTGGCACACCACAGCATCCTGACCTGCACCTGCCCAGGTAACAAATGGTTTCTGGGAATAAAAAAGGCTAAAAAACATGATTGGAAAGTGCACAAAAATCATCAAGACCTCAAAAAATTCTGAGAACAGCACTTGGGAAAGCCAAAGCATCTTGGTTTAAATCGAAAACCATGGCTGAAATATCTCTGAGCTATTCCCAACAGAAGTAATTTCAAGGTAGGAATGAGGACAGACACTGATGATACAGTGTGTGTGCCATCAGTAAAAGAACATACTGTGCCACTGAATTACCATGCCTTTCCCACTGCAGACACACCACCCCAAAACAGGAGAGGTGGACTTCATGCATGCAATTTTATCAAAACATATTTCTCTAATAAGCAAAATTATATTAACCCAATAGTTTCCTATTTTCAAGTCTGCCACAAAATTAATCAAAGATAAGACTTTAATAAAAAGCTCTTTAAAAGAATCAGCATTATTCACCACAGAGGTGGAGACTGAAATTTTAACCTACTTGAGGTTATTTTTTTAAATTAGTCAGTGTTTTAAAAACTTTTCATAAAATAGGAACCCTCCGCTACTTTATAAACAAAAAGAATAAATGCAAAATCCTTCACATCACAGGAGTTTCATGTTTCGTAAGAGACAAAGAGCAAATGAAGTCTAGAGACTGCTAGATTCCTAACAATTTGTTTAGCAAATGCCATCTAAACCAGCATGCAAAGACACCTCAATCTGTTATCCAAGAACTTGCAACAGCAGTAAATGTTAATGACACATGGCAAGGTAAAAGCTATCAGCCAGGGAAGGAACAGCTTTTAGGAGAGCATTAGAGGCTTATATGTTTTGAATTCTAAAATTTTGTATCTGCAGGAAGGGTTTTCAGTATTTCACATGCAAACATTTTCATGCAAATAAATACATTTTCCTCTAAACTGCAAGAGTTTACAAGGGCACAATTAGCAGTTTTCACTGAGTATAAATCAGACAGCTGCCTGTAATTGGAACCAGGAGCAAAAGATGTATAAGAGATGCACTCTTCCTTGCAGATGTTTTCCCAAGATCTAAGGGAAAGTTCTACTTCAAGAAATTAATATAATAATATCTAAATCTACACGGTCTATGACTTTATAAGGTACATTTACATGTGAATAGTTAGTTTTGGTTTAGGTTTTTCTTTCTTTTCGTTGCAAATTTCCTTTTGGATTTCATCTATGTCATATAAGATTAAAACAGCTACGAAGATGCAGCAAGCCAAATTAAGCTCACTGTGATACCTCTGCAAATAAAGCTACCTTTTAACAAGCAGCAGAGGGGTCAACACCAATGAATCAGTACTAACTGCTACCACTAGCAGTGCGAGAAAGAAAAACACTACCCACCCCTTCATTCCAATGGGGATCAGAAGAATTTAAACCTGTAAATTTGAAGAAACTAAATACGTTTCACATGACAGAGGCATGTCTAAATGTCTACTTCTGTCTACATTTCATAATGCTACTGAAATACAAGTGATGTCCAACATATGCTTGGGACACAGGACACTACTTAAGACAAAGCACTAAGCAATGCCTTGAAACTCCATCAGCGAAAATAGTACAAAAACAACGGGTTGAGGATTTTTTTGGGTGGGGAGCAGTGGGGGCATAGAGATAACACCAACTAACTAATCTTTTTTTCCACTAAGTCAGCATTTCAACAACTCAAGTATCTATAAATGAACCAGTTTCTTATGAAAAAAATTATTTCAATTTGTATCATTCTGCAAATAAGAGGACATTTTTTAAGAACAGATGACACCATTTTCTTCAGCCTTTCTGCAACAACAAACTGCTCCCATGATTTCTAAACCACTTCCCTGTTCTACACAGTGACCCGTTGTAAAAAAACAGGGAAACTTCCCCTTCCTTCAGGTCAATGGAAAACCAGAATCAAACACTTTTCAACAAGCTGATCAGAACACTGCAGATAAATATAAAGAAGAACCATAAATGATATCTTTTTATGCACACCACTCCCAAGACACCAAAATGACAGAAGAACCAGCTGAGGTACTAATGCAGATGTGACCCAAGAGGCCTCAGGCACAGATAACCAACCAACCTGTGCAACTTAAAAAGCAACACAAACTCCCAGCTGCCGGCTTCTCTTCCCCAGTGAAATAAGATGTAACACATATTCAGTTTACAGTATGATGCCACATTTTGGCTGGAAGGCATAAGAGATATGAATTTAACAATGTGTTAAATTGGAGTGTAGCACCTGTGTCTTGCTACCAGCCTGCTTGATTTCCCCAGGGCAGAAGGATGTGCCTGCCACCTGGAGATGGGCAGCAGAGGCTGACTTATTCTTTCTAAGCTCTTGCTAGAACTACCTGGGCACAAGGTCCACAGATCCTAGGTACTGCCACAGGGTGGACAGGAGAAGCAAGCTTTGAATCATAGCATCATTTGGTTGGAAAAGACCTTTAAGATGCAGCCCAACTCATCAAGCTAGCACTGCCAGGTACACCTAAATCAAACCAAGTGGTAGACTTGGCAGTCCCTAAGTTCCATAGCTACACATATTTTAAATACCTCCAGGTATGGTGATTCAACCAGAATGCTAACCATTGATTCACAGAAAAAAAAGTCACCCCTGAATGAAAATATTTGACATAATTTACAAGCATCTCTCACATCATCTCCTCTCACTTGTCTGTGCTGATATAAGAACAGCAGGCATATATTGTATGTCAGGCAACTGCTTCAAGTGACTGCACCACAGGAAGAAGCATCGACACCAACGACAAAAGGGAATGTTAGGGAAGCTTGTGTCTCCTACAAAATGCTTTAAAAAAAACCCTCTCTGTTGCAGCATGGACTCTAAGCAAATATGCCTACATTCTCTCAAGGTATCTTACTTTCAAATGCAAATAATATGATGTGTAATGAAAGGGAATAAAGCCTTGTTCCCAGAATATAAAATGAAACAAGTAACTGAATTTACCAAAGGACAAAAGAAGGTTGAAGCTCTCACTAATGGCTTTCTGTCCAATTTTTAATACTAAAAGCTTTCTGTGCTTAGTTTATGAATTTGGAAGGGAGAAATTTTGAAACAAAAGTATGTAACACATTTTCTCACAGGCATATTGACATCTACCTTTCCTGTGAAGATAATCCACACATTTCAGTTTTCTGCAATTCAAGATGTTATCATCTTTTGGAGAAGCGAGAAGGGAGACATTGCTGAAAACATCTCATATTACCTAGATTAACCTTGTGCTCACTACTTCCCCACACAAATAAATGCCAAAATAGCAAGCCAAATCTTTCCTCTCTGACCTCCAAGTAAGTACTACTGCTTGAAAAAATATATCCTGTTACTGCTTGAAAAAAATCTACTGTATTCCCACCCCCTCAAACCATTCCTCTGTAAAACAGTTCGTCTTAAAAATACAGTGCTGTCACCTTCCTTTTTCAGATTTTTGCCATTGCTGTCACTATGGAAACAATCAGATCATCAGATATGTCAGTAAGCCCGATTTATAAAATACAAAAGCACCAAAGGTAGATATTCTACATAAAACCCAATCAAGACAAAATTAGTGTGTTAGCAAGGTAACATTGGCTTTAAAGAACTTTCAATTTCATATGATTTCCTAGAGCAATGCTGCAATGAGCTACAGCCAAGGAGAGAGCTGCCAGCACAGCATCATGCATGAAGTCACACAGCCAAAGGCTGCAACAAACCGCCAGGACAAAGGGCTGTAATCAACCCTTTGCCATCCATTCAAAATGCAAAAATCCTACAGTAAAGGGAATTCAGTATATTCCCAAAACATTACACCAACATAAGAAATATGGCAATACATACGGATATTTGTTTCTCTGAGACTTAGAAATAAATTAAGGAAGACCCTTTCAGTTTGTTTTGCCTGTATCTCAATAGCGCATTCAGTCATATTCCCCTCTGTTCATCACCTTTGTTCACATCTGCATCAGAAGCAAAGGTGAAGCCAATTACTCACAGCTTCCCAACCAAAGATTTAAAGCAGTTCTTAGAGAAACATCAGTTATAGAGCTTGGTTGGGCAGCTATTCTGTTGAGTTGTAGTTTCAGCAGTGCAAAGCAGAGTGCTTATTATTGCTGTAAGATGGGGTTCATCCAAACCTGTATGTGCAGAAGATGCGGTTTTTCCCTGCTCCCAAAGCTCAGGACATACTTCACTTTGACATGTTGACTCAATTATAGCACTTGGGAGCCTCAAGAGAACAAACACAGCTTTTTGAGACACCTCCCTCTCTACACACACATTCTCCCTGTGCTTATTTAGAAGCTCACTGCCTTTTGTCATCACAATATTCTCTCGTATGTTACACCGATGCACCTACCCACTTCACATTGCTGCTTTTCCTCACCTCTACTGTCTTGGAAAGTAAGCAACTACCATACTTCAAATTCAAC
This sequence comes from Pyrgilauda ruficollis, assembly GCF_017590135.1. Classification (NCBI taxonomy): domain Eukaryota; kingdom Metazoa; phylum Chordata; class Aves; order Passeriformes; family Passeridae; genus Pyrgilauda; species Pyrgilauda ruficollis. Next base: position 11,847,263 of record NW_024509210.1, on the reverse strand, counting down.
TACTGAAGTTACAACACAGAAAATAAAAGCAAGAGGGACCTCTTTTTCTGACAAGATAAAATATTTCAGCTCAAGAAAAAAGAGCAAGAAAACAGGTCAAACACAAGAGTCACAGAGCGCTAGGAGAAGGGAGAACAGACATGAAGCTGTAAACTGCTTTTAAAATGTGGAGCCAAAAGAATAAATGTGTACTTTTCTTAATAATGACATGGCAAACAGTAAGCTCCAGGTGCCATTTCAGGTTGGGAAGACAATTGCCAACTAGTCAGTGCTGCACAGCTGACCCTGAGACTGCTTGCTGCCTTTAGGACTTGGCTGAAGGACTTCTGCACATTTTCTGCCTTTGATGCTACATCACACACAGCAAAGTCCCTTACATTCAGAGCCCCCCAAGTGGCTCAATAAAAGAAACAGTCTACAGTATTCTTGTTTTAAAAGCTCTGATTTTGACTGGCTATCTTGACAACAGATGGAAATTTATCAGATTATTCACTTTAACACAGGATGAGCCACTTAGGACAGCAGTTGAGGTACTCTGAGATGGAGATAGTCCCTTCCTCACTTGAAACATATGCTTTTGATTCCTAATTTCCAAAACATAACATTACATGCTTTATCTAAGATTTCCTCTATTAGACTGCAGAAGTCAGATGGAATGAATTCAGACAGCAGCTGCAAGGAGAGAATGACTGAAGGATTTGGAATTCTGAACTATCAAGAGGGCAAGGAAGAACAAGTTATAAATACATAACTGAGTGAAAAGGTAGAGGACAAAGTAAGATAAATTTAATAAGTCTTTTGTGGGAGATCCCCTTCCACAAAAAGCTTCTAGAAACAGAGTGAATTTTGATGCGGTTTCCCTGCAGTTAATTATATTAGTTCACAAAAATCAGGGAACTGTAAGGTAGTACAGAGGAAAATTCAGAGCTGGAGTTTATGTTGTTCAAATATTGGACAATTGTGCAAGTTTATATCAATCTGGCTCTTTTTTCCTCTTTTCCCTCGATCATGCATGCCTGAGAGGTTCCAAACACCCTGTGCTGAAGTATTCAATACTTTAAAAAGGTTAGAATCGTATTTATCTGGTACTGTGGTCCTTCTCATTTGTGTATGTAGCTCTCTGCCCCTGCTTCTCTTCTATCCTTTCCTAGGCTTTAAAGTGACTAGAAAACACTGCATGTTGAAGTCTGGGTAACAAACAGTATCTACACAATATTTTCAGTATTATCAGCTACTGTACATTCCCAAGCACAATTTCTAGTACATTTCTAAGACCATAAATAGGTTACTCCAATCAGTCTGATATTAATTATAACATGTCCTCTAGCAAAGACTGCTCTTAGGACTCTGAACAAGCACCAAGTCAGTGCCACAACACCAACATGAAGAAATCCAAGTGATAAACATAAAGAACTTTTGCATGTACCGTATGACTTCTGCAGAATTGAATATGTCACTGAAATCAGTAGGGGAGATCATTATAAAATTCCTTGTCATATACGGGAGCTTTTACTCTTCAGGTATTTAGAAAGAAAGCTAAAGACACAGCAAACTCAGGTAAACTTTTTTCTGAATAAGAAAATAAGTTCTGAATAAGTACCATGATTTAAGGTACTTGTTGATACTTGAGTTTACTACATGCTGACTTCCTAGCTGTAAAACACTGATTTTACCTTTTCTCAGTGTATTCATGCAAACAAGTCTTCAGTCAACACTCCTGAAACTCCTGCCCTCCACATGCCGTGAGAATAACTCTGAGGCAGGAAGACTCTTTCTGTATTTCCCTGTGACGGTGGATGTAACAAAACCCCCCCATTTTTACCAGACAGTAAGACAAGTACTTCGTAGTAATAGAGAGAAGTACCCTGAAAGGGTCCTTAACCTCACCATGAATACCAGACCCTATAAACTCGATTTGGCAAACCTGTACTACATAGAAACAGAGGAGTTTCACTATCTGTGATTCCATTGAAAAAGACGGGATTATTGCTTATAAAAGGGTAGACAACAGAAGCAAATACAGAGCTGAAGAGGAGAAAGCAATCCTGCTTAATGGAAAAATACACTTGAAGTCTGAAAAATATACACATTTAATCTTCTTGGGCTGTTCTTGCTTAGTATACCCAGAAAATAAAACTGTATCTATTGCTTCTTCCCTTCTTTGCTTACTGATTAGTGAACTGAATATCATCTTCTTACTCTGGGTTCTAGGAGTTTTCTTCTAACAGATTAATGACAGTAGAAAAGCCACAACATTGAATAGCAAACATCTGCTATTTTCTTGGACTTGCATGCATTTTCTAACAGCACCCTGAACCAGAAAATACTCTTCATACACATGCCCAAGGTTCACATGTATTATAATCGAGCTCCAAGAGTTCAGCCATCCCTTCCGGAGCTTGCTTCCAATATTCTGATACTCTGTAACAGAGCATGAAGAAGGCAAATAAGTTTCAGAAGACCTGTTTATTTTGGAAACTGACAGTGATTCTCAGTCACCTAACAGCTGTCTTCAAAGAAAATAAACAAAATTCAAAGGTTCCTGCTGATTCTGGAAGAATCACTGCTGTTCACTAGCCAGCACTTAATACTGCCTAGATCCAAACACAGCTCTATAGGAGTCCAGCAGGCTCTCCAGAGTAATCACACACTATCAGAACAACTGTCAAAATCAACAAGTAAAACCACGTCCCCATTGTATGTGGTACACTCCAGTTATTCCAAATATCCTTCCATATTACCATAAGATAACCTGGTTGGTAAAAATGTCAAGTGGCAAAAAAGACAGGATAAAATGTAACTTTACACCCAGTAAATAAATTAATTCCATTAATGAATTGCATTGATGACATTTGTGCTCTTTTTCTTTGGCATACATAAAGTAGTTACCCTGAACCTCTAAATCCAAATGAAGTTTGCCATCCATTCAGAGAAAGAATAAGATGACAATCATGTGCCATACATTTATCACATATTTAATACAGTTCTGGAAATTGGAGGATGTCAGCAATAAGAACAGTGGAAGAAGCTAGACAAAACAAAAGGAAACACCTGAAAGCATGACTATTGGCAAGGAGTTATTCCCAAGGAAGAGCTGAGGAAGTAAGGACAGTGTTTCTCAGCAATTTTTCAGACCCAACACATATTCAAAGCTACTACTTTGAATATGGACTCTCCCTCCTGCTCTTGCTGGTTGATGGGAAATTTCATCTCTGCCAAACAAATCAAGGGAAACTGAGCTGCAGATTCCATTAACTTGAACTCTGAGACAGCAGCTCGGCTACTGTGAGTCACTGACAGCTGGGAACAATCCTGCCAGCTTGGCAGAGACACCAAATTCAGTGTAATATCCATCCTCATGCACTCAAATCCACAATGGCCAGCACATCTGAAAGGAATCACAAGGATACTACTGATGTATACTACTGCTTACTGGAGAGGGAGATGCCTGGTTGAAAAAGATTTCTCAGCAGGAAGGGTCTGCTTCAGGCAGTAGCTGTTAATACAGCCCTAAATGCCCAGAGCTCTCAGCAGAACACAACTCCACGTTCAAATCTGGTGTTTTCAACATGGAGGTCCAAAACTGTCCTGCACCTGAATTTCTGCTGTGAGTGAGGATGTCAAAAGGGATCTTAGAAAGTTTGCCAGCAGCAAACCTATGTACATACAACCACTTCCAAATCATCCGTTCTCTTGGTATGGAAAAGGAAGCAAAAATGCAGTATGTTAATTAAGGATTCCAAAGATCCCTCAACAGATTCTACATGTATCAAAAAAGATATTCAAGCCTTCCTGCATCACAAATCAAAGCACAAACAGATACCACTGAACAGGAGGGATGAGCAATCAGCTTCTTTCGTACCTGAAACTACATCGCTAAATCCAGCGATATTTGTATCTCTGGTCTCATCAGACTGTCTGATTAAAAAATCTGGCTTGTGCATTATATATTGCTTTTGTAGCTGCACCAAGTCCCTGCACATCTACAGTTCAGCCAGTTACATGGATAGGGCAGAGGGCAAAGAGTAACTCATTTAGAAGGGTGAGAGAAATGACAAGAGGAAAGAAGCAACTTGATGCAGATTCCTTAGACTACATATTTTATAATAGCATCAAACTGGGAAATAAAATTAAGAGAGTTTGCTTGGGATGGGGGAAGGTTTGCCTCTTTTTAATAAATCTATGTTTTCTAGAGGACAAACACAAAAACACATGGCTCATCACTACCTGCCCTTACAGTTTTCTTCAACATACGAGACTTACTTGCTTTTATGGCCTTGTCTACAACAATAAGCTTTAGAAGAAAAAAACCCAAAATGCTATTTCCAACTCAGCTCAGTTGTATCACTAAGTCTCACATGACTTAGCTACTAACGGTAGAAAGACCAAAAATGCTTAGCCTCAAGAGTACCATGATAATTGCTAAACTCAACCTTATTAGAAACGATTATTCTCTACAAGCCCCCAGGTACAGAGAATTATTCTTTATGATTATTTAATAAAATTACAGTTTCATAACTGTAACTTCTTCTGGACAGATCCTTACATCTACCTGCCACCTCTTAAATTAAACTTATTTCTTGCTTGCTAATCTTTCTTGATATTGTATTCCTCATGACTGCATCTCGCCACTTCCCGACAGAGGAAACATTGCAAACCAAATGGAATATTAAATTCAATGCATAGTGTCATGTCAAATGTCAGCCAGGGACACATTTTTGCCACACAGAACTACTTCTGGAGTTCTATGCAGTGAGCTACTGATTTTAGTGTCCTTCAGTTAGGAGACTGTAAGAGTCCTTGGTCAGATCGGTTCTTCTCATTGAAATCACAGAGCAAGATAATCACAGAACAAGATCATGCTTTACCAGACAAATTTATCTATACACAAAACGAGGAGGAGAATCTTGCCTTGCCTTCATGATTTCAAAGATACATCCTGAAATTGGGTTGATGGTTAATGCAGTCTCATGGAAAACAGAGGAATATAGACATTACAATATCACATATTTACTTTCATCTATCCTTCTTCAGAATACTAATAACTTCCTATTAAAAGAAGTTTTGTTTATTTCCTATAAACTAAGTTTGACACTCCCCTTAGTCACTGCACTTTACGTGCCTGGCACACTCAGTATTTCACTGACTGAAGGGGAAGATTTTGAAAAACTCCTGGTAAGTACTCACAGCAGAACAATGCCATTAAATTTATTCCCCATCTTATAAACAGTCTGGTAGATTTGATAAAAGTCTGTTCAGTTAATGCTCAGGTATCTCAGCTATTTGATGTGGTAAACGTAGAATCTTATGAGAAATTCACAAAACCACGTAGGAGACAGGTAGTCATGCATGCCCCTCAGCCATCCCTTCCCGTGTAGATTACAGGCTGAGTCTTGTACTTGTATCATTTATTTTCAGGGTCTCAGAGATTTCTCTAGCTCTAAATTCACACCTGTTCAAGAGATGAAACATGCCTACCTTTCAGCCTCTCTGGTTTCCAGTGCTGCAGAATGCCACACAATTTACACTAAACCAGAGTCTCACAGTGTTTTGATGGCTGATGCTTGCAATTTTATGAGCTGGTAGATTAGACTTTTTCCATTGCAAACCTAGATACAGTTTAAGGTGACAGGTTTGGCAAGTCTGGATTTATCAGTTCCTCTGAATATAAACCTGCATCAAAGAGGATGGAAGTTAAGCACTCACCTTTTCAGCAGTGCCTTTGTTCAGAAGCCAACACACAGAGCAAAGTCAACAATGCCTGGCTTACAAGCACACCCTCCAGCTGGGGGAAAAAAACCCAGAATGGGTCTAGATTAGAGATACACAGGAAAGAAAGATCAAAGAGTACTTTATTTCATACGTATATGTTGCTGTTCAACCAACCACTTTGTTCTGAACAGAAAATATTCAACAACACAATGCACACACTATTGTGGCTCCCTAAAATAATGTCAAGCGAAAGCAAAGGCAGTATTTCTCAATCATGGAAACCAACCCCCAATATATAGAAGGAAAAGCAGCAAGAGAAAAAATATGCCAAGAACCCCTTGGTTTGTTTTAGGAGTTAACAGTCCACCAGGCAAGAGCTCCAACTTCCTTGACAATAACTGCCAGAGAACTTGGCCTTAAATTTCACATAACGACATTTCTTCAAAATGAGAAAGTTAAAACATGCCCCCGTAGGAAGTCCTCAATACCACAGCTCAGACAGCAACTGAAATTATTGTGCAGACTGCATAATAGCAGAATCACAGAATATTCTGAGCTGGAAGAGATCCACAAGGATGGTTGAGTCCAACTCTTAAGTGAATGGTCCGTACAGGGATCAAACCCACAGCCTTGGTGCCATTAGCACCATGCTCTGACCACCTGAGCTGAACTTGGGGATATGTACAGACCATGTATAGAAATTAAACGGAGCAATATAAATTGCTGTCTCATAGTTGTGCTTGAAAACAAAGATTCAGGGTTTTTTTGCTTTGCAAAGGGACATCCCCAGACTGGCACACTTTCCAAATTCTTTAAATAATCTCAAATTAATTCCAGGGGCTGCCTTCCAGCCTACAGGAATCACCCAGCAAATGCTAAGCACAGGCAAGTCCTTCCTCCCCCAAGTCGAGGTCTGGGGCAGCAGCTCTGTGTGATGACTCCTCATTATCCATTTCCACCACACCAGAGCCCAGCAGGCACCTGGCACCTACCCAGAGGAGTTCCTGAGGGGAGCAGTGAACCTGAACACATTTTACTATTTACCCTATGGCACCAGGCAAACAAAGCAGCTTAGGGCTGCTCCCTATCCGTTCAGATGCAGCCAAACCGACTTTCTGAATGGAATTTTAAGATGCGCTTTATTTCATTAATGAAAAATTCTCTGCTGCCTTCCTCTACATTTAAAAGGTGTAAATCCTGTTCATACCATCCCATCGTGTGCAGGTGGCCACACATAATACAAACAGCAATTCACAGTCCGGGAGCTCCCTTAACCTTCCCCACTAGATGCAAACGGGAACAAACCAGTGCAACTAGACCTCTATATCTGGTACTAGTTTGCTCCCATTTATTTTAAGATTTTAAGCAGAATGTAGCAAGACACCATTCTTGAAAAATCATTCCTGAAACTTACTCACCTTTCTTCTCCCCTTATACCTTTTCATACCGTTTGCCCAACTGTTCCTTTTTAAAACACTTTTTTTCCTGAAGAAAGGCAGTATCTAAGACCGGTATGCAATAATGTAGATCTGAATCAGCAGGAAGCATTACGGAGGCAATATTAAAGAGTTAAGAGAGTCTGATTGCCAACTTGTCCTAATACCTCAAAAGCAAACATAAATTAAATGGGTAAAAGAGTTCCAAATTATTTAATCTATTTTCATTAGAAAACTGAGTCTTTGATGTTAGACTATTTCCTGACTATGTCTATCAGTCTTCTATATTATATATTTGTTTTTATATATTTGTTCTTCCAGTCTTTCCTTTGGGCAGACTATTCCATACTTCAATATATTTTATAACCTCATTCCCTTGTTTCTAGTTATGCCCCTTCTCACTTTACTCATTTAATTAGTTTCTACCTTTCAAGTATGCACCTTTCAAATATTTGTAGACTCTTACCACATCTCTCAGCTACACTTCTGGTTAACATATAGCCCAAGAAGGCATGAGTGCCTGTAGGTCCCCTGGTCTGTACTCCTTTGCCATTTGTCCCTCCAATCTCTTCAGTTCATTTATATCTATCTAAAAACAAGAAGTTTGGGCCTGGTACAACTTGCAAGTTAACTCTCACAGCTGTTCAAGAAGGAACTTCTCTTTAATTTTTGTAACTCAAAACTGTATTAATTTACCACTTGCTACCATGACACATCTGTAAACTGATTTATCTGCTGTGCAGCTATTCACTCCAAATGTTTCTGGTGCTTGAAAAACTAGTGCTTTTCCAGTTTCACTCCTTCCATGGAGCACACACAAACACATTTCTTGTTAAACCTTTTTGACTGAATTCTCCCCAGTACCTCCCCAAAAGTGGGAAGTACTTTATTTTTATGTTCTCCAATTAGTTCTACTATCTCTAGTTCCTCTTTTAGTGTCTTTGTAGTTAATTCACTTCTAACATTCGGCATCTTAGAAGTTTAGAAAGACCCCAGCTTCTAATAAAGGTGTAAAACTATATATTTTTCAGTAAGATACAATAATACAACAACTCCACATGGCTAAATAGAGTATTTTTCAGCACTAGCATGTTTATATTTCTGTGACTTCCTGTTGAGAATTTCCTACCCTCAACCTAAATTATCTAATGCAAAAGACCAAAACACACAATGTGATGCCTCTTAAGCCAGTTACAATACAGTCATGCTAGGGGTGCTGTTAGAAGGCAGCAGCTGTCTCCCTTCCCTTCCCCACACATTAACCAGCAGCACACTGCCTTTCTCGTGCCACCACTGCCCTGTGGTGAGCCAGGTTACTTTTCTATTTTAGATTCAGTGCATTGTGCATCTGCACAGATTACGCAGGGACAGGAGAGTGGGACTGTGTGAGAACTTCCACCATGGAAAATGTCCTTTGGATCCTGTACTGAATTCCCACTTGCAAGCATCACCTTAGCTTAGAAAAGTAAGTCTGACATCCTGGAACTGGGAAGTCTGCAAAAACCCAAAGACTTCTCAGAAACAAACAGAAGGAGAATCCTTAAGAACATGTGAACGAAGACTGAAGATTTTTACATACTTGAGGGGACAAGATGAATTGAACACAAGGTAGATCTGTTAAGGAGCTGAATTCTTTCAAGGATTAGAAAAAACTTGATGGAGTAAAGGAATACAAAAACACATTGTTTATTGGAACTTTCTGAAAAGATTTGGTCGAGTCCTTCACAAAGGGCTACTCAAGTCACTGCGCAGGCAAGAAGAACAAAGTACTGTCACAAGCAGGAAACTGGCAAAAAGAAATGAAACAAGAATCACTGATCAGTTTTGAACATGGAAGAAGGGTATTTGTGGAGTTCTCAAGGACCAGCATCTATTTTTTTTCAGGTTGTTATTAAATAATTGCAAAAGAAAGCAAAAACAAATAAAATTTCATCTGGGCACAACTTTGAGTGGGGTGGGTTGAATACACAGAATAATGTACATTATTTAAGGAAATTCTAACAGAGAGAACTCTTGGGCTGTCTGAGACCATAGCAAGAAAGAAAATGAGAAAGAAATAAACACCAGAAAGAGAGGTCTTTAATTATGAGCTATAAATTTCCTGTTGTTACTCTGTAAGAATTTGTGTTGTCTGTCAGTGAAAACAGTCATGTGATCAGCACTGTAAAAAAAGTAAACAAGATGTTTAGAAAAAAAACACCCTTTATATATATTAGCATTCTCTAGCATACACTTTCTAAACCTACACCTTCACCTTTAATGTATTTAAGTCCAGCTTGACTGAAGCAATATTTAGCAGAAAGAAAAATCCTCAAGAAAATTCAATGAAAATTATCAGGGCAAAGAATACGCCTAAAATTGAAGGGAAACTACACAGAAACCATTTCAGCACCCTTGAAATCACAGACAACAGGCTTGGAATCAGTGACACCTAAAGCATTTCCACATTTGCCTGTTATCTCCGCTAGTATCCTCCAGGATAGAGTACGCCTGGTTTCTAGGCAATCCAGGCTACTGCTTAAGTGCTGGTGCTGTTGGAAAGCTTTTCCTGAATTCTAATTATACAATTTACACTCTTTACTTCTGGGCTGAGAGAATAGGAGAGAATTTTTTTTTCTTTTTCTCTTTGCAGCACACTTTAAAATTTTTACATTATTGTAACTCCTCCAGCCTGAATAATTCTGATTGTTCCATTCTCTGCTGGTAGGTCATGTTTTCTTTGCTATTAGTTTCTCCTGAGCTACTTTCAGTTGGCCCTCATCTTTCATCTTTCCTCAAATATGGTGTGCAAAAATATCTGCAGCACTCCATTGTTCCAGAACACAGTAAGGAGAAAGACAACAACAGTCCTACATAATTTGAGTTCAGACTGGAGCAATCCAGGTCGGTTTCTTCCACTGATCAATTTTCCATAACACAAAAAATAAAGATCATATCACTTCCTCCAAAACAACAGACTGGGTACTAAGAACAGGACACCATATTGCACACATCACTTCTATGACTGGATACAGCATTCTCTTCTCCTTTTTTATTCCTCATCAGTGCATTCTGTGCCTCAAAGTAAGCCAGAAAGGAGACTGGCTGTTAAAATAAAACAATAATGACATCAAAGAAACAAACTAATGAAATGACAGACAGCAATCTTTCTTTAATGTATTTGTGCATGGATATATGACATCTGAAAGCCATCACACAGTAATTATGAAAACACTTAAAAATATCACCTACTGTAAAAATCAGGAAACAGTGTTTTGTGACCAAATTGTTGAGAAAACTTTGTATAATTTGTTTCAACTATATTCTCTCTTCTATTTACATTACAGCACATACCAAAAGGCTTCAGCCAAGGCTAGGTTCCTTGCATATTATGTATCAACCCAAACACACAGCTGCCCTTTTTACAAGGGCATGTAGTGATAGGACTTGGAGGAATGGCTTTAAACTGAAAGAGGACAGGTTTCATTTAGGAAGAAATTCTTTACTATGAGGGTGGTGGGGCACAGCAATATATCATCCAGAGAAGCTGCAGATACCCCATCCTGGAAGTGTTCAAGCCGGGCTGGATTGGCTTTGAGCAACCTGGGCTAGTGGAAAGGTGTCCCTGGTCATGGCAGGAGTGCTAGTAACTAGATAAGGTCTCTTCCAACCAAAACCACAAGGATTCTAACAGTATCTGTATATGTAATCAGATTTCTGCATGCCTATCAAAGGACAGATGGTGTACCACATCCTTTTCAAAAGGAGTGGATACAGCACACAAGCAGAACAGAAGTATAATCTGAATTTTACACAAACAGAACTGAGACAGCAATAAAGCGAATTACCAAAGTTCACACGAAATACAGAGCAAGAGGCCTAGATCCAATTTTCTAATCACAGTTACAAGCTCATTAACCACAAAACAATCCTCCTCTCTTCTCCCTTATCACCAAATAACACACACGTGTGACGCCTGCGCCTAACGCTCATTCACAGTACTAGTGGTGGTCTAACAACATGCAACAATTCTCCAAAAGAAAGCAGGAAATATTTTCTTTCTTTACCATCCTGCATTTCGGAAGCCAATATCACTATTTTCATTCTTCCTTCTTCTCCTAAGTTCATGCCAGCTCATACCAAAGGCCTACACAAGCAGGGTTTAAGCAAACAGCTCATTTCACAACTGAGGAAAGTAGGAACTCTGTCACTGCAGTCCACCTCCAGCAGCTGGTTGTTAAATCAGGAGAACTAAAAAATTGCTTTAGTTTCTTCACTCTTAAAACTACAGTATGATGGAGTGCTACACTACAACAGCTGGAAAGAGAAAAATCACACCTTAAGTTAGCATGCAGACTTTAACAAATAAAGGAGTCACTGAAAAAAAAGCAAGCCAACCACAGACATTTTCATCTACACTTGAAAAAAACCATGCAAAAACAGCTAAGAGTGTATCAGAAGTGAGTATGTGTTTTTATTAAGAAAATCAGAAATGCTGCAGGAAATGATGGAAAAGCAAAGAGCTAAACCAGAAGCTAGGTTAGAAAGGGACATCTCCCCAGAGCTTTAACAAATCCGTCACAAGACTCTAGGGAGATGTTAAAAAACAAGGGGCTTTTGTAGCACTTTTAACATTCCTTTATGTGACACAGTGCATATATTTATCAAGAAGAGTAATGTAGTATGCAGAAACTAAAAATACAATTGCACACTGAAAAAAGTTCAGGAGACACAACAGCATTTGGTCAGACACACAAAGGTAACAGACCACAGAAGGGTACAAATGATGTGAGAAAAACTGATAAGGGTACATTTCAAAGAACAGGGAAGAAAACACAGAGAAAGAATTGGCAGAAAATATCACGCAGGTTACACTTGCAGCTTAGTGAAAAGCCTAATGCAGCATTAGAGAAAAGCACAATCTGCAACAACAAGCAAAAGAGTCAAGTGGCTATCCCAGTATCCCAGCTCTGGCTACCCCAATGTCCTGGCTTGACCCCATAGATTTCCCTGCCCCATACATTTCCTGCCCCATAGATTGATCCCATTAAGATTCCTAATTATGAAACAGAAATAAAATGCACCCAGACAAATATTTTAGTGCATGACCAGGTTCTGCTTTGAATTTTTGCCATCAAGCAATGACTTAGAGTCATCATTAAGGGAACATTTGGTTAGCAAATTTCATTATTAATTTTTAATTAGATTCAGCAACTAAGGTTCATCACTGATATATCAGCATGGTGGGTACATAGGAAAAACATAACTGGGTACTTCTATGACCTATTTTGTTCACTTCATATTAATGATATCTTTCTAATCACTTTATGTTTGTATCCAGGCAACAGGACCAACCATGCATGTAAGAGATCATGATACTATTAATATATCTTTAAGCTGGGGCAGATGACAAATTTTTACAGAGGCAGTGAAGAATTCCAGGCCTCATTTCCCCACCAACTGGAAAAAACCTGCCCCCAAATCCAAAAACCATCCTACTCACGCCCCAGATTATACCCTCTGCTGCAATAAGCAGCAAACTACTCCCATCACATGAATTATCATGCAATAAGCACCAGTTCCACTTCTATTATGTGATACAATTACTTGCAGAGGATGGAAAAGTATCAGTCAAAGTTAGCAAGAAATAGGTAATTGAGACAATTCATGAACTCCTCAACCTGCTCTCCAGCACATCTGCAGAATCCTGAGGAAAAGGAGGAGGACCATGGCCAGATGAACTTTGTTGCTGTCATGAACCTGATCTGCTGTCCAGCCTTCTCACCTTTAAGTGAAATATTAGAGTTCTTATCCTCATCCTGTATCTCTCACAGAGCTTTCAAACTTGTGACATCAGAATGATTAATGGAAGACTCCTCCCAGTAAAGACAGGCAATGCATGCGAACAGTTAAAGGCAATGGGATTTTGCGGCTCCTGGCAGAAAGAGTAGCACACCGACCTCTGCTAAATACAGTATCCCTCCCCTCTCTCCAAAAGAAATGCCTGTATGCTATTAATACCACAAGATGAAACTCAGCTGTATAAATAAAACCCCTCATTTCAGCTAAGTCTTCGTCATCTCTCTGGCATCCACCACTGTCTCTTCACAACAAAACTCTCAGGAGGACCTACAGTGCAGAGGTTTTTGCTCAAGTACACTGGACAGGAATGCAAGCCTGGTTTTATTATCTCCTCTTGGCAACTTAACATTTATGAACAATTAGGTTGGAATTAAGGAAAAAAAACACATCAAAGCCCGAAGTTCTTTAGGAAGTACTCGAGTAAGTATTTGCAAATCAGCATGGTTTAAAATGGAAACATACTGTCTGGAAGTCAAGGGGACACTGCATGCTCTTTCAAGAGACACTGACATGCTGGATGACCTCAAGGACATCACTTATCTCTCCCACATTAAAAAATATCTCCTCAAATGACCTTGCTAGGTAGCTCACTTTGAGAATTAAAAAATAAATACACTGTAAATCCTCCTATTATTATTACTGCTGTTACTATGGGGGCTAGAACTGTCGTCAGTGAGCAGGCAGGACATAATTTAATTTTCTTTAAATATTTATTATGCGACAGCATAGCCATCTGTTTAACATTCACTATATTTAGTTTCTGTCTTAAAAAACAGAAGGAAAGAAAATACCGGCTTTTGACTTTCACTTCCACATATGCACTAATACATGGCCAATATCCTCTCAACTGTAGTATCCAAGAAATTGTAGGAAAGCAGAAAGAATTTCAAGCTTGGATGAAAACAATTCCAACCACAAATTTATTCTTCAAGATAAAAAAAATATAGAAAATCTCTAGTTTTAGCAGTATATATTTTGACTTCAGCATTGTGAAGGCAAAACAGGATATGAAGGGAAATAGTGGGACAAGAAAACATAGATGGCAATAAAGCACTGTGCAAAATCTGCTAAAAACAGGAGAGACATAAAATATCACATATCTATACAAAATAGTAACTTCTCAATAGCATTAATTTTTCTCCAGTGGATAATAATAAAAAACATCATTCCTAAGTAACAGCTGTTAAACAAAGGTGCCTTTGGCATCTAATTGTATTCTGTTTGAACCCTTCTACGAAAAGGCTTCTCTTTTCCCTGTTTGCACTGTGTTCTTCCAGCAGTCTGTATACAAAAGTCTTTTAATATGTCAAACCACTGGGACTTTGTAATAATACAAGTCAAGGAGGTAGAAAAGAATCTAAATTAATCAACATACACTGAATGAATTTTTAAGTAAGGAAAGCCAAAAACTAGAAAACATCAGTTAAATGCACTCATCCCATTTTAGGCTTTCCCACTCCTGTATCTACTATTCCAAGGCTGAGACCACGAACCCATCCCAACACACCTCAGTTCCTGGCAGCAGCACACCTTACCAAGCCACTCCTGGTCCACCACTGCAATTCCAACATAGAGCTCAGCCCTTACTGGGAGTACACCCTAATTTTCTAGGGCTATTTATAAACTGTGATAGCACATCAGGTCAGTCATGCCTGAGAGGCCAGTATCTGACATCACAACAAAAAAGGGTACAGAGCTCAAGCCAAAAAACTCCAGCATAAAGGTGAAAAAGCATAAGCCAGACACAAAAATGCAAAAAAATGCCCAAAACTATAATGGCTGTATTGTTTAAACAGCTTCTTTTCAGATCCTCTATTGCTGACAATAGAAGCAACATCCTGGTTTTATACAGCCAAAAGATAATACGCTATAATGGTGGCACACTGGTGTCATTAATTTACTGGCACTTGATGACTGAATGGATAACAAACAACTCCCATATACAGTACCAGTAATTTGACCTTCAACTACAGATGTGACCTCCTGTTCATAAACTGTAGTTTCCAAATACACAAAGCAAATTATTTTTTTTTAAACTGTGTCAAATAAACCAGTCAGGATCTGAATATTACCTTTTTGTCCAAAAAAAAAAAAAAAAACAAACAAAAAAAACAAAAAAAACACCAAAACAAAACAAACAAAAACAAACAAACAAAAAAACAAACCCAAAGAGAAGCCTAATCATTTAGGAGAGGCAGCAACTGCTTGGAAATACTTTTGTATTTGTGACCAGCACAGAAGCTGACTTAGAAGTCACACTCTGTGGAGCAAGGGTTGAGCACTGGCACAGGCCTGTAACCACTCCTCAGTTTCTCAACAAGGACAAAGGTTTAGACAAACACAACAGCACATAGACTTCTGTCTAAAATGAGCTAACAGTGGGCTTGGTTTAAATTGAACATGGTGGGAGAATAAGTTGAAGATGTGCCCTTGCCTGATCCATCCAAATAACAACTAGGTCTACTCTCTGTAGACTCTATATTAGAGTTCTTGACCATATCACAAAAAAAAAAAAAAAAACAACAGGGGGGGAAACCACCTCCCCTTGAACTACATTTTTTCTCAATTCTGTCAAAACTCTGCATTTACTTTTAGTGTTAATCTGCAATACAGAATGCATTATTACCAGTGTAATAATCTGAATTTAACACCGTGTTTTAAATGGGATATTTGTAATTGCTTTGTGACCTGACAAGAATCATAGCTATTCAAAACACTTGAAAAATACAGGACATAAGAAACTCATTCTGAATTTGGCCTAAAACTCATTCACATCAGTTCCTACAACATGTACTATCCAGCTCCAGATATTTCAAAGACTAGCAGAAGAAAGCCTTAAAGACAAATTTGCAAAATAGGAATAAGAAAAAGTAGTCCTTCTTATTATTCTTTATACTTATGGATATCTTGAGCTCAAGGAAGCTGTCCAGAAGACCTTAAAAAGTGTTTTCATTTGCAGGATTTGCCTACATAACTGACATATAAATATCAGATTGCTTTTGACCCTACACCTTTTTAACCTCAATGATGTACTGTAGCAATACATTCCACATATTAATTCGTGTACTGAGTGGAATATATTTCCTTTGGCCAGAACTGAATTTGTAATTTCCCAGTATAATTGACAGTTTCCCTTTCTGACGACAGCAAGGTATCTCTAACTAAGCCACTACTTCAAACAAAAAATCCTCAATATCCCTTTTACAAGATCTTTTTTACAGAGAAACAATTTCACAAATAGAAATGACTCTGCAATCAGAGTAATTCATAAAGACGATGCAATCAGTATGAAAGACACTGACAATGCATGCACTGCACATTCTCTGCCTGTTTCTCAACAGCAGGATTACCCTTTATGTGCCCCTGCACTAAAGCTTGAAGGGCAGAGCTCAGAGCACCTTCCTCACAGCTCAACACCCAGGCCTAGGAACAACAGGACCAGCAATACCATTAGCACAAGGAATGATGACAAATACACATCTTTCTGAGCATGTCAGCACAGCTGTGGTATACCAGAAAGATTCATGCCTCCCTTGATGGTTGGAACAGCTGTATGAATTAGCCATTCACTGGAGCGCTGCTCTTTTGAACTTGCCTTTATATATGATTCCTACCTGCAAAATGTCAAGTTTGAAGCAGCTGGTGTCCTCATTATGTTGTTTTATAAAAATCTGAGGTAGCACATAGAAAAAGCAGCCAAACAACACATAAAAATTGAGATTACTCAACTAAGTGACAGAAAAAAAGAAATACAATTAACAACCCACTTGAGATTCCAATAAAGTAATTTGATCGCTTCATCCACTACAAACTATTAGAACAGCTAAGTAAAGCATTTTCTTAAACTTTTCAGTGTCATGAACTGGATCTTCTGTCCTGATCTGGCCAGAACTACTTAGAGCAGCAAAAGCCAAACCTCATCAGTGTGCTGGCTGGCTTCCTCTCCATCATCTGAAAAGCTGGACAGGAACCATGTGACCCTCTCCCCTGTTAAAAAGTCTCACATAGCCATTAATTCATCTCTTGCAATTAATGGTGTCCCTGAAATAGATTAAATATCTTGCTATCCATCTTCAAAGGTACTTTTACTTGATTTCAGCTTTTCTTGTATTGACAATTTGAAAACATGGATGGATATCTAAGTATTGCTAAAGAGATCTAATATTATCTCCCTGATGTTAGCCATCAGGGTTTTACTTGGGTCAAAAATCTCTCCATTTATTAGAAGAACAATTCCAGATGATTCAACAGTTTTCAAAATATTAAAGAATGTCTCTGATAGGCCTAATGACGAGATCACTCACACTGTTGGATTCCAAAAGGTCAATTAATACCAGAAGATAGAAAATAACCCTCAGTCTGTAGCATGCTCTCTTCCTTACAGTAATTACAATAAAGCACATATAGATGGTAGAATTAAATGAACATGTTTTGAAAAATTAAAATTTTCCACTATATTTTCATGATTCACGCAAGTTAGAACTTGTTTTATTTAAGAGGGACATACTACAGTTGCTCAAACAAAATTAATTCTGATATGTTCTATCCTATGTGTGTCCTCAGCACCTTCTGAATGTGGCAGTGTACATCCATAACACATGCCTCTACGTGTGTCCCTCCTCCTGTCTACAACTCCCACATTAAAGCAAAATCCTGAATGACAAACTCCACTACACAAGTATCCCACTGGTATCACACAGGCTGAGCAATCATCTGATAAGCCAGGGGCATCTTGAGCTAACTGGAAGTTATATCAAATATAGGTGGTTGTTCTCAGGGTGGAAGAACTACAGAACTGAAGCAGCATTGACAAAAGGTTTTAGGTATTCTCTGACAGCCAGGTCTTCAGATTCAGAGACCTACATTCCAGGAAAATGGTACAAAGCTTTGTATCTACTTCTCCTATCTGCATCTTAGCTACTTCATCTTCCTTTCTCCTCCAAAACCCATCTCGTCCATCTAACCTTCTCACATTCCTCATGCCAACTTGCCCGTCCTCTCTGGCCATCTGTCAATTCCCTACCTAATGCTTCTCTTTTGGAAACTGAATTTTCCTGAGATAAAGCTTCTCTTTAGAAGTCCCACTGTGTAAAGCGCTCCCCATGCAAAGGCACACAACAAACAGCTCTTCTACCCAGAAATAAACTCCTTTAGAAAATGTAGTTTTTTACTGAAACTGACTTTTGGGTCTCCTTCTGACAGCTGATATCATTCTCCAAAGCAACACAGCAGAATGACCAATATCTGTAAACTACCTTAGTTCTCATAGTAACAGAAGAAAAACATCATAGTCGGCTCTTTAAACAGTGCAATCAGGAAGCACTCTTACAGAAACTGCCACGTCAGGTATCACAGCTGGGTGGCAACTGGTTTGTAATCTCTGGCACAGGGCCCTCCAGTCCCAGAATCATTCAGAAGAACAGCAGCTGGCACACAAAGATCAGAAATGTCAATATTGATTAAAATTACATTCCAATGTCAAATTTTTAAAGTCATATGAAATTTTCAGATCGCTGGACCTTGGGGGAAAAGAAGTAAAGCTGGCTTTCCTTCTTTTCTGCTCTCCTGGAAAAGGTTCCTGCTCTCCTGGAAAGTACAAATTGGTAATGCTGTAAAAGCCAACATCACAGCAAGAACGAAGTCTGCCTACTGCTGGTGTTCTCAACCTCACACACACAGCCTCCCCTTTTCTTACAAACCATCTGAGTGCAAATGCTCAGGAAGAACAGGACTTAACTCGAATTATTAACAGGGTGACACACTTCACTGGAGTTAGAAGTAGATGAATATGGTAGAGATAATCTTATGACTGCCTGGCTCTTGGAAGGGCCAGGGGGCTCTGATGAACGTATTTATTGCTGTAATCTTGAGCCAAATGCCTAAGGGTGACTGCTACATCAAATCCTCTAAAGCCTGAGAAAACAGATAATCCATTGTTTAAAGATTTTAACTAAAAAAAGACCAAGGTTGCAAAGCCTCAGGCAGAAAGAACAATGAAACGCTAGACAGGAGAACACTTTGCACTAGTTTGCTGCCCACATACTGCTGTGCTTTGCACATTATACAAGAAATAGTAGCAACTGGACCTTTATATTAAGAAAGAGCTTTTACTGAAGAAGGAAAAGAAAGAGGATTCCTCTGCCCAGTCTTATAGCTACCTGCTCTCAGATGCACTATACACCAAAGGTTTTAAACCATAGCAGTGATTAGTTATGCCCAATATGAGCTACATTAGACAGGCACAGAATTTTTACAGCACTTGGCACTGCCAATGAATAAAAGGCCTCAAGATGAATATTTAATATTGTACCACTCAAAAAAGTCAGTAATCATGTACAACCTCTGCACCTAGTACATTCAAAGCATGACTATGCTGGACTAGCAGTGTAATGGCAATGCTGACCTCGTGCAAGAAGCTTGCCAAGCCAAAAAAATGCATTGTTTAACTTGCTCCCCAGGAGAGAGACAATATCTCTGAGCAACTGTAACAGGGGAAAAAGTATTGCACTCACTGCTCTCAAGGACTGCTTCCTAGAATTTGTCATTTCCAAACCCAGCAATAATTAACCAACATTTCTAAGAATTTTTGTGTGACACTTTCTCATCACTGTTTAAGATCATCTTGGGTGACAGTGATAGGACACCGAGTGTTCTGCACCAGTATTACCAACTCAAAGTTAGATTCAGATCAGTATTAGTCCAAACTAATTTGTCCTTTTTTCTTGTATTCCACATTGATTTCTGTAGTCTCAGTGAAGCCAGCCTTACAAGCAGAAAAAAGGGATAAGAAGTCTCCTCACATTCACAGGATGATTTCACTGCAGTAGCCAGCTTGTTCCCATAACTTTACACGAAAAAACCCCCCCCAACCCACATTTCTTCCTGCATCTCCTTTCTTTTCCTTCAAGACAGATGGAATCAAGCTAGGTAAGATTTTCTAAAATGATTTTCTATTACCTAAGGATAATTAATTCTGTGAAATTTAAATTTTAAGACTTGAGCGTTATAACCTAATGTCTGTGCATACAAGGTTTCAATATTTCATTTGGCTGAGAGCTCCCTCATGTTATTCTGGCTGTCATGAAAGTCCTGGCATTTGTGCTCACGCATTGCAACCACTTCCCCAGCTGTGTCAGCAGTTTCACGGCTACACTGGAAGACACTCGTGGTAAAAGGTCATGACTGCAAAGGAGGATGGAGCTCAATAGAGCCCCAGGAAAAGTTACAGTATCTCAACAGAGAGCAGCTAGCAGAGACTGTGTAACACCAGTGTGAAAGAGTTGCAAAGACAGAACAAAATGAGCAGCGCTCTCAAGGCTCATTTTCAAGCTTAGTGTGACGCACCCCATCCCAGAAGATCAAACATGAGGTTTCTAAATCACTAACCCATGAAGTCCAAATAACATCTGTATCCCCACCAAATGCTCTCTCCAGATAAAGCCTAGTGACAGGAAAAACCAGAATCTTGCATTTGTGGTTTACACCCTAGAGCTGTATGAAGATGTGTTTGGCTGTATTTTTATTCTTTCTTCATTTTTAGAATTCCTCAGTATAGTTTAAGACCAAAGAGTTCACAGACATACCCTTCAAGAAAAGCCTGGCTTCCAGTGCAGACACTGTATCAATTTCCACTGCCCTGTCTCCCAGCACTGCACGGAGCTGATCTTCACCCTTGCACAGGATGCATTTCAGGAAGATATAATTGCAGGAAGGGGAAGGGGCCTGAGCACTCCCAGCAATTTCAGTCCTCAAAGATCTGTCCAGAATAGTATCATGGGACAAACTGTCTGTGCAAGGGTGCTAGAAAAAAATACTGAGGAAAACACAGAAACATTCCTATTGTTTGGTTGGTTTTTTTGTTTGTTTTTGGGTTGGGGTTTTTTTTCATTTTTTTTTTTTCTTTTCCCAACAAAATATGGAAAAAACCAAGCCCAAGATTAATTCCATAGAAACATAACCAGTTTTCTAACATAACATGTCATGTTGTTCTGGTAAATTGCACAGGACCATAAAGATAATACAGCACTGCTCATCAGAGAAGCTCAGAAGTCTTGGAGTAGATTAAAAAAAAAAAAAAAAAAAAAGTGCAGAACCTGTGAACTCAGGGCTGGTCTGCACCTTGATCAAAATGTCTACTTTGCTTTTCCTCAGGACCCATTTTCATCAGAAACTACTATTGCTATTACTTCTTCAATCATACCCCTTACAAGAAATCAGCAAAATAAAAATGAATCCAGTATCCAATTAGAAGTGGAAAAGAACAGGCAGCAATAAAGGACTGCAGTTACTGGCTCTCAGTCTCCTCGGCATGCAGTGGCTCTTATCCTGCTGCTTGTTTCAGAGTTTCTCATGACCACTGTTAGTTAACCCAGATTTAAAAACTTTGCATGACTGATGCAGAGAGAAGTAGCACAAGACTCCTCTTCAGCTTACACCACGTGAAACTGTACTGAGGTGACCATCTGGCATGTCTTAGGTGGTCACTCCTCTCCCCCAAAGACAGCTGCCCCGGCATGCCATCAATTCATCTTATCCTCAAGGTACTCTGTGGTGTGCCACTGCAAGAGCATTTGAGCCTGACTGGGTTTCTGTCCCTTGTGGAGAATGATAACATAGCAAAAAATGATGTTTGTTTTGTTCTGTTATTTTAATTTCCACATGAGTTTCCTGATCCTCCTTGCTGACTTCTTGCACCAATACAGAGAAGGGCCACTACAGGACTGGATTGCACTCCTCAGCAGTAGCATCAGTCTAAATGCAACCAAGAGGAGTATGTTCAAAGGGCATCTTCACCCTGTTTTCATTTAGCAATAGGAAAATGCTAGGACTAACATAAAAATAATTATACCATAGCTGTACTACATGCAAGAGTTAACAATCCCAGAGAAACCTTATGCTCAACACCAACTGCAATTATGACAATCCCTGAACACCAGTTTGCTCTTAACCTGCCCACATACACAACGCAAGACCAAAAAGAACTTTCAGGCTCTGCCTGCTACCACAGGCACTGCAGCATCCGCATGGTTAGTGAGGAATTTGTATTTATAAGATTTGCTGGGAAAGGCAAACATCAATATTTTGTTTGAGGCAAAGCAAGTCTTCCTGCAGAAAACTTTGTGTTTGCATGTTTATGTGGACTTGGGCCATGGAAACACACCCTGTTCCATGCACAGTTACAGGATACTAAAATATAGATGCCAGCACATGATAACAGCACGTTTTCATGGTAGCCTTGACTCAGGAAAGTAGGCTCATTCACATCAAGCTTTGATACAATAGAATCAGAAAAAGGACCAGATCAGAAAAAGGAACATAAAGGAAGGATATGGACAGAAGTCTCCAGACAAAACTAAATCAGGAGACAGTGACAGATCTCTGCTTATGAGGAAGATGATTATGACTCAGCCATAAGTAAAGCACATGCATTTTGAGCTTCAGTATCACTGAGTGAATCCAGAACATTTAATTAAAAAATAAAAACAAAGAAATTACAACAAATTAAATACATTATTTGTAACCAAAATGGGGGGCAGGGGAAAGCTGAATGTTTCAGAGCTGTTCTGGACAATAGATCAGACATGGAGACTAGCAATTTATGCCAGGCTTCAGTGCTGAAATGAATTTGCCTCCTCACAACTGCTGGACTGGGCCAGGATCCCACTTTACCCCACTGAAAAGGCAGGTTTAACACCACAATAGTTCACATCCTTCTCCGGAAAGTGGATTCACACAGCTGATGAAACAGGGAGCTGCAGCAGCCCTCACATACAGACACTCTGTGTTGACCGATGCAATACCTACACTAGTTTCTGTCTGCTCTTTTTAATACCTCTGCAGCCCTCAATAAACGGAGGACAACCAGTTTTCCAGCAGTTAGGTGATGATGACTTCAGTTCTGTAGCTCCATTGCTGAGACAAAGGATGCCACTTCAAAGACATCTCTATACTTGAAACTGACCTACACATAGGTGATGTCCAGAAAATAAACACAAACAAAACATGGGTGATGAGAGATTCAAGAGGATGACATTTTAAGGGGTCAGGCAAAACACCAAACTTTTCTCCATTGAAATTTCTGCCTTTTATTAAATTGCACAAGAATTCCCAGTCTTGCTGTGCTCCTTGTTCATCTTGGGCTGTTAAATATTAAGAGATACTCAACTTGCTGTGAAATTACACTGTTCATCTCAGTCATGCTATGTGCCACTGTGTTGGGCCACTCCAAACCTGACCTCACCATTTGGTCAAGGTTAAGCTTCCAGCAGTGCAAAACCCAGACTATGCAGGAGAGAAACTGGTCTCTTTAAAGAAAAAAATCACTGGGCAGTATCTGACACTTTAACATTCTCCTCACTTAAGTCAACTACAATCTCTGCAGCTAGATTTTGAATCAAAGACCCACCCATGCTGTGGTCTGACTTCTCTGCGACAGGATGGCTGTCCAGGAGCACAGTAAGGTCCTGGTTACCACTTACAATGGAATCCTGGCTGTTGAACAACTTAACCACAGAGGCAAGGGCAAAGACAATCAACAGCTGCAGAACAAGCCATAACAGTTACCACTTGCAAAAGCTTTCAGAATAAAGTGTGAGTGGCACAGAATCTCCATATCAGCATGAGCTTAAAAAGAAAAATGTACTAAAAAATGTACTAAATATGAGAAAGGTAGTTAAGATCAGAAGAGACAAATTTACATAATTAATACTGATGATATTAAAAAAAAAAATACTACACTGAAAAGCAGTCCAGGATTACAAACAAGTTAGTTGTCACTCTGAAAAGTGTTCAACTCAGCTTCTGCTCAGATACTTATCCTGCTGACATTCTCTACATCTGGAGTGACGTTCTCAGTTTTTAATATATTCAGTGGAAAAGCAAAAAAGAACTTCCAGCAAGTGATTCACCTCAGTAAATGTGGACATCTACTTGAGGGTAGATTTAGAAATGAACAGTGCCCTAACATACCCTTAACACAAAGGGAACTTACAGTGCCCAGCTCAGATGTGGACACTTGAGCTGTATTTACATACTATATTTTCACATGGAATCAGATGAGTCCAACTCCCATCATCCAAGAGATGCCAGATCTGACTGCTTTAAAAGCCCTTTGTGATACAAAATTTTCCATTTCCATTCAAAGCACCAGTAAGGGCTGAAGAGCTAACGCAAAGTCATTCAGTAAGAGGTTCTTAAAACAAAAATAGACATTCGTAAATGTTCTGTGGTTCTTCTAACCTTTCTGAAGTAAATCTCAAGTTTCTCTGCTTTTCTAAATTGAGCTCAACTACTCACAATGTAGAACAGCTAAGGCCTATAGTTCCACTGTTTCCTTTGAGGAATTAATAGCAAAGTGATTGAAAATGTAAGAGTTAAGATCTGTTGAAGAGCTCTAAAAACCCACGTGCAAGCTCTGATTTTACTTCAGAAGTACTGCCAAGCAAATTAGCATTAATTAGAGACAAGCTTAAAGACCAATAAAATATTAGGCTAATGGAATCATCTGGAACTGTAGAACCAAATACGATCAAAGGGAAACAAGTTGCTCCATCAGCTAATCTAATGGTCCTGACACAGGAGCCTCCCAACACAGACCACTCAGAGGAGTGTGATATTCTTGGAGAGCCCCTAACATAGAACTGAAGGATGTAAGAGACTGAAGAAACAAAGGGAAGAGTAAGGACAGGGTTGTATGCTTTCAAAGAGACTGACCAGATGGCAGACCAGAACTGCAAAAAGAGATTAAGTAGGGATAAAATTGTCATTTTGCTGTCCCTCTTTACTCCTTCCCTCTTCCATCAGTTATGCCAAGCCAGCTCCCAATCCAACAGCTGAATACAGAGAAAAAACATACATCAATAAATAAAATCAGCAGTGATCCCTGTCTCTGGAGAGGGCTATGACTTGCTGGTGTGCCATCTAACACATGCAGCTTTATGACCTACTCTCTCCCCCACCATGGAAACCCTCCCTGAGGAGGCATCCTCCTCTTGTGAGCTACTGTACTGGCATGGGCAGGGAAGAGAGGAGGGGACAGACTCTGCTGTCTCTTGCTTTACAGAGAATGCCCTGGACAATCTTTTCTACTAATGGAGGTATTTCTAAAAAGGGGGAAAAAAATCAGAATAATGCACTACAGTATTGAGAGAAAACAGATCAGTGCTAAAGCAGTACAACGGTATCCCACACTCCCTCACTTCCATTCCATACTCAAAACGTGACAATATGCTGTAGATGTTAAGTGCAGAGTGAGACACCCAAAGCACAGGGACTACCAGCACTAGGACCTGCACAAGCCCTGTACACAGAGCAAAGGGCAAAATGTTTCCCTCCTTCTTCTACCTCCTTTGATTTTGGAGAAAAAAATATGAACGCTGGTATCTGACTGCTGTTACTTTTAATGCAAAACTTATTAATTTGTACTTAATGACAAATATAAAGTTCACTTAACGGAAAGAAGAGGGCACTATCACAGACTAAGTTAAGGTGGTAACATTTCAGAGAAGAGCTGCAAGTACTGTTGATACTCCACATCTACAACCCCAGCAGGAAGAACCGTTGTGGTTAAACACAGCTACAAACACTTTTGGAAGAGACAGGTATTTCCAAACACTTTGGTGTTGCTAGTACATAAGCAATTGCTGCATGAAGCTGTCCTTTTTTTTATTTTTTTTTTTTTGACTATTTATTTTCCTTGACAAATTTAAAAGCAGGCTGAGTCTATATAGAGAGAGCGTATGCCCATCCCTTCTCCTTGTTTAAAGAGTTTGGGCAGCTTCAGAAAATAAGCAAACAGCAAATCCCACTTTTGTGAAAACAGATCTTGTTACACGGCCCAGCATAAGCCACAAATATTTTGAGAAGGTCCAAACTGCACTTACAATCTTACCAAAACCCTCACATTCACTGCTAAATCAGTTAGCTTACTAAAAAATATTAGAGCAGGCAAGAATGTGATGGAGGTTATCTTCCTGGTGCAGAAGATTAATTCATCACTCATGTCTAGAGTTGTACTGCATTTTTAACAGAGCACATATGGATTGAGTCTAGTGATCTATACAATTTCCTTTCAGGATATGGGTGTATATTGAAAAACAGTCCCCAAACAGCAACTGTCAGAGGACAAAGACCTTCAAAGGAAGAACAGGTAGGGCTCTGATCTGTCCACTCCACTAAATCTTTCAGTGGTGATTTAAGATATAACTGTGCTCCACAGCTCTACTGGAGATTCATGCTTCCAGAGCAGGATTAGCAAAGCAAAACGTCTGTCTGTACCTTCAGTGATGCACCATACAGTCTGCCATCGCCAGCAGCTGAAGCAGAGGCACATGGTCCTTTCTGATTTTACTGTAGTGGGAAAATTGCCAGCGTAAAAGCAGAGGGTACAGCTCAAAAAAAGAAAAAAACCCAGACGGAGAATTTTAGAGCTGATGTCAGAAGACCCAGCGATCAGGCAGGAGCTGCACAGCGCATGGTGCCTGCAGACTGTGCTGTTACAGGCCAGAGGTGAAGTGCCTCAGCACAGGCATAATGAAATACAGAGCATCACCTCCTTGCATTCTGTTCAATTAACCAAAGCAACTGTGTTCAGCAAAGTCACAGGGAATTTTCCAAAGACAGCTAATGCTGCTTTGGGCCTTCTAAAAATACGCTCCCAGTACTTGCCTTTCACCACTCCTGTGCTGCTCAAAGCCTGTCATCAGAAAACAACAGTAACTTGGATGTATTTGCCTTGAAACAGAGATTGGAAAGACAGCTAGAAAGGAAAAAATTGAACTCAAAGACCCCTGCATCAGCAAAGCAAGAATAAGACTAGAGAAGCAGAGAGAGCAAACAGGAGCATTCATCCCAATTATCTCCAGAATCCAGGACAAACCCTGCACTCATGCCCAGTGCCGCCACCACTGACTGTCTGTGTGCTGCTGCTGCAGCGTCACTGCCTTACACCCACAAACTCCACTGCAGCTGCCTGTTGAGCTGGAAATGTGATACACTGCAAAGGCTGCTGACAGCCAGAGGCTGCTCCCTTGTCTATAAAATATCCTGTAATAAATTACATTACAGATTGGGGAAAAGGATTCGGAAGAGCGAGAACTAAAACACAACCTTATGAGAGCTAAATGAGACCAATTAAAGGAGATTTGCTACGAGTGCTAAGGGATTTTGACCCGAGCTGTAATCAGGGATGGATATGCATTCCTTTAAAACAGGAAAATGAGCAAGAGATCATGTGTAAACAACTCTGCCAATTAAAATGAAATGGATTATCTTATCTGTGCAGCTCTGCTTAGAGAATCCCCACATACTCCAGATATACCTCAGAGAGATCTGAGACAGTCATTCAGTCCTCTGAAACAAGGCTCAGTGATGGGGAGATAGGCTCCTGTGTGGTTCAGGACACATCGAAATCTTGGCTGCATTTGGTTGTTTCCCCTTCCCCCATTTTTTTTTAAAAAAAAAAACCCATGGAATTACAAATGTAAATACAAAAGTAGGCTCAAGCTATTTTTACCAGGCCCCTACATGAATTCTGATGCAGATCAGACTGAAGGTTAAGCACAACAGTGAAACATGCTTTATGCAAAATCCATGCAGCAGATCCCACTATCACTGCACTACTAGATGCTGCTGGAAGACCCAGCTTGTCTGGGCACACGCTCACATCCTGATAAACAATCACACATATTACACCATACCTCAAAACATGGACTCTCAATTTTTCTCTATCACAATCTCATTTTGCTGCCAGATTGCCCCCCACTCTCCATTCTGACATCTCCATTCTGAGAACCCATACCCAAGAGCAAAAGTAATTTCTGCAACTGGAGCAAAAAATTTGATATGGACAGATGTACCACTACTCCTGCTGTGTCCTTGCTTTACAGCTCATTCTGAGCTGTACCTTTTTTTGAAAATTCCAGTTCTTCATAGTTCATATATACATGCAAAAACACAGTTTTACAAAGAATGAAGAAATACTGAAACAGAAGAAGAGAAGACCCATTACAAAACCTTGTTCAAGAAGCAACAAGGAAAACACTACCATGTGCTTAGGGGAGAACAAAAACTAAAAGGGAAGAACAAAGACAGGAATTTAGGATAAGGAAGAAAAATTTAAGAAGCAGCAACTGAACAAGATAATAACTGTAAGAGATATGTACTTGTTCACAACTGCTGACAGCAGAAAGTTTAAACCATTTTATGCTGGTTGCCAGACTTAAGTATACAGATTTTCCACTAGCTCAAATCTGGTCTACTGGAGTCTGGCTGGTTTTAGAATCAACAATCTCAACACACCACAATCACTTTTGTGCAGGGTGAAGAACAAACTAAAATGTCTTACTATGTCCATTCTGTCAGCAGATCAGTGATCTCAGTGCCATGAAAACAGCTGCACTGAGAAGCCAAAAGAAGAAATACTACACAAATCCACTGTGGACAGAGCGCCTCAGGTGTCTTTGTGCAGCAGTTCTACAGGGATCTACAGCAGTTCTACAGCAGTTCTTTGGGATCACCGTCCAGGTGCCGAGCCAGCTCACATGGGCAATGTCAGCATGTGTAGGCACCCAGGCCAATGAACTCTTGAGGCTGATGCTAAGCTTCTAATTTTTTCTGGCTCTTTTGGTGTTTTTGTACATGATGTGTCCCTTCATACCGCCATCATCCAAAACTTCCCAGCCCAATTATCACAGATAATTGACTGCACATAACCTGAACAAACCATCAGAAGTTTCTAGCTTACCTTTGCCACAAAGGACAAAGTTACATTTCCTAATGAGAAATGCACATACAATTAACAACTCTGAATACTTCTTTGGCAAAATTGGTCATGAAGGATCCCAGTGTGGAGTAGCTTAACTTGTGGCTGAATTCAGAGGTCTAATTCAGGCAACACAGTTTACTTACTCTTGCATAAGCAAACAGGGATGTCTCATGCTTTTATTTATCACTTTACCTCTGTAAAAATGTTTTAACAACTAAAATATGATGAGAAATACTACAGGAACGATTCCTCACATTCCATTAGCTTTCTCTATGTAATTTTGTTGTGTCTTTACAATACCACAACTGTACCCACGGTTGGCCTGCCCTGAGCGCAGCCCCCAGGGAGCAGCGTGTGCAGCACGGGCAGTGCAGCCGCAGCCTCGCCACGGGGACAGGAGCATCCCCTGCCCCGGTGCACGCCGACCACTCGGGCGCCGGTCCCGCCGTACTCAGCAACCCCGCCGCCAGCAACACGACGCCGTGGGATAAACAAAGCTGGAGTGAGGCCGGGAGCGCAGCTCCGGCCCAGGACCCCGCTCCCCGCCGGCGGCCGGAGCACAGGGGGCTCCGAGGGGCGGCAGCCGCGATGAGGCAGGGGCTGCCTCTCCCAGCCGCGTATTGGGGGCCCAGCATCCGACAAAAGCAGCGGCAAAAGGCTGCGAAACCTTCGGCCCCGGGCACGGCCGGCAACGGAGCACCGTGCTGGGGCACGGGTCCCCGGGAGTGGGCTCCGGCGGGGTCCCCCGGCCGCACAGGTGGCTCCGGGGCGGGGGGCAGCGCCCTCCACACCGCCCGCCCCGGTCCGGCCCGGTCCCCAAGCCTCCTCCCACGCTCCGGACGCCCCTCACAGACCGCCCCCACCCGTGACCATCACTCCCGGCCGGCACAACTTCCCCCGGCCCCGCCAGCGCCGCTCGCTCAGCCCCGCCGCCCTCCGAGCCGGACCGGGCCGGGCCGCCAGCACCGCGCTGCCCTCCTCCTCCGCCACCTCACCTGACGCAAGGAGGCCCCGCCGAGCGGGCAGGGCACGGGTCCCGGAGGGAAAGCGGACGGGCGTCCCCCGGCGCCGCGAGCAGCACTCAGGCCGGTCGCGG
>NW_024509210.1:11692799-11817386 GCF_017590135.1 Pyrgilauda ruficollis | reverse complement strand
CGCCCGGCCGCCATCTTCCGCGGGGAGGAGGGACGGAGCGAGGGAGGGGCGCGGGGCCCCGCCCGCCGGCAGCGCACCGGGGAGGGCTCGGGCCGGGGTCCCGCTGCCCGGCCGCGCCCC
The DNA here is from genome assembly GCF_017590135.1 of Pyrgilauda ruficollis. NCBI lineage: Eukaryota > Metazoa > Chordata > Aves > Passeriformes > Passeridae > Pyrgilauda > Pyrgilauda ruficollis. The sequence continues at coordinate 11,817,266 of NW_024509210.1, read as the reverse complement.
GCGCTCAACACGTGGCGGGGGCTTCCCCAGCGCGGCCGCAGCAGCGGGGACCGGCGGCGCCGCCGTGGCCCGGTGCTGCCCGGCACAGTCGCGGCCGCCGCGCTCCCGGCTGCAGCGCGGAAGGCGTGGGATGCCCAGGAAAGCGGTAGGTAGGGACTGCCACTGCTGTGACATCGCCGGCAGCAGCCTCCCGAGAAACACAAACACGCACGGTGCAATTTGCTTCGTTAAAGCGGTGGAGGAAATTTGTAGTAGGAAGCCAGAATGGGTTGTGAAGCCACATGACAGAAACATTTATTCTCAGGGGAGGCTGGGGGAGCGGACAGTAGTCCGGGAGTGCTATTACACCGTCCTGCTTTTGGATCTGCTGTGGAGAAAGAACCCACCGCGCTGCAGAGAGCGAACATTTGGGGCAGGTTAACATGACTGGGACCTGGAGCAGTCAAAAGGGACAGAAGAAAAGAGAAAGCAAAGGGAAAGCAGGTGTTCAGGGAATAAGGCCTCATGTTGGCAAAGTACTGCTTCCCATCCTGCTGTCAGAGGATTGCTGGCACTTTGTGAATAACTCTCAGAAAACCCTCAAAAAGGCAATGCAACATGTAGATTTGCTCTACAGGAACATGCTCCTCTATTAAAAAGTTTTAAAAACTCCAAAATCATGGTTTATGGACACATTTATAGAGGATTTTTAATCTTCAGCTAATCAATTTGCACCTGAAGCACTGACCAGACTTCTGCGAGCCTGTTAAGCCCGTGTTAGCAGGTGAATCAAATAACTGAAGAAAAGCAAACAAAGCTATGAGCAATCATATTTTAGCATGTTTCAAAAGCCTGTTCTGCCTCTGGCTGACAGCACCCCCACCTCAGCAGAAGTGGATGAGGCAGCTGCTCCCACCACCTGCAGTCCCATCACACAGGTCTGTGCTGCCAAAATACCCAGCAGCACATATTTTAACACGTGATTGCATTTCTGTTGAGTTAATCTGAACACGTGCCACAGTGTCACACCAGATTAATATCGTCCCCCACCCTGCAGCCGTACCAAAGCTAGTGTGGCAGCAACAGGTGATGCCCAGTCTGCCACAGACCTCACACTTTCCAAAACAGCTGATCAAATCTGAGCCAACAGAGGGACTACGTGGCAGCTCAGAACTTTGTGTCATGTGCTTGTAGCATTTATTATTCAGTATTACATTTTGTGAAATGGGATTTATCGTTTCAAAGTATAATTTGATAGTTTGGTTAAAAAAAAATAAAATTCTGAGGGAGGGAAATCAGTGACAGGAGGGTATGTTGTACACTATAGTTTGCTATACAGGCACAAGAGTATCAACTTAAAACTCTTAATTAAATGTGCCATGGAAGAATATGCCCCATCTCTCCAAACCCCTCCTCAAACCACCAGCACAGAATTCACCTGCTTTCCTTCTCATTTCACCACAAAACGACTCTCCATCCCACTGTCCTCACTGCCTTTCCAGCTACCTCATATGTAACTTTGCTCACTTGCAAGACACCTTCAACCCCATCTTTCATCTCCGCTCTCTTCCTCACACTCCAAACCACTGAGTGCTTGGCTTTGTGACTTCCATCTTCCAGGTTATCATATTGCTCTGTGCCTACCTCACTTAGCATGTGCTATCCCTGGTAACATTGCACTTCACTGAAGCAATTTCTCTTTCTTAAGGTCACATAAACCATCTTTCCCTGGATGTTCCATTTAATGGCTCAGGCCTGTTTCTTCCTAAAGGGAAAGTCGAAGTAGAAGATTAAATGTCTTGCTGTTTCTGTTGAGGCTCAATATAGTTTTTGTAAAGGTATGGAAGATTTTTACTGACATTATAACAGATTAGATGACGTTAAAACTTTAACTTATATAAAATATACCATATATAAAACAATTTCAGCATTAATACTTTTTGGAATGAACAAGACTGAAATCTGTTTACAATTCTTAAAAACATTTAAGATTATCTATGCCAAGTTTGGGCCTTCTTTATACAAGAAAAATATGCTAAATCTAAAGCAATTAATTTCAAACGTCACTTTAATAGAACATATCCTTTTTTGTGTAAGCAATTTTTTTCAGTTTATTTTGAACTAGTCATGCAGCAAGAAACAAACAAACAAATGCTTTCTGGAACAGGAACAACCATACGGCAGTAGCACTGCTCTGACTACTGATGTAACCTATAGCAGGTTCCAGTGTAAACAAGCCTCTGAAGCAGAGTCCTGGTGCCATTTTTGCAGGCTGTCCTCTGTTGGTATGAGCACTACTCTTTCCCACAGAAGCATGAAGGAGAAATAAACCATGATGAGACAGTATTTCATTGCAAGTACTGGCCAAACCCCAAGTCTGCCAACATGCAGTTGTATACGATGCATTAAAACGGTTTTCTGTGAATAAATGTCATCCTGCCCATCCATTAATGGATAATTATAGTAAAATTGTATAAATTGCAACAAATTAGGCACAACCACCCTTCCCTCTCCCCCATTCACCAGTGCTTTAGAGGACCCTCCTGTAGCACAAGAAACTTTCAGAATGAGATTTTATTAACTTACTTACATCCATCCTTTCCTTGTAGCCAGTCTGCCTTAAAAACCACGAATGTATGCATTTTTGTTTTGTAATATTTGGTAAGTACATAAGAAATTGGCTTAAAATTCTTTAGAGTACTACACACCAACCAGTAAATTCCTATTCCTTACCAGCAGGCAAAGAGGACATTCTGGCAGGTGAGGAGCTCTCAGGCACTAAGGATCTCAAGGGAAAAATTCATAATCCTCCATTCAAGCTGCTCTAAGTGCCCCCAAAGGATCGTCTTTCTCTGCTCTTGAATAAATGTATACCAAACCCAAAGAAACAAGCATTCCAGGTGCATTAATCTGCAGTCCCAGACCTTTCAAATTCTCAGGCAAAAAAAATCATATGTAATGTGTAGCAGCAATACCACCTTAGCTTCTCTACAGCACTGTTCATCAGTCTCTTACAGTGGTTTCTACAGAGGTCAGGCTTATGATCTGCATGGACAAATGGGAAAGCTGAAGCACAGAGTACACACCTGGCTTATCTGCAGTCACCCTGCAAAGCCATAGCAAACCCAAAATCAGTCACAAATCCAATCATTAGTCAAATGCTCTGTTTGTTTTTCTATCTTAGCAATTACACGTAAGTAAGAGGGAACAATTTTCATAATAAAATTGAAAGGATATTGACATTCAGGGTCCACTTCTGCTCATACTTCTCCCCACATCTCATAAATACTATAAGCATAGGAGCATCCTGCCAGGCCTTTGTGCCACTAGCCCAGCAAGTAAGAGCAGAGCAATCCCAGTTTAAAAGGAAATTTACTTGGGCATAAATAAAGGCTACCATCAATTACAAGTCTCCCACAGAGTAATCCACCTATGTATACAATCGTGCATGTACATAAATTGGAACAGAACTTAAAAAATCATGCTCAGACACTCATCTTTGGTACGAAGATGGAAAAACTTCATCTAATAGGATGAACAGATTTTAAACAGCTATAGCATACTGGGAAGTTCCGGGAATATCCCTGTTTGATAGCTCAGCACTGGAGGTATTACAATGCAAGGAAGTACCATTCCTAATCCCTGCTGTCAGCTAAAACCTAAGACATAAAACAGGCCTCCTATATATGCTACAATAAGTATTCTTGGCCTGAGTGTTAGTCTGACTATTTTGCTTTCAACACGTGTTTAAATTACTCTTATTCTGGTTAAAAGAGTTACTAAAAATATGGGATATCACCACTAATTTTATGAGTACCTTCCTAATGCTTATCAGCTCATACTGCAACATATCTTCAATGCTCATCAAGACAGGATAAGCTACTTCAGGAGAAACCTTACCTGATGAATGCTCCTGCCTCATATGTCAGAAATAAGAACAGAACGTCTCTTTGCTCCTGAAATAGCAGGAGCCATTTCTTCTGGGCACGAACAGATTGCCTTTAGTCCCAGTAAAATGGACTATAAAACTCTTACCGTCTCCCTTTAAACACTAAGGACGATTTTCTCCTCCTGTTTCATCAGGCAGCAAAAGTAATCATCTCTCTAAGCAGCAACAGCTGACACCTATTTACTGGGTAATTGCTGCAGTTAAAGGGGATTAAGCACAATGAACTCGCTTTCAGTGATAAGGCAAAGCCACCCCCTCCCCTTTGCCGCACTTCCCAGACACACCTGGGAAGAGCTCAGAGGAATGGAGGCCAGCCAGGCCTGCCAATTGGGGGTGCATATGCTGGCTAGAGCCCCTTTGCTGCAGCCAAAAGGAGATGTGTCCCCGCACAATCACAGCAGTACCTGTGCCAGACACAAGGCCAGTGGGTAGCACAGGCGCCGAGAAGCCCCTGAGCGTCTCCGTCCCACACGGGCGCGCTGGGCAGGGGCTCAGCAGAGGCTGAGCGAGGGCAGCACCTGCGGCAGCCTCACGGCTCAGCCACCTGCCCTCAAGAGCAGCTGAGATCTGCAAGGTGGGAAATAACAGAGAAATGGCAAAGCAGCAAAACCTGAGCGGAACAAAGCCTACCTAATGGGCCATACATAAAATGCTAACAAGAGGCAGTATAAAAACAAAAGTTAAATCCAACTTACTTTTAACTTAAGAAATGATGCTTACCCTGCCAGACCTGACAAGTTCTGTGCCTCTGTAGAAGCATCCCAGCTAGGACACAAAATACACTAGTTGACATGTTTGCATGTTTACATCAGGCAAACCAAATAGCAAGATAGCTATTTGGTGTGTCTGGGAAGTTCTTCTCCCACAAGAAGCAACATAAGTATTGGTGAGGAAAACAAAGACCAGGAAAGGAAGTGATAGCACATATTTTCCAAGGATCAGGCTATTGGGAAAAAAAGCAGAATTTCCCTGTTATCCCTGGTCTGTCAGGGAAATGTCATAAAGGTAATTTTACCAGGTTCTGTCATTCTTTTGTTTTTAATGCTAGTATTCTCCCCTCCTCCCTTTTAGGTATCGCACCACTTAACTTTTTAAACATTACATTTTTAAATGACACAGGAAAAAAAACCTCCTCTGTCAATTGATTCTTATTCCAGAAGTACCAATTTCATATTGTTCAGGAGAATAATGTGACACTCCAAACTTTACACTGTTTAAATGTTATTTTATTAAATATCTTCAGTTCAAGGTTTCATTGTAACAAAGCTATGAAGGTTCTACCAACATTCAGACCAAACAAACAAACACTAGCTAACTTTAATTATTTCTATATCATGCAAAAATTCTGCATCAAATGCCTTCCATTTCCTGTTTAAAATGTGATATTTATAATATATATTATATAGATGCTTACATTAGCCCCATAAGAGAACATTAAGAATGCTAAAGGTGTACAGCTGTGTTTGATAATGGCCATACCAAGCAAAGGTTCTCATTAACTTAAAAGGAAACAAAACAAAAAAAAAAGTAAGAGTTTGTCTCCAAGACTGTGCAAAACCAAAAAAACCCAACAGTTCTGTTCTTTTAAAATTTTCTCTGAAAGATGCATATACTTAATACAGAGGGTTCTCTTTTTTAACTATTAATAATTATCAGGTAAAGAGACAAGGAAGATCAGACCGAAAGAAGGCATGCATAATGTTTCGTATTTATCTTTTTAAAGTGGCATAACTGTAATCTGTTTGCTTTCTTTGTGGCTTAAAAAATTTTCTGAATGAAATATCAAGACTTTTTACTTTTCCGCTTCAGACACTGTCTTAGAAATGTTTTGAAATAATAAAATCTAGTGTTTGCCTCCCCATGGGTTCAAGCCCCTCCTCACTCCTCCGCTGGGATAGCAGAGGGAGGAAGAAAAGGGTGTTTGCTCAAATAAACCTGGGAAGTGTGGATGGTCTTTTCCTTCATCAGTGGTTAGCTGATCTAACCCTGGTGTGGGATAGCACCTCTCCAATAAAGGGAGCAGAGCGCTATCTGCTGCAAAGTGACAGCTCCGCTTTGTGCAACAGCTTTTATTTTCTGCATTTTATTGAATAAGGATTAAAATTCCAAATTCTCTTTCTTCTCTTCTATAGTCTGCTGAAAGATTGCCACACACTTAGTATGCTGTCATGGAAATAATTTTAGCTCTCTCCAAAGATCCAAAAAATTCTTAGGGGTAGATAAATTCAGCTAAAAGTTCATTCCAACTTCTGCAAGTGATGCCTTCCCTTGGTCAAGACAAATCTCATCAGGCCTGCCAGAAAGGCCATTTTCTTCTTGGGGCTAGGCTCCCTCCTTGGTAAGGTCAACAAAACACTTCCATATCTCCCACCCAATGAATAAAGGAACTGAACTCCTTTTGCAGCAAAGAAAAGAAAGGAAGATGAATTGGCCCAAAGGATGAACATCAGATCACGTGTTCATTCCCCTTCCCCGCTGCTTCACGAGGTATCCTCTAACACCCAGAGGCAACACGGGGTGGGGGGTGGCCTGGATTCCTTCAGCTACAGCTTTTGAGGTTCTGATCTGATAGTTTTCTGTGTTACAACATCACTGTAAAAAATAGAAAAATTACCCAAATAAACACTAGGAAACATGACACTTACAAACATCAGATGGGTTAGTGGTGGGGAGAAGCACCTGGCTGGGGCTGCTGGCTCCCACTGCTATTTTACTGGAGACCAACAAATCATACAGGAGGCCAGGTAACCCCTTTAATTCTACGGGTGCATATATTTCAGTATAAAAAACACACGCTACTTATGCCTCATATAGGAGTGTATGTGCAAGTTTTCATGAAGAACATAACACTAAGTTTTTTGTCTGCTTCCTAAGGAACATGTGTTCTGCAGCACTGTGGATCCCAACTATGCTACTAAAAAGAAAAAAAATAGAAAATCCCATACAAATACCCTCTTCCTCTAAAATCTCTGCTCTTAAAGAAATGTTTTTTTATTTTGTTAAATTAAATAAGCTGGCTTCAAAACTCCATGTTTGTCCAGGTAGTGGCTGTTTCTAAAATCAGTATCACTAAAGAGCAAGCTTCTGTTCAAGTTAATTAATTGGGTTAATAATGGGTTACTTAAACCCATTTTTAAATCCCTACTTCCATCTTTAGTTTTAAATCAACATTCCATTTTGTTTTATTTCTTAAAAAAAAAAAAAAAAAAAAGACAAAAAAAGGAAAAAAAAGAGAAAAGTCTGTTTTGGGATCCAGCAGCTGAGCAACCAGGTCTCCATAGCGTTCTTGCTGTGCAGAAATCGAAGAAGAAACAGGCTGAAGTCAGACTGCTGGGCAACAGGAAGAGAAGCACCTCCTCTCTCTTGAACCCCAGTCTTCACACTGGCTCCTCTGGGGTCTCCTTTCCACCTCTCACCGACTGTAGTTGCAGCACAGCCCGAATGTGGTATTAGCTTCCACCATCGCTTTGTGGAGCACAGTTCAGCCATCCTCTGTTTAAGCCGCCTCCTTTCTTGCTCTCCCTCTCTTCCTTCTCTCCTTCACTTTTGCTTTCCCCCTCACTTCATTTCTGAAAGATGTTCTGGCTGCTGCCACTTTCTTAGCCCTGGGGGAGGGGGCATGTTGGATAATCTGTCATTTATTTAGCATTATTCCTGTTTTTTTTATTATTTTATACAAACAACATGTCTTTTTTTTTAGATTTAAAAACACCTTCGTACAGCAGAAACAGACACGATGGATCCATGGAAAACAACAGAAAGGCAGTGCCCGGAGCATCAGATGCATGCAGGGTTTCGTGCATTTGGCTGCTGCCTGTTCTTAATTTGTATTTATTTTTAATGTCAAAACAGACATGACCGTTGCTGTCACTCAGGCACTCCAGAGCTGCTTGCTAAGAAGATATTGCCCTCCAGCTGAGTATCTCCACAAGTTGCTGCAGTCAGGAAGAGGTAGTGTCCACCCAGAAAGGAGAGGGGAGAACAGGATGGAAGATGGAAGGAAATAAAGGCATACATTAGCTGTACACAATTAACAAAACATGTTTTCTACAGGTTAATTATTTGGTGTACGTAAAAACTCCTAACACAACACAAACTGGGGCTTATGAGGAGACCTCTGAAGGTAAGAGGCACTCACTTCCCCTCCCAGGTGGCTGAGAGTGCCAGTGAAAATTAAACATTTGCTAATATGTATTATGTGCTGCTTTGGAGCAGCCCTGAGCCTCTCACAGCCATGACCCAGAAGCTGAAGAAGTTTCCTAAGGAGTGCTCAAAGGCTCTGGTGCTAAGGAACATTTTCTTCCTCACTTTCTATTGGCTTTTGCCTTGAACTGAAAGATAATTATATTTTTCTTAGGGTTTTTATTTTTCAAATCTTCAGTAATTTTGCCTCTGAACTTAATATTTAAACAAATGTATGAGCTTCTCTGCAGTTTTGTGAAATTCTAGCCCTAGTGACTGCTTTCAGCAAAGGCCCTTCCTAGTTAACCCTCATGCGCCAAATTACCAGATTTATTTTGATCAGTTTTAAGTCTGGGTTCTTTTCATGTCTGTTTAGCATTATTCTATCATGAAAGTATAGCCAAACCCTTCTTTCTACCATTTCTTAGTTTGCAAATCTTTGCAGAATCTCCCTTATAAGTCCTCTCCCTTCCTGGTTCCCACTCTCTCCTTACATGGAAGTCCTCTGATTAACATCAAACTCCTTTTCTGGCTGCAGTTTCCTTTTGAGATGATTACCCAGAACTGAACTGTGCCTTCCAGGTGAGAAGAAACCACTAATTTCTATTTAAGCATTCTTACTCACCTCATTCATTCTTCATCCTCAGCTTTCACTGCACATGGGATAACACTACTCCAAAATGATTCAGTGCATTCAGATGGGGGCTGCCCACACTGACCCCATTTGTAATTGCTTGTGGGTATACCTCCTTTAGAGCCCAGAAATGCATGCAAATACTTCAACTTCTATTAGTTTACAGGGTATTTTTAAATATTGTTTTAACCAACATTTTGTGGTTTGGAAATACCTTCTGCTCTGCAGTTTTCAGAAACCCTTCAGCACATACTTTTGGAGGGCTTCAGCATTTCTACAGCCAAGAAACATACCTCTTCTGCAGCAGACTTTCCATTCCTAAATTTCCTCAGAAGTCCTAGGCATAGCCACTGAGCCATACTGATCTTTAATTTAATAATTTCTTCTGCATCTTTTTTTGGACAGATGTCTCTCTTTACATTTCTGTGATGAAATCTGATACAAGTTTTTTTTTTTATTTTCCTGCGAAGGATTTTTCCTTCTCACTGCCGTACTCCCTGGAAATTCAGCTGATTTTTCAGCTCCCTTGAAAGCTTCCCTGCTTCTGGTGCCCCCAACTGGCTTCTGCTTTTCAAATTCCATCTGTGACCTCTGCAGCTTGCTTGTGATAGTTGACATTCCTTCCCATTGCCTTCAGCAGGGTTGAATACCTCACAACACACGAATACAAACTGCTCTTGGCTTAGTACCAAGTTGTTCACAGAACTAGGACTCAAGTAGCAACTATACTTGAGTGGTTCATCCTTAAATGACCACATTAAAATAAGGCTGCCTCCCAGTTGGAAATATTTGTTGTGTTTGCCCTTAAAGAGAAAATACTTAGTAAAAAGGTCCTAAAATTAGGAAACTTTGGGCTATAAAATGAATGTAACATATATTTCAGCATAAAACAAAAGGATGCAGAGACTTTGTACCTCTAATTAGAAGAGAGCATTACGGCAATAAACAAGAATGCCTTAATGCTGAAGAAGTAATTGGATCTGATGTCCTTCAGGAGCAAGCAACAATCATTTCGTCATGACATATTTTAGAGCCAAAGTTTCTTCCAATTATGAATTGTGGCAAGTTAATTGGGGGATATTTTAAATCCTGTGATATTACTGTTTAGATTCTTTTCTCCTCTGAGTTTTCTCAACATGGTACATTAAATACTTTTTCCTTATCAGAAAATCAGTAGTATAATTTATATGAATAAACCCTTACCCCTTATGACACAGAAATTGTTCTGTATGGATTCTACAATATCCTTTCTAGAAGATGACATAATCATCAAACAAGTCCTCTGAAATGACCCCCAGCATGGAAAGGTAGATGTGAAAGGGCCAACCTGCGCACAGCACGAGATACTCTTCCTCTCTGCTCCAGATTAGCCGTTTGTCTAAGCACAGACCTGAGCACGTGGGAAGAAGCACAGCTGCTACAAGGGTACCTATGCCCAGGAACAGCTGTCTGGCACATGACTCTCGTTTGTCAGGAGTGGCAGATAACCCTACTGAGTCCAGAGGACAGGACTTAAAGGAACACCATCTACAAGCCAAAGTTTTCAGCCCTACAGACAACTAAATGTGGTTCTCTCGCAGCCAGCTAAACAGTCTTGAATGCTGAATTCCCAGATACAGCAGCCTCAGCTGCGTGTGTGATGTACTCCTTCCCTGAGAGTCCATACCCGTATTTGATCCTCACTGGAGAGGTGCTGCAGGAGCTCCAGAGCAGTGGTAGTGGACATTGAGCCACTTGCCATCTCGGCGGTGCCAGACACGGGTCTCCTCCGACTGCGTGGTGCGGGGCCGGCCTTGGCCGTCGATGTACTGCGTCAGGCGGATGTACGCGATGCAGGCGGCGTCCTCCCCGATGACGTGGACGTGGGGGTTCAGGATGGTCGTGTGGATTGGCTTGCTGTTCTTCGACAGTACTGCCAGGACATGCGAAACCATCAGGTTCATTTTACAACTAAGAAGGAACAGCGTCCCACATTCTCCAACCTCTTCTATATTCTACTCACCTTTTACTGGATTCTGGAATACCACAAAAATTGGTCCTGCCATTTTTCAGGCAAAATCCAAGCAATTCTTACCCCTACCACCTGTTGTTCTCCTTAGGAACTGCACACTTACTGCCAGGAATCCCCTGGCCCCTTTGCCCCCACTTCCTCTGCTGCTGTGTCTTCAGTTATAGGGAAAGATCTTTCACTTACAGAATATCGTTGCAAAGGAGTCAGTAATCAGGAGATCTTTAAGCTAGGACAGCATTAAATATGAACAAACCTCAGAGAAGTGTTAAAATCGCTCCGTCAATAGGCTGTTGAGAGAGACGAAGTCCCTGCATACTTAGAGAACTACATATTGCCCATACTAAGGACCTTGGCCTAACCCTCAAAATGAAACAGATTGAACAGCTCAGGATTTAAATTTCAATTATCTCATCCTGTGGAGACATCCAGGAAGGGAGACAAATCCCATAGTACAAATGATAGCATTTCTCCCAACTCTCTCCTGCCCCAGGCTGACAAGGTGACTCTTGTCTATGTAAAAGGTTCATTAGGTGTTAGAGAGCTGAAACCATCCAGGGAAAACTCAAAGCGAAAGTATCTTTATGCCTGACCATTCAGTATGCCTACCCCAAACAAACATGTTGCTTCCAGCAAAATCTGATAATTTTTTCTATTTTCCTATCAGTAAGAAGTCCAGTGAGTCAAACTTTTAAAGCTCCTGCAGTCCATGCCAGGTACAAAACATTTCCACCTGGCAGATTGTATGCCTAGAGTGAAGGGATGTGGGGGTTAGAATTGAAATTGTTGCTGAACAGGCTTTTTGACAGAAAGGCTGCTGGCTTTTATGAATGCATCATAACCCAAGCACAATCAAGTCCCTGCTTATTCTGATAACCAGTAAAAACAAGGCAAATTTTCCTCCCGAAACGTGACATAAAGAAAGAGTAGAGAGAAAGCTGTTGGAGTTACCAAATCTACCCACTCACAGTTTTCAAAGTAAAACTTATGGAAATCCATTCCTTCAACCAGGTTCCCCAGTGCTTCAGGTTCAAATGAGGTCAAGCCAGGATCACAGATTTTTCTGCAAAGAAAAGCAGCACAGGTTTACAGCTTGCATTTGAGCCCAAGAGCTATTCACACAGTGAAGTGCTGGTATGCCATTCAGCTCACACCCTGTGTCCACCTAACTACATCTCCCTACTCCAAGAAGTAAGTTCCTGAAAACTCAACCCTACTGTAACTCAAGGAGCCAACTAGATGGCATTTCACATAAAATATATTTCTAGTTTACTGACTTTCCTTTTATTCTCTTTCTGCACTTCTCATTGTCCTCCCCTGTACTTTTACAAACCCAGGACATTTTCCTATTGTTGCTCCTGTTGCTGTTTGCTGCCTGACTTGATATTCATTTAGAGCTCTACTACTCCATCCCTTACTCCTAACTGATGTAGGCTAAGAAGGATAAAATCTTTTACCATCCCTGACTGCGTGACAGCTCCTCATACCCAGGAGCCAGAGCATCATTTGCACACAAACTGATAAACAACCTGTCAGAAAGCATCTCTACTTACGTATAAGCCTCAAAATCTCCATTGTTGATGGCCTCTATCAGCTGCTCTGTTATCTTAATGATCTCTTGCTTACGCACTGTGAACAAGAAGAAAGAGCAATTTAGCTGTGCTGAAGAGTTCAGTAGAAATATGAGGTGAGTGGGTGCTTCCTACAAGCAATTTGTAGAGCACCATTAGTCTAGATCTTACAGGATGCTGCTCCCTGCATTCTGGAGATATGCAGTTAAGACAGTCATCCACATGAAAATAGGGGGGCAGTGGTATGAAAGGGAAATGGTGATCCCATAATGTAGGGAGAAAGGAAGTAAGAGACCATATGAATTTTTTTACTTCTAGAAAGGTCTAAGGCACCAGAGGTGTCTCCTGAATGACAGCCAGAGCTGCTTCTGGGGAGTGTGACCCATGAATGCCAATGGCTCCGCCCATGTGAAGTAGTTGTCCGGCAGCTTAAGATGTGGAAAACCTTCACCACAGTAGCCATATACAAATGGCCACCACAGATCAAGCCAATTGGAAAGAGTCTCCCAACAACTTGCCTATCACCATCATCAACACCTCAGCTATTGTGAATGCTGCAAACAAACAACTGGGACATGTAGGGGTGGCTTCTGCAAGCTAGAAAGATGACGGCAGCAGGATGGATGGGTTGGATGAGCAGGTCCTAGCTATGTCTGAGAGCACACACTGTTCCTCAGGCAGTTAGCTTCTGCCAATCCCTATGGCACAATTCTTTACAGCTCTGACAGCATTGCCATTAAGCCAGCCCAGCACATTGGACTTCAAGATGAATGAAGACAAGGGCTGTCTGTCTACTGTTGTTTTGCCCCATCTGGCCAGCACCTCTGCACTCTGTTCTCTTGGTTCCCCTCAGCAGACTGCCCAGGCCCCATCCCCTCTGCAGTGTTCCACCATCCATTCTGGTCTCAAGAGTTAATAACATTTACAGAGTTTCAATTAGGTCTGTTAAACAACACAGCTCTATTCTATGACTACTATGTGTACCATACCTATGCCTGAGCCTATATGCACAACCTCACATCTCTTCAGCCTTCCTCACACCCGCAGGTAGACACCTCTGCACATTATAGTGGCATTTAAGAGGTTCTCTAGCATTCTTTTCAATGCTTTCAGATAATACACAATTCACACACTAGAAATGCCATTCTTGTGCCCTTCAGCATTTAAAATATAGGTGTCTGAAATGAAACTAGTCCCCTGACTGTTCTCCCTTTGGGCCCTGAAAAATTTGGGACTTCTGGAAAGTCTCACGTAGGCATCTTAGATTAGGATCATTAGGGGGATGGAGTTTAAATCCAACCTATTACCTTTAGATGTTCAAGTCAGGAAAGCTGAATTCCCTTCTAAATGCCAGAAGATGCTATTCTGAATTGCTCTCCCCCTTGCCCATGCACCTCATCCCACCATTGGTAAGTGCAGTCAAAGAGCAACAAGACAATAATCTAACTGGCTATGAAAGATGTCCATACCCACTCTGGAAATCAGTTAAGAGAATTTTACTACTGAGCCACCCTCAGAAACCCCTCAGACAGGGGACATCTGGCTCATAATAATAAGGTGGCTGGTTTTACTATGCAGGCTGTATACACTTCCACATGTGAAAAGATGTACACAGGGAATGGGTCAAAACAATACAGTGGGCTATGCCTGTTGTGAAAAATGTCCTTACAAGAAAATTGTCTGGGATTACTTTACATGAAGAAGGGCTACCTGTTGGACCTCCAAACCATGCACCACCAACGTCCAGAAGATGGAGTGCATGGGAAAGGCGGCATTTAGGGATGAGTGAGGGAGTCTGCAGGCCACAGTCAGGGTGTGCTGGCTCATCTTAAGGAAATTTGCATCCCCTTCCAAGACACGGTGATGCAGTGCCATCAGGCCTGTCCTTCAACACTAGTCCATCCCATCAGACCGTGCTCGTCTCCTGGCTTTCACTACGTGTCCCGAGCTAGAAGCGGCACACGGGAGGTGACCACTCTGTCCGAAGGACAGAGACCCTCGGGATGTCCAGGGGGACGGCACTCCCGATGAATCCGCGGGTCCTCCACACTGGCACGGCAGAGGCACAGGCGGGAGGCGACATGCACCAGGGCCGGGGCAGAGCTGGGGCCGGGCTCTGTCTTCCCCGCGGGGCGAGGCGGGGCGGCGGCCGCGGGCGGGACGGGTTGAGGGCGGCCCCGCTCCCTGCCCGGCCCCGGCCCCGGCCCCGGCCCGGCTCGGACGGACGGGGTGAGGAGGGGCAGGGGAGGAGAGAGGAGGGAACTTTTCATCTAGGGTAACTAGCATGAGTTGCACTACTCCACTACTGCTACCCAGCTGCTAACTTACACGGTGCTCGGTTAAGTACAAAGGGAACTACTGGAGTTAGCAAAGGCTCCGACCGAGCACGCTCTAACTCCAATGTCTGCCCTGGGCTGTCCCAGGCATGGAGCTTCTCTTCACAAGACTGTGTAGCTGCAAAACAAATGTAAGCGTTAAAATAATAAACAGACAAAAAATAGAAAGTAAAATAAAAACCAACAAAGAAGTACAGACACACACAGCCCCGGCCCCAGTCAGCACAGAGACACATCCACATCCCAATGACTTCTACCTGCTCTCCTGCCTCTGTCACATCACTTGGGCCAGACACTGCTTGGCAGGGGCCACCCGGGCACTGGTGCAAAAAGCACAGCAGGAATTGCACCAATGCTGGAGGAAGTTTGAGGGCGACCTAAAACAGTGGTCGGAGTAGTGACAGAGCAGCACAAGGGCAAGTACAAGATGGGGTTAAAGAAAGTAGGGATATCCAAATCACTGCACATCTCAACTTGGAGGGAAGTGAAGTAGGAGAACACTGACCCACTTGGCAGAGAAGTGATTCAGCACTCCTCAGTGTACCAAGCAGAGCCTTGCTATGAGCAAGAGGAAGGAATTAATAAGAGAGCAGTGATGAACAGCTCACAGCAAAAGGACTTCTGAAGAGATCATTTCCCTTCCATTCTGTCTAGGCAAAACACCTTTTCCATTGCACCTTACAAACCAGCACTCTGAAATCCTTTGAGCTACTTCATACTTTGAGCTACTAACAGAGACACTCCAACTGCTGCATCATGAGATACTGGTGCTGTGTGTAGAAAACCAGGGAAATACGACGGGAAGAGACAGAAAAGGACACGCCTGGTTCTTCCTTCCTAGACTGACCTGAACAGAATCAAATATTCCAGATGTTCTCAGCTCACACTAAAGATTCTTCTACAATTACTTTAAAGTCAGGCAGCTAGTACAGTATGTCTGTGTAGGAGACAGGCTGTGAATTCCACCTAGATTTTCTCCAACTTAATAGCTTTTTTCATATGCATTTTTCAGAGTTTTTTCACTCACAGGCTCCTCTACAGAGCTAGCAAGTTCAGGAGACATCAGGCAGAACTTACCATAACTCACAGACTAACCATAGTACCAGCTAACTGAGCTAAAGACAAACACACAAGGTAAAGCTCATGACACACAAATGCTCTTCAGGGCCAACAATATCCCAGGATTTTCACTCAAAGCGCCTGATAATGGATTCAAAAATGCTTTGGGGTCTTTCAGGAGCCACAGCCTCCCTTTCAAAGCACCTTAAAGTAATCTGAAAAAAACTGGGTTTTGTTCCTTTGGTACTTCTGAGCACCATCCAAGTCAGAAGTCCTCAGAAGTTCTGAGGAGTGAGACTGAATTCAGTCTCATGCACCCCGTCCATAAGCACATAAGCAGACCTACACCACTGACCCCATTCACCACAAGGAAAACTAAAAGATGCAGTGACACGCCCAAGGAAACCCCAAAAGGCAGTGTCTCTGCAGAGAACTCTACATCTCACCCAGATGAAAGCAAGGGAATGAAATTAGTTAGGATGAGATTCTGGTTTTTGGTTTGTTTTTTGGTGGGTTTTTTTTTTTTTTCAGAAAGGGAAGGAAATGTTTGGAAAATTTCAGTGTGCAAAGGAGGGTATATTGCAGGAAGGGAGATGATTTCTTTGTATTCTGGAACACTGGAAATGGAAAATCAACATTTTGGAAGGAAGTTGAGGAAAGGAAAAATAAGGAGAAATGGGAAGGGTGGAGGAAGGGGTGAGGAAAAGATGCTGTGAAGCACTGCACCCCTGGACTTACTGGCTGAGAAACAGAGAGAAAGCTGGGACTGCATGGACTCAGTCTGTGTTTTGCTCTCACTGTGCCTCCGTCCTTCAAGCACTGAGCTGCCGTCCCCGGTGGAGAGAGGGGGAGCTAGCATGGCAGGGAATTAAAACACAAACACAAACAAAACACGCAAGTTCAGTAAATAAAAAAAGAGAAAGTAAATAGGAGAACATTAAAGAAACCACAATGCTGGGCACAAAACATGCAGGAGTATCCTCCAGGGCAAAGCCAAGTAGACAGCTCGACAACATGAACCTGCTGTGCAATTTAGAATGACACAAGGGCAGGGGGGTGGAGGAAGAACGACGACACACACTGCCTTTAGCCCCACCACAGTGGAAACAACATATCTCTGAGGCAACTGTCACTGATGGATAAAGGTAACATCGCCTACAGCACAGCAGAACTGATCTGTGTATCCTGGTGTCTATTTAAAACAAGAAGCTGGCAGAGGAACTGCACAAGCACTTCCCTCTTCTGAGAGTCATGGCTATGCAGATCACTGAGAACTTCAACACTCCTAAACCTTTTGGTCTACTTAGTGTTGCTCAAGTGCTTGCTTATCTTGAAATGGGGAAGGGCAGGAATGGAAAAAGAACACTGATGAACACAGCTACACTTAAAACTAGAGGACTAAAATTACCAGAGCTGGCCACAGCACAAACCACTACTGTGCAATCTCTTTCCGCCCCAATCACCATTCAAATGCTCCCTTCTATTAAAGTCATAACAAAATTTTCTAACCTCTGCCAAAAAAAACCAAACCACAGTTTTGATCTGTAGCAATGTAGCCCTATACAACTCTGTACACTGACCAGCTGCCTTCCTTCCTACCCACCTTCTGTTCCAGTCCTACACTTCTTTTCCTTGCAGCATTTGTATTCCTGATTTACAACACCTGTTGGCTCGGCTAGCTCAACCATGGAACCTCTCTCCAGAATATAAAGTGCCACAGGAGACAAGGTTCTGGACAAATACCTGTTCTGAATGGCTATCCAGAAGAGATGATAAATCAAATTTACTACTGCACTATGAAACCCACCCAGTTCCCGTCACTCAAAGCTAGTTCTTAAACCACAGCTTACTCTTTGGCAAAAAGGTGGGAGCTAGAACACTGTCCTGTAATGAGGCCAGGTCTCATCTGAAACAATCTGTATTGCAGAACTCATTCACTCACTGGCATGTGTTTCTGCTCCCTGTGATTCCTCAGAAGAGGAACCAGCAGCTTGTGACAAGCCATGAGAAAAGCATCAGGAATTACCCCACTGACAGAGGTGACACTGCTGCTACATCACAGGGTCAGCACTGATTTTTCCCTGGATATGTGATTCAGATGAACTACAGGGAGAATGAAAATACCTCTGCCTCAAAATGCAAGTTATTAACATATTTGTCTCAGAATGCAAACTACCTTCACCCATCTCAAACTTGTTGATTCAGGAAAATGTCTGCTCATCCTTCTTTAGGGAGGTTAGGCAAAAGATAGCTGCTCAAACACCATGAGCAGATATGGAACTTGGAGCTACTTCATTTAAAGAGTTTTACAAGCACAGGATATTTATTATATAGTCACTGAAAGGCATAAAATTTCTTCTCAGCCTCTCCCTCTACTGATATCTCAGTCAAGGACAACAGGCTGAGAATGATCTTCATCTTAAAAAGAAAAAATAGACCCAAAGAGAAAAAATAACATGGGAAGTCTTTGCATGTCACAAAAGATATTCCCAGAAAGGGGTGAAAAGGGAGTCTGAGTACCAACAGAGACGTTTCAACTCTCTGTAATCTACAGGGAAGCAGAAAAACACAAGCAGAGTTCAAACCTCAAGGGACTGGTAGGGATTTTCCACACCTAGAAATGGACTGGAGATGAACAGATCATGATATATGCAAGAAAAGAATTCCAGCTCTGAGACAAAAACAAATTAGCTCAGTGTTTATATATCACAGAGGCCAAGTCAGACGGTTCCCCAATGCATGGTCCCACTGTGACAGGAATGACAGCGTCATGGCAAATTTATGAACTGAGTCAGACACAGAAATCTGGGAAGCTAGTTCAAGGCAATGACTGAATCTCTAGAATCCCTTGCCTACACTTAGCTGTATTAGAAATTACAAGCAAAATACCTACCTTTCAGATCCTCATCTTCAGTTGTGGTGTTACAGCTCTCTGTGGAACCCTGCACGGCAGAACAGAGCATTACCAGGCATCAGCAGTCAGGAGAATGAGCAAATAGTTTGATTTCTTTGTGAAGAAAGATGGAGAAAAGCACAAATCGTTGGCAGGGATGGAAGGGAGAGGATGTTACAAGGAAGATTTGAATGTAAGCAGGCCAAATACAAAGCATAACGTAACAGCATCTCTGCTCAGCTTTTGCATGTTCGAGCTCTTAACCCAGACTTTTACAAGTGTGGAAGTTACCAAACTCTGTCAAATTCAATCTAATGGGAGTTGCTTCTGTTTGGAAGAATAGCCACAAGAATCTAAATAAGGGCTCCTAGGCTTTCTCAGAGGAAGTGTCCATTTGCAGGAAAAAAAAATAAATTGCCTAAGTGCCTATATCTCCCCTTCCATCCCACGTATGAAAGACAGTGGTGGTTATACACCACAATAGGAAAGATGTGTTGCTATCTGAACAGTTGTCTTTACTCAACCTCTTTCAGAGATTCACAGCCATATAACACAACCCTCCTAATCTATTGTCAGCAGTATTCAGGAGCATGCTACAAACCAGACATTGGAAAGGTAGAAACTCAATTAAGACATGAAGACAAGAGCAAGAGAGAAGCAGAGGTTTTTCTGACAACACTCCCATCCCTTACCTTTATGCCATCTGTAGCATTATGGACAACAGTTGTTTGAGGCTCCTAGGAAAGGATGGAAGAATCATTAAACTCTAGTTCCAACGCATTCTCTAATTTACTTTCACTCCCCAGCAAGTGGAGAAAAGGTGACTGACAAGTCAAATCAAATCACAAACTCCAAACAGCACACGTGTGCCTGCCTGCGTGCATGTGCACACACTTCCTGCACAGGTTTCATTAAGAGAGAGGCTGCACTTAAAGCTACAGTCACAAGGAGACAAAGCCCCCAGCTTCCCTGCAACTGCCCCTAATTCCCAATTCGCTTCCAGTGAACCAGGCTGGCACAGACACCAGGGGGCAACCAAGCAGCCAGTCTGCACCCTCTGCAGCCGTTCATGAGGTAATGACCCCATAGCAGCATCTTCACTGGAAAATGCTTCAGAAGAGGAGAGGGGGAAGAAAGGATAATACTGGGCTGGGGCCTTTGTCTCCCAGTTTTTTGCAAGGGTTTCTGAGTATTTTACCCTAAAAAAGGGACATTCATAATTTCCATAATAAAAATAGGATGAGCCAGACCACCTCAATGCCTCAGAGGAGTTGCTAAGGAACTGTGAAAAAAGGCACATTTTTCTAAAAGTCTCTGAAATGAGCTCCAATTTCAATAATAGCCATATTTAATAATTTAGAAAGGCTCTCTCAATATCAAAAGCATAATGAAAAAGCTAGTGAAAGGAAAGCAGAAAATTATGAAGTGTCCCAAGAATCCTTTATTCTACAACAAAAAAAACTCCAACACCAAATCCCACCCTCCCATGCCCCAAAAATGCCAAATCCAACTCTCCAGAGACAGACAACAAAGAGCAGCTACCAGGCCTATGGGTGCTAACTAGCTCCTGCACTCATCCCTTCATTAACAGGACAAGACTTCAGGATCTTGCACCATCTCCTCCCACTGCTGTTGTTCCTGCTGGGTGGCTCAGCAAAGGCATCAGGGAAAGTGCTGGGCAGTGCTGTACACTCACCCATCTGCCTCTGCCACCCGTTGCACTGCTGCCTGATCTTCCATGGGTACTGAGGCAGGCCACACACCCAGGCTGTGCCATTCAATGTACTTGGCACTGTACTGGCACTGCAGAGCTTGCACACAGGCCAAACAGAAAGTGCCAGCCCAGCAAGTCAGTGACCTGCAGGAGATCAGCCACTCAACTCTGCAGGTCAAATAGGCCAGCAAAGGATTCTTCTAAAAACCCTTTGTCTGCCCTTTCTTCTCTGGCGTCCTGAAGTCCATCCTCCATTTCCTGAATGTTGGAGAGTGGATGGAGCTTGACACTCTGTTCTTCAAAACCATCCTCCCCAAAGCCAGCAGGAACAGTTGAACGAGACACACAGAACTATACAGGGGTGGCACACGGGGAAGTCCAGGCAAGCTGCGATCCCCACATCCAACCACAGCTCTGCTCAGCACCCCATCCCAAAGCCTGTGAGGCTGTGATCAAGCCCCACAGTAGCACAGGGACACAGACAGAACGAAGCCAAAACATAAGCTGAAACAGAGTGGCACAAGCAGCACTCGGGAAGGGGTTTGGGAGGAGAAGGGGAGAGGACAGAATCAAAATTAAACCAAACAGGGAAAAAAAATAGTGGTTGGGGAAGATACCATGGACGTCTGCACTGGGGGTGTTTCTTTTGCAGTGCTTACTATACTGGTTTTGTTGTTGCTCTGTGGCTGAGACAGAAAAACATGGTTTTAGTTCCCATGCTGGGCAGCAGAGGCAGCAAGAAAATGACAGTATTGCTTCAACCCCAACCATCTCCTCAGACCCTCCCCTCCCCACAAGCTCAGTCACCAAGAAGAGAGAGGAAGGAGGAGTGCTGCCCCAGTTGAACATCATCCTTCCCCCAGAGGCAATAGAAATTGTACAGGATGTACCAAAATTCAAATGCGAATGGACTGCTAGAGCTATAAGGAAGGAAAACAGAAGGCAAAAAGGCAGCAGCCCAAAGGGGTGGGGAGAATCCTGCAATGAGCACTAACAAAAAATATCTGGTGAAGGAAAATGAGACACGGCAGCTGTCCTGAGAGAAAGAGACTACAGAAGTGAGAGACACACAGTAGTCATGGTCTCAAACAGGGCACAAATGGGAGTCAAGTCTGAGGTGTCCCAA
This sequence comes from Pyrgilauda ruficollis, assembly GCF_017590135.1. Classification (NCBI taxonomy): domain Eukaryota; kingdom Metazoa; phylum Chordata; class Aves; order Passeriformes; family Passeridae; genus Pyrgilauda; species Pyrgilauda ruficollis. Next base: position 11,795,815 of record NW_024509210.1, on the reverse strand, counting down.
AGTGTACAGAAACAGTTCTAGGTATGCGATAATGCTGAGAGTTCCAGGGAATCTATTGAGCCAAGTAAAAGTGTGGTCAGCCCTAGAAAAGGTAGAGAAAAGGTAATGTATGATATGTTGTATCCCTGCTGTAACCTGAACAAAGAGACTTCAGGACCAAAATATTGAAAGGAATGGGACCGGGACATAAGGAAAAGGCCATATAGTTCCACAAGTAGGAAGGTCTCTGGATGGTGCTCAGCAGGTTTTCATCTTTCCCCTCTTCAGACTCTCTTGTAGCTGTGGCAGAAGAATAAAATCTCCATATTCTGCATTCATACAGCACAACAGTGAGGCCATCACCAGCTTGCTGAAAAGAATAATCCCATTGAGTCATGTACGTCAGGAATGAACCGAGTCTGTGTTTGTAGGAAGCCAAACCTATCCATAAGTACAGGGTTCCTAGCCCACGGATCCAGCCCACTTGTGATCCCCACACCAGGCTACGTCTCTTTTGCTGCTAGACACCAGCAGCAAGGTCAAAATTGTCTCTGCAGGAGCCTCGCTCACACTCCTGCGTTTATAGATCAGGGCCCCCGATGGGAGCTCACAGTAGTGTGCCCTCGAGTGGCTCTCAATCCCACTCAGGGAGTGCAAACTCATACTGCAAAACATCAGGCCCTAATCACCACACCACAAACACCACAAAGAAGAGAGAAGTCAAATGCTAAGATGGAAAACATCTGCCAAAGGTATAATTATGTCAACCAGTGAAAGATCTTATGAGACCAAGACTTAAAAAACATCTATTAACACTTCGGCTTTTCTTCACAAGCAACAGGTCTTGGAGAGGGAGAAAGGAGAAACAAAAGAGGAAGATGGGGCAGGTGGAGGGGGGAGGAAGTAGAAGAGAGAGAGGCAGAAATGAACTCTTTAGAAGTCCGTGAGAAAAAACCCCAAACATTTACACTCAAACTCCAACCTAAGAAAGGAGAAATACCACAGAAATTATGGTTTGCTCCCTTTTTCTATACATCCCTGCATTGTCCTAAGACACTGGCCTTCCAAGAGTTTTGTTTTATGCATGTATTTCCAGCCTGATGGCAGAAGAGATGACAGGTCACTGTGGATGTCAAAGAGGAGTAGATCAACCTGAAAAAGTTAATCCCAAGCTATTTTGTGGCACAAACTTCTGACAATGGTCCACCTCTCCACACAGCACTGAGGCTCTTGTACTTCTTCAGAAGCAGTGATCCTAATGCAGAGATCTATCTTTCAAACCTCTTCCAGTGAGAGTAAGGTAACCCACTTTTCTTAGCCCACTGGGATAAAAAATTAAAATAGCATGGAAGAAGCTATACAAAAATAATTCCACTGTTTTGCAAGGCTTTATAACTAAGGCCAAATGAGAAAAAAACCCAACACAACAACCAAAACCTAAACAAATATCCATGAAGCCACTGTTCCAAATAAAAAGTTGACAACAGCCTGTTAGGAGTGCTATGTTGCCTTATAAAGTGCAAAGCCCCACATACTCAAAGCACACAGCCTACCCTCAGTCTGCACTGAGCATGCAGCTCACCCACGATATTCTTCCCCAGCCAGTAGGCTGAAGAAGACCAAGTATCATGTTTGCTAGTCCAGAATTGGATAGCATTTTACTACAGGATAGTGTCCCAATGAAATTAGAGGCAGCTTAGCCTGCACATTTTTCACAGCTCCTTCTCAGGTGAAGGAAGGCATCTGACATGTTGAGCTTCCTGCACACACTCACGTCATGTGCCATCTACCGACGTGCTCTTCCCTGGCAGAAGCTAGCCTTTCCTTCCCAGAGGTGCAGGCAGCACAGCCAACTCCTACCCCTCTTCACCCCTGCTGCCAGCCAACATCAGTCACCGGCCAGGGTACAATCCTTGGTAATTCTGTACAACTCAAGTTAAAAGAAGCCCATTCATCTAAAAAGGTGCTAGGCCCTTCTTAAGATCTGTAACATGATTCATTTTGACATAGCAGTTGGCAACATTTCCTGAGCTCGACAAGAGACAGACAGACAGACAGGCACGAGCAACACAGAGGGTACAAGAGAAACAAAACAGACCAGTGCTCATATCGTAGGGACACACACACATAGCCAACTAAAAGAAACTAACTCCCAATGCATAGGCTGTCTCTGGTTATTCAGCCACTTTCACTGCTTCCATGTTTTCAGAGGCTTACATGATTTACATATCCCAGCTGCTTTAAAACAATATGCAAAGGGAATTGAAGTATTGCTGGCAGTGGGCAAATTTAAGTATTGCTGGCAGAAGGGCAAGAAAGGCACAGTGATCTGCTCTGCACAAAGGCAGAGCTGGTGAAAAATTAGCCACTCATTTCAGATTTTCAAAGCAGTGAAAATTTTTCTTTTCTTGTGGGTTTTTTTACAGTTTTAAGGTGTCATTGAAAGAGGAAGAGGAGAAATATTTTCCAGGTGGTAACGCAAAAACAATTATTCTGCTGTCTTGATACTGTAATGTTCCCACTTCTATCTGAAATGGAAGAAATATTTTTGTTATTTTTCTGTGCATAGGAGATAATAAAATAACTAATTCTTGTCCTTTGGTTACTGTTCATATCTTAGTCTCAAAGTGTGTCTTTGGGCTGTGTATGACTTCTGACAATATGACACTGGCCAATTTCCTCTTTGAACCCTTGAGAGTGGATTTGACTATTTTCTGAACAAATTGTATAAATGCCAAACACTTTGATGGATGAGAAAGGAAATGAACAGGAGGGGGGGGCGGTTACTGGGTATTTGGTCATGCTGGGATACATAAACAAGACCAGGACAAAAGGAAGTTTTGGATTATAAAGGCTCTGAACAAACCTTTTCAGTAAGTATGCTAAAAAACGAAGTGACTGGCAGCTGTGAACTGCCCAGTGGTGCTGTGCCCACACGTTTCATCTGAACGGTGGAGCGCCATCACTCTCTGCCACATTTGGAGTGACTCCCAGTTTGTTCTACACTGCAAGACTCCTATCAAGGATGACAGCACCAACACCAGGCAAAGCACCTGTTCCTCTTTTTGGCACCTCTGCAACAGAATGACAAAGCCTCCTGTCCAGGCAAGGCACACACCTGCTCTGCTGAGCCCAGGAGAACCACTGTCTTTTTCGTTTCACACTCAGAGCAGGCAAAGTCAAACTGAGTTGCCAGCAGCTGGATTTTCTGCACAAAATGGGAGCTGTATGTGGCCAGAGGATCCTTTTGGTGAGGACATGGACCCCTGAGTGCACACTGACCCCCCCTGCCACCCCCTTGCACGGACATGCTATGTAGGGTGATGAGCACAAGCCGAGCGTGCATGGCATGGAAAATGGCGGAGGCACGAATCGCAGGCAGCTTACGGGAGGTGCTCACCATCAAATGCACACTGGAGCTCGACTTCCTTTTCTGGACACATCATTGAGAGAGGGAAAGAGAAGGGAAGAGAGGAGATGAGAAGAAAAGCACAGAAACTATTCACACATTAGTGTGCCAGCAAGGGCCCCCCTGCCAATAATGCTCCCCTGAGGCAGGTACAAGCAGCAGCAGAAATGCACAGACACAGAAAAAAGGAACAGAGAGAGAAGTCACCATTAAAGCACATGACTACACACCAGGGGAAAGGGCAGGGCTGAAGACCCCTATCCCCTCAAACACTGAGGTCAGAATATAGGTGCCCCACACACTGATATAAGGGGAGAAGAAGAGAGAGCAGTATATATGCACAAGATGTGGGGTACAAGGGGGTCTCTCTGTGCTCTCGCACCTCAGAGAATGGGGCAGCTTCTCCAGCCAAACTGAAGAGGTAGGCAGAAACCCCCTGTGTGTTCACATTTGGAGAATGCAGAGGTGTGTTTGCAACTCAGATTTAGAGGCTAGGGAGGAGGCCACAACAGAAAGGCACATGCAGGGACTAAAGAAAGAAGAGGGAACCTGTGTGCATAGCATGGGGAGGAGAAAGGCTCCCTCACATAGAATTTGGGCCTGATTGGAGAGGTGCACTAATGCTCAAACATGAAAGACAGAAGCACTCAACAGCCAGAACACTTTGCACTCTCAGATATTGGGAGAAGAACAAACAGGTTCAAACACTACTCAACCTTCTTGGACTCTACTCTTGATAAATGGCATCTTCAGTCATCTTCAAAGACATCTTCACACCAAATTGCACTCTCCAGTAAATGAGGCTCAGCATGCACTTCACTCCTCTTTCACTAAACTCTTAGTGTCATCCAGTTCAAGCTGAGCCTGGCAGGTCTTTCAGCATTACAATGCTATGCCTTCCCCTTGCTGTCTCCATGTACATTTTCCATCTGCCATTCTCCTTTGGTACTATCTAGGCTATTCTCTGCTGCTTACTACAGTCTAGCCCACAGAGTGGTACAGGACAGCACAGCTCGCGTCAGTCAAAACCCACGATGGCGTGGGCTCAGGTCTGTAGCTCTGGACTCCTGCACACTACCACAGCACCCCCTGGAGCAGCCTGTGAACACCGAGCAGGCCATGGAGTTGTAGCTCCCCACTTCATACACTTACTGAGCCTTCACAGCCCTTACCTTGAATATTGCCTTCATCCCTGCTATCCTCACATCAGAGCTCAAGCACACACACACACACTGGCATGTGTTTGAAAGCAGAAGTGCCCATGTTCACCTCATACCTAGAACCACATTCCTAATCATGCCATACAGTCCACAGTCACTCTGATCTGTTCACCATTTGGCTCACAAATCTTCCATTTCATGGAGGCACAACACAGGGCTTGCCATTACACGGTTTACACATTTGTGCTTACTCTCATTTCTTTCAGGACAATTTAGCTTCTCCACAGGCTTTTCCTCAAGCTAGAACTAAAATAGCATCTACTACCAGTGCATGAATATAATGCTTAGACTGCCAGCAACCCAGAGAAATCCTTGTACCCCATCACAACAGGGAATTTTTAACTGGGAAAAGTGGAAATTCACAACAATGAAAAACTACTGTTTTTACTTTTAATGTATCCTCTAAGTTGCAGCAGACAAAAAAGAAACTATATGGATACTATTGTCTCTAAGAAAGACAATCTCATTTGAAATTCATACGGACTTCCTCCAGTAAGTTACAAAAGAAAAAAGGGACAGAAAATGTTAAGATACAAGCAAAAGGTTCAATAGGAAAAGAATCAACAAAGGCATACAGAAAACAAACACCCTCCTACACAGAGGCACAAGTAACACTGACACAGGAGGAAACAGAACCCTCTGCAGGTCAGAACTTAATCAAAGTACAAGCTACATTTAAAACAGTGTTAGTCTATTACAGGGCATGATGCAGTGTAGAAATCCCAGGAAGCACATTATTACTGGCTACTATAGTAACATGGAGAAGAAAAGCTAGGTTGGCAGTATGAAAAGGGCAGGGAGTGACGTCTGTGTTATGACCAGAGCATGAAAATACTACTAAAACACAAGACAGGTTAGATAATGCCAACACGAGGCACTGGCAGTAAGTGCTAAAGCATCAAAATTTATTAAGTCAAATCATATACAAGGAAATTACTAAGCCAGATCAATCTCCCACTACATCTTAAGAGCTGCAACAGAACCATCTATTGTTACCTTCCTAAGTGACTAGCTGAGAGAGCAAAGCTTTTTGTTCTTTTAATGTGACTGCAACTTAGCAAAGTAAATAAGAGAACAGAAGTTTAATTATAGAGTTCTCTTTCCCTTCCATAACACAGAACCCTCTAAGAACTACTAGGGAGAGCAAAGATGCTGCAGGGAATGAAAAAAATTGTTAAAGGCAGACACAGCCTGGTAAAGTACCTCGCTGATCACTTTAAGGGTTTCCCTACACCTGAGTGACAAAACATTTTCCCAAAGCAGTACACACAACACACCTAGGGATGAGTGTTTGTTACAGTTCTATTTTTGTTACGTGTGTGAATTTTAGGTGTTCGTCTCTCAAAGAGGAGCAGATTCTCTACAGTGAAACTTAAAGAACAGACTTGCTTTAGGTAACAATCAACAGAAGTCAGCAGGTGACAGAAGACAATCTGAAGAATCACTTTCTCTTCAGCATGGCAGCAATACTAGAAATGGCGAGCGCAAATCATTCCACAGCACATACCAAAACATACTATAAGAAGTAGAGTGATTCCAAGCAAGGTCCCATTCACAGTCCTGGGAACTTACATAGCTACTTTACTTTTATGACAGCTTTCTGTATTTCCATCTTCTACATGCAGTTCTCCCCCACTCTGATACTGCATATTTATGTTAAAATATCATGCTTGAAGCAATTCATATTCCCATGGAGAATATAGTCATTTCAGAACTTAAGGTAGGAAAAAAATGTTGAACTAAAAGCAGATCGTCATAGTGAGAGTCATCTTGAACCAGCAAATCTGAGGTCCTATTTCTGCTTCTGCTTCAGCACTTTTGTGTGATGCTGAGCAAATAATTTAATCTTTGTCAATCCATCTTCTCTCTTGCCCTTTTGTCAGCTTGTCTATTTAAATTGTAAGCTAAGAGGCAGGGATTTTCTGCTAAGCACACTGGACCCTTGATCTCAGTTGGTGTTTCCAGGCATTACAACAATGCAGCGAAAAAACTGACTGCATCAAAGACGGATATAATGTGCTACTGGATGTCAGCACTTAAACAGATCTGAAGCACTCCCCAGGTGTCTTGCATAACACAGTTCAGCACAAAACTCTGCTGCTCAGATGAACTTGGGTTCTCCCTGTTTAGCTTCACCATAAACAATATTTAAACAGTATGGCTTTAAGATTATAACAAGTCCAGATACAGAGATAGGAACATTAACTCCTGTTGGTCACTGTGTGAATGTTACTTGACCCTTGCAGATTTTATAGGTTGCTTCACCTTGCTACTGTGCCTTCTCTGTTTAAGGCATGCTTTCACCAAGAAGCAGCCATGCCAGTTTACAGAGCATCCTTCCTTCCCCACATACTCTTTACTGGGCAAAGGGCAGGGAAAGTGGTACACATCAGGCATAAAATGTACACTTACTGCAATATTCCTCACAAACAGCAGAACAAATGATACTTGGTACCTCTTTGAAGTTATGTAACATATAGGGCAGATTTTAGAACATTAACCTTGCTAAACCAAATGAATGGATTTTTCCTCTTTCAGTCGAGTTCTCCTTTCAGCTGTGCTATTCAGCTTTTACTGGGAAAGAAAACAGAGTGCATGTGGCAGAAAGACAAGGTAGAAAATCAACAGACTTGGCAGAGCATTGCAAGTGACTGCTGTTAAAATCTCCTGCATCCCACAGCATGCTCTACAATTTACTATCTACATAGTGTTACAGTGGGCCTGAGGAACATTATTGATATAATTTTGTAAATCCTAGTTGCAAACCCAAGTGATCAGAAGTAAAGAGGAAAAAAAAAAGAAACTGACAAAGAGCTTAGAGAAGGACCAATTAAAAAATAATTACCATTACATGCTTAACTGAAAATAAGACTTCGTGCATTAAACAATTCTGATTATAGAAATGGGTCTTACAGGCCCTGCTATAACTGGAAGCACACACAACCTCTCACATCAGCAGGAAGTGAAATACCCCTTTGGAAAAAAGGGAACACAACTCTTTGAAGTGCTACTCACAGGCAAAAAAAAAAAAAAAAAAAAACAACCAGCAGTAGGACTGTAACACTCACTCCAGGGAGTCCAGATCCTGACAAGCTTAGAGGAAGAACATTCAGCATAAAGTGTCCTTAATCTTCATCCAGGTGTTTACCCCAGCCCACTCGTTAACCCCTCTCACCTTGCAGTACATAGCAATTCCAGATTATCCAGATTAGAGTCAGAAAAGGGGAACAAGAAAGCAAATAAATCTGATTTGAAAGTATCTAAAGTAAAATTTTAAATGGTACATGCACAATGTTGCCCATAAATTTAGAATCTTAAAAAAATACCTGGGACCTACAGTGATGACCACAAGATATGTGGTATGTTACAGGGGCTCTGCAACTCCTCACTCAGTATCTTCTAGCCTCACTTTCTGGATTTGAAAGCAGAAAACCACATTCCTTGGGGATAAAACTTGGGCCTTCCTGCTGCTACTCCAACAGCTTGGATCCAAATTCTGCTTGAAGAAAGTGAGTGCAGCACTACAAAGGTTTGGTGAGCAGGCAGAATTTAAGATTCAAGGCAGTTTAAATCATCCATTATTTAAGATAATGGAAAAGTTCTCAAGTGCCAAGCTGATGAAATATCTACCAATTAGCAGAATTAGTACTTGAAATAGAAGCAACAGTGCAAAATTAAAACCAGGAATGCTTCAAATAAAATTTGGAAAGGAATTTGCTGAAAGGAGCAGTCACATCTACGGAAATTTATCAAAACAACCCCAGTGTGGACAAACCAGTATTGCAATTTTTTTTTGAAAAAGTTTCTTTCCTGTCCTTCCCTCCTGATTTAAACTTCTCCCACTGCCTTCCAAAATGGTCTGATCCAAGTAAAATGCATGCATCATCACTGCTTTAGTGCTAAACTTTCTTCAGTGAAGGATTTGAGCTTATTGCTAGAGAAACAAAAATTGTGCATTTTTTTTTTAGTATCAGCTCAACACAACTCATGCTAGATGCTTAGATCACCACATATGACTATCAAATCATTCCTCTCTCATTTACGCTAAGTCAGCAAGTACATGCTGTACCTTGCGTCAGAAATTCACCAACACACATTTTCATGGAGTTATTGCAAATAAAACTTGAGAAAGATGTATACGTCTCACTCAAGCTTGTGTAATACTATGTAATAGAAATTCCTACTATCCTTGTCAAACAATGCAGAATTCTAGCACAGTCAGCTCTGAATACCAGCCAAAAAAAGGGAAAGCTACCTCAAACAGAAAATAAATTAACACAAACTGGTGGTGCTTTTTTCTCAGTGTCTTTAAAGCCATTAAGTTTTACACTAGTGTAGTAATCTATTTGTGGAAGAAATACTCTTTCAATTCTTATCTACTTTGTGGATCTCTGTGACAACAGTCCTAGGGTGCACAGTCACCCTGGATCAGATAAAACCAATGAAGAAACTGAAACATATTTTCTCTCAAATCTCCATAAAGAGTTGGTTTCCAAGAAGGTTGTAAGAGACAAACAGAAAACTCTACAATCAAACAAACCAGTGTTCTTATCAGGAGAAAACAAGAGAAACAGCCTAACCAGATGGTACGTGGTCAGCAGCAGACTCCAGTGAGAATTACAGCATGCAGTGCTTGTTCTAAACCTACATTGGATGTAGAATAATTTATATAGGAAGTGGGAGTGAAAAGGATACCACAAAGCTGAAAATCTGGTTGGTGTTCAAGCCATGGTATTTGTGCTCTGCACTACTGCAATGGGCAGAAAATCATTGCTTGCCACAAGTAAGACCAGATGCTGTTACCTCAACCAGACACTGCCACAAGTTGTTTGTCATAACTGTACAGGGTGAGAAAGTGAGTGGAGCTAAAATTACAAGTTTCCTGCATAAGGAGCAACACGTGACAAGTATGCCAGTCACAATGGTGAGGCCACCAACCAAACAGTGACCAGCACAAAGACTGTCCTCAGCAGTCAATGGGTCAGTACTGCTCCAACAAGCAAATGGACATGGTAAAAGACTACACTTCAAATGGGATGCAGCACCCATTACAGTAGGGCAAGGAAAGAGATAGGAATGTAGACACAGAAATCCTACAACAGAAGTGTTAAGGATGTCCTACTAACACACACAGACCATTACACACTCTTTGTCTTGTCCAGGCTTAGCACTGGGGGAAAACAACTTGTACTTTTAAAAGTCTGTATTACTGAACAGAAGAGTAACTCAAAACAGGAGCTTTAATATTGTTTCTGAGTTTTAACACTTACAGAAATGAGGACTCAAAATCCATACCTGAAGACAGACACTATTTAAGGAAAATGGGAAGCTTAAACACCTCTCCTGGGGGCCCTCAGCCCAGGGTGAACATGAGCAATGCACCTCATGGACAACACCGAGGTTCCCACTGCAAAGCCAGACTGCTGTAACACTTTGGAGGGAGGAAGCTGCATGGACTCTTGACTGCAGGTCTCCAGTGTCCTGCAGAAGCAGTGGTTTCCAGAGGACAATCTCATTTACCAAGAACAGACAATGCTATGCTCTCTAATATACCTGCCATTTTATCAAAGTATTTAATTACACATATGAGGAGCAACATATACTGCAAAGGGATGAAGAAAAGTAAATCTAGAATTATCCTTTTCAGAGAGGAAGACATTATGTATTCCATGAACCAAACACCACAAGCTTTCTATGGAGCTGGAAGGTTCTAATGTACAGGGTCTCTTTGTAACTACATTACTAGGCAGTAGTGCCTCAAGATTTACGTGTACATCCTTTGTCCATTTTTTGAATATTTTAACCCAAGATGTAATACTCCCTGAAAGCTTTTTAGAAATCAAGAATCCTAAGAAGAAAGTCTTTTTTTTTTTTTTTTTGTAGATAGGTAACAAAACTTTGTAGACATGTTGATACCTGCTGTTTTTCCAATTACTTCTCCTCTGCCTCATTGGGATTTTGAAGTAAGCACCTGTTGGTTCTCATTTCACAACATTAGGGATAATACATTCTTATCCCACTGGAATTCTATTCTAATGGTTTAAATATCAACAGATGCAACAACTCTTAACACACTTGCTGTATTAGTGTGCATGTGTTCAATGCATGTCTGTACAAGAGGCAGGCTGGTGCAATGGCCAAAAGCTCACTCTTGCAGGCATATATCAAAGACAAGAATCTTAGGGCAGGAACAGCATTTTCACAGAGCATTTTGATCAAAAAATAAACTATCCCCAAAACCTGGATGTCAATTGGGCAGAATACTGCAGAACTGTAAGAATGCATGTTTTATTAGAGCAGATCCGAAAACAAACACAACTCTTCTGAAAACACCTCTTTTTCCAGCAGCCTGCTTGTACTGTGAGCCCTCTGGGAACAAAGCCTCATTAAAATGGAAGAGGGCTCAGAGATCAGGAGAGAATAAGTGTGCTGGTCCTACAGTGTGAATGTCAGCCCCCCAGCACAGGGAGAATGAAGAGTGCCCACAGTGCTAAACCAGGAGATGAACAGTTCCACTTAACAGCTGTGGAGAAAGGTTTGACTTCAAAGGAAAATGCGAGCAAATAAACCCAATTCTTCTTTTCCATGTGGAGGACAATTATCCTTCAGAACAGGTAGGGGAGGACTATGCTCTAGCCTATAATTGTCTCTCCTCCAGTATCAGACAACAAAGGGCAGCTGCCTGCAACAGCAGGGCCTTAGCAAGGGCCTGTGTGACCTACAGAAATAAATGATGACCATGCAACGCAAAGACTAACATTGAAGTGGGGAAAAAATAATTCCCTTCAGAAGGGAACAGTAGAGTGCCTCAACTTCAGGCACATGAATTGAACTTTTAACACATTCCTCAGTTTCCGTTCTGTCCAAACATGAACATTTGGAGGCTCCTCCTTCCCCACCCTTCTTCCCAGCTCAGCCTTCAGCATCTGTCCAAGTGAGTAGACCAAGAAACTTCCATGGGGTCTGCTGGCTGTATCATCAGTCACTCACAATTGCTCTGTGCAATTTTCACAGTCAGAAGCACTGAACAGAACAGACTAATCAGAGGCATGTGTAACAACGGAGCAAGTCCTTGGTCTTTCTAATCCAGTGCTGACCAGTTCTCCATACATCACAGAAAGGGGAAAAGGAATTCCTGCTGCTGCAACAGTGCACTTAGCTAATTATGCATGTAAGGAGCACTAAGATCCCACCCAGGGTTCCATAACAAGACACTGGATTATAGCAATCCAGGCCACAGGGCTGTGGTTTTACCCTGGAAAGGGACAGGCACCAGGGAGACTGGCTGCCTCCTGTTCAGATGGTGGGAAAGACAGTGAAATGGCAAAGCAAGAACTTACCTTCACTCCATCTGACTTCTTGTTCAGCAGGCTTTTGGCAGCTGTGGAGAAAAGCAGAAGTAGATCAGATTTTGGTTTCAAGACTATCTTCTCTCTCTCTCTCCCCCACCCCCCCTCCCCAACTTCCCTCAAAAATGCCCAAAACTTCAGAAGGACAACCATCCTGTTAATTCCTCCCTAGCAGCAAGAGACCTGGAAAACAAGACAAGTCACTCATCAAATTCATCCTGATAGCAGAGGGCCATCTATCCTATCTATTGCTCACTTATTCAGACAAAATACTACCACTTTCACCACCTCAAGAAGACCAAGTCTGAAATGGTAATTTAGAGTTTTCTGTCATCCCCCAGTCACACACTGTGACCCCACCCAGAAGTGTCAGCAGTTACAGGTGGAAAATAAACCTGATTTTTGCAACAGGATAAAGGCTGCACCTGTAAGTGCAGGCATTGACATAACAGATGTGGCTTATAAAGGGGGGGGGCTGATAATACAGAAGCTTTTAAATTACTGTTATTCAGTTATACAGTTTCTCTGGGGATAGCTGGATAGCTAAAAGAAAGGGACTGAAAAAGTGCAAAAGGCAGCATCTGAAAACTGTTAAAAGGAAGAATGGCAAAAGAGACAGGGAACTAGGCTGAATTTCTTAATTGAAAGATAAAGATGCTCTGCTGTGCTCAACTTGAACAACTGGCACTACCAGTGAAACTGAGAGAATGATAAGCACACACCTAGAGCCCACAACAAGTGCCTGGCAGAAGGCATACTTGGGAGTGATCAAGGAGCTGCTTCATCTATTACAGCAAAGTGGTACATTAACCATGACTGTCAGCAGCAAGATCCCATCTTCAGCTTCAACAGATACAAACCATTTCTTGTCTACTTATGAGGAATGTATTCAGTTGTATCAACTTTTGTAAAGAGCATGCAATACAGCTATTGTACCAACACATGCTGTGGCTCTCCTAAGCAGCTAGCTTCTGGGTCTGGGCACCGGGGTTTTAGGTGCAGCAAAGATGAGGCCTAGAAAAAAGGCAAGTCCTGAGACAATGCTGACACGACTCTTGAAATCCCCAAAGACATACTGACCAACTGCACAGAGTGCTCAGTCTCTCTAGAAACAGCAACGTTAGGCAAAAAAGATTTTTGCAATACCTAAGCAAGTGTTCAAATTTTATGTCAACCACATTTTCCACTCCGCCTTCTCTACAAGACCCTACAGACATGGATTAACTACACAATATTAGCTGAGTTGGTGCAAACAACTACAGCATCTCCTCCCAACAAAGAGGTGGCAGCCCATATAAGCTTACCAGAATCTCTGGATTGGTTTCCTAATTCTACTCTCTAATGCAAGTATAAAGCTAGATTACAATTTTGTTTTCCTTCTAGCTCTTAGAAGCCAAGAACGTTGGAAGAACCTCATGCAGAGGTTTTCTGAATGTGATGTGTCAAAACACAGTGTTCTAACGTGCACACACGAAGGTGGGCAAAGCAACTCATCCGCCCTGCAACAGTCTCTTTTCTGAGTGTACACATATTAAAGCATTGCAAGACTGCAAGACAAGTAAGTTCTTGCCACCTTGAAGGCATGACATAGGCCAGCTTGATTCTACATGCAAGTGAGAAGGAGAACAGTGTGACTATGGGGTCAAAAGGGGTCCAGCATTCATACCACACATGCATGAAGGCATCTCACACAACAACTGCTGAAAACAAGAAACTGTTACAGCCTTACAACACTTCAGAAGGAGTAAAGGATTCTGCAATTTAACAAATATGCCAAATGGGACATCCTTGAAGTGGGAAAAAAAAACAAACCAAAAACAAACCACTATCAGAGAAGCAAAATAGTACCACCACATGTTCTGGGAACATCCCAGAGACAAGCAGGGAAGCAACATTTTTCACACTTTCTGCAGTCTTCCCACAACCTCACATTTGTCCCTGTGGACAGAAGACAGCTAAAATCACGTTTACAGCATTAGAGCAAATTCAGCTGAGAGTGCCTCCATGCAGCCCAGCACTATGTAATGTTGATCCATGTTCCCTGGTGCAGCCTGCCTGTCCGGCCTCCTTCCCTGACTGCACCTCTGCATGGCACACGCTGCTCTCCCACAGGCCTGACAGCACCCCAGTACTGCAGAAGGAAACTTGCTCTGTGGTGTATTTGGCTCATGCACCATACTGTGTTTATAAAGAGCTGGAGAGCCCAGGAAATACATTTACATACAAAGATGACTCAGACACCTCAGACAACAGGGAAGCATGCAGGTCTACCCACAGATCAACCTGTACAAATTACAAGACACAAGTAAAAGGGGGTGCAAGAGGAATTTCTGAACAAGCAACAGACAAGACTTCCTGTAACAATAATCCTTTTAAAAGACAGGCAGTTTAGCAAAGAGACAACAGGAGGGGAAATATCCAAAGACACTTGCAGGCAGATTCTTTACTGTTCCTGAAACAGTCTTGTACCAGTGCTCTACAGTCTTCCAGGTGTGAGATGCTAAGACTAATTTTTTCTATCTTTCCCATTTCCTCTACATGTTAAAGGGATTAAATTCCCTCTTCTCTTAACTTCTAGAAGTTAAGAGTTCTTCTAGAATAAAGAAACATGAAAGCACATGCTGCTAACCCAGTAACTTAAAAACACAATTCTGTTCCTGGCTTAACAAGTCACTCTTCAGCTAAACTCTGAAGAGAAACACAAAAGGCCTCTCCTGCACATACCCCTCCCTCTTCCCACATCTTTCAGTTCTGGCATCCATAGTAAATAGCCTGGGCTCTGGACCATGTTCCTGGCAGAAACACAAATCCCTAATGCTGAACTCATCAGCAATAAACACCAGACACTCTGGATGTACCAGAGCCAAGGGGTGACTGAAGAGGAAATACTCACTCCAAAGATAGCCACGGATAGTGTCTTCCCCACTGCCAGCCCCACTCCTCTTCCAGAGAGAGCAACCCTTCATCCAGCCTGTCCTCAAACGCCAAAACTCAGTTACATTTCTCTCTTAAGTTTCCAGAGAATTCTTTTTAGGGATGCAGGAAGATGCCATCAGGCACAGAGGCTTCTTTTTTTAAGTCTGACTAACTTACGATGCTAGTCTAACAAACAAGCCAAGTTCTGGCTTCTAAACACAAGCATTTATACCTAAAGGATTCTGGACTTTACTGAGACTTGGTAAAATAAAAATTGTATCGTACCAACACAGACTTCGCAATGAAACACAGTTGCAGCTTGTCATTCTCATACTCTCAGTTCAAAGAAAGTAAAATTAACTATTTCTCAACTTGATGTCACTTCTGGGGTCACCACAAAGTACCCAACAGTCAGTGTGCAGTCAAAAGAGGCACTTTTGGCTACCATCACACACAATAACCATGAATGCAGTGTAACTTCAAGAATATTTTATTAAAGGACAAACACCACAATAAAAAAATATTCCCAGAGCTTTCCCCCACTTTAGAGAGAGGAACGCAGAAGTAGAAGAAATTATTCTAATAATTTATATCCACTTTTGATGACAAATTAGACTCTCTGGCTATAGTGATAAACAATTAAATGCAGTAATCTGTATCACTCTAGGAAGTTGCAAATGGAAGTTACTAACCGAAATCCACTACTTTGGCATGTCCACACTGTAGTAGTTGAGCACCATTCACTGAAACCCTTACTGTTTCTTAAGAGATTTAGTAGATACAGAGAAAACACTTAAAAACAACTTAATCTTTCATTAAATGTGACTTCATCTTTTGCTTGGGAAATGTGGTTTCCAGTGATATTATACTTATTTAGTCAAAGCTCTACAAATACCTTAATAATTTTTCCCGCTCCATATTTTCATACCTTTTGATTCCTACCAGGAGATACAAATTTCTGGTCCTGAATCATTATCTACCTAACATAACACAATAGAGACTTCACATATATTACTCATTTCAGTTAAAGAAAAGAACTCAAATTTCAACCTGAGTATAGATATATATGTATATGCACACGCACACACACACAAAATAGCAAAAATTCAGTTTCACACTTCTGGAAGGGAGGTATAACACGACAGCTAAATATTTCAGTGCCACTTCAGTATTTGTACTATTTCCTCCTTCTTGCCCTTTAGTCAGCTAAAAAAAATCTCTGTACTGGTTACACTAAATACACACAGGCATATTCAGGCCTTCTTTACTTAGAAAGAACTCTGCTTCTCAGATCTGCCTCCAGCCTCTCTCAACCTCACCTATCTAGCCAAAAACTCAAACCTGCACATTGGAGTGTTAATCTGTAAGAGACCTGTAATGAATTCCAGTTATTGTCACACTTTGCCACAATAGCTCCCTCACCAAACTGACTTGGGCAAGCTGTGACAACCCAGAAGAAAGCTCAACATCAGTTAAAAATACAGGTTTCAGGCATAAGTCTCAATTACCTGCAATGTCTGCCTTAGGATCTATTTTGAACACAGGACTTGTGCTGAACCACGCGATAGAAATTAATTTCACAATGTGAAAGCTTGCTGAACAGCTCCCCAAATTAACAGTTGCAATCCACTTAGGAAAACAGTACTAAGAATTTCACATAGGCCACTTGTAAGTTGCGCATAAAAATCGGCTTACGGAGAAAAGCCACTTCTCAGCATTTGGTGATGCTCCTCCTGGCATCATGGCTGCTCCTAAGATGAAAACCAGGTTTTTTCCATCCTTTCACTCAATTTATAGCAAGCCTATTTACAGAGTTTTATCTACATAAATTAGTCCAGGCACCCTTAAATACAGCAGGAGTCTTTAAAAACCTTGCCAACTCTCTTCTAGTAATAAATTTACATTTACTTCTCAGAAGATGATTTAGGGGTTTCTTGCACATGATCTAATCAGTTGATTTACTGACTGCACTTCTGTATTCTGTAAGTGAATGCAGATCAGGTCAGTGTTTGCTTGGATCATCTGAACATCCAAAGCCCCAAGTGAACACCCAAGTAATCCTGTGTATACCCTGGTGTGACCCTAACAATTCTACAGCAAAATTTAGATTGCATTGTTCTCTCTTGCAGCTGAATGAACACCTTACCAGAGTGTGGAGAGAAGCTACAAATTCCTTATTGTAACCAGGTTTCATCTTCCTGACTTATGCTGAAAGGAGTGCAACTGTACCTGCTTTTAACAAATAGCCTACAGCTGGCCTGAGATGCAATCTTCTAAAAAGAACCAGAAACAGCCAATATTAAATGGCTGAACACATCATAACTGGGGGAAGGAACGAGATATCCTTTAACTTAACTGGTCTGGGGCAAAAGGCACATAGCAAGCAACAAATTACAAAAGAACAGAAACTTTTTTTTTTCTTTGTAAAAAGCAAGAATTTTTGATGAGCTAAAAAGAGAGAGTACTGCTACAGATTCTTTAGGAACAAATTTGTCACAGGCCTATACAGGAGATACTATACTACAAAATGTGACACAGGAGATAGTAATGACAATGAGATTAAAGGAGTCTTCTCATATTTCCTGCAGATAGTACACTCTTGCTTAATTAATTGATACTGAGGCCACATGAGCCTCTGTTTTCCTCTTTGTTCAAAACATGTATGAAAGAAGCTTTTAGGAGATCTCATCCCCAGGCAGGAAGAAGCTTCCCTCTCTTCATAAATTTAGTTCCCTGTCTGCTGGGAATGGGATTTTTAAAAATCCACAAAATAGTGTCACCCAATTAGAGAAAAATAAAAACCCCTTAAGGGCTTTAGGGAAAGAAATAAATATTATTGCAGAACCCTTCAAGTCTGAGGTCTACCTAAAGCTCCCACACAAACTTTTAAACTTATTACTTTTAGTTAGCATGCATTAATTCTTTAATTCCAGCAGATGTATCTACTTCAACCAGCCAACTAGAAAACCCAAGTAAATTAAAAAATAATTACAATTTTAAAAAGTCAAACTCCTATTACACACAGTCCTGCAAAGGAAACAGGAGTAGATGATCTCATCCCTCTAAAAACACATAAAAAGGTAAGGAATTGCTACTCTTGACAGAGGCTTTGCATCTAAATTCACAATATCTCTCTCTGGACAGTTTTTCATTATTGTCTCATACTTGGAATCACAGTTTATATTCAAAGCAGAACTCAGTAACACTGCAAACCCTGCACTCAGTGTGGGCCACCTAGGATTTTCCTTTTCTTCAGCTGTTAACTGAAGTGGATCCAGCAGCTTCAGCCCTTGACACACAGAAGAATGAGTAGAGCAAGCTTTTTCCTCCTCAGTACTAGCTCAGGGATTAAGTGGATGTACAGGTCACACACCATTAAGGAGAACCCTTCTCTTTGGCATTTCATGTACTCAAAATCATACCCATAAGAGATTTTTTCACCCAAGCACTTCTGCAGCTTCATTAGAAGTGACAACATTCACAGACTAAAAATTAATCTAAAACTTCTGTTTATAAAAAAAAAGGAATAAAACCCCTGATTTCAGAATCATCAGTTAAGTGAAATAAAGATCAGCCGTGTAAATGGAACAAAACCAGTTCACACCAGCAGAAAGCACAGGAAAATGTTTAGCTCTGTACAGGCCTGTGGAAGTCCTGTCATTGTGCCATAGCTCCCCAAACAGTTATTTCAGAATCAATCTCAGAAAACAGTATAGAATTTTCAAGTCCTGTAGTAGCACAATTGTGGGACAGATGAATGGATAAAATTATTCTGTCCCTTTAAGGCCAAACTATGAGAAATGCAGAAGAAAGAAATTGCTGTAGTCACAAGTAATGACATATTGGCACAGGTCTACCTGAAAGCAAGAACCAAGAAAAAATGTTTGGATGTTGGTGAGGGCTGGTCCTTAATTGTAGCATAATTTTACATAATTAGGTGTTTTGTTTTTTTTACATCACCATACAGAAGGTTAAAAATGCTGCCTTGAGTTTATAGAAGAATGTATGCATGAATGTGCACTTTGTGTGCTGGGATGATCATTTCACAGAGGTTTTCATTCCAATTACAAGTTTATTGTAACAACATGCAGAATATAATATTGGTATCCACCATTAGTAAATGACCAGATGAAATCAATACACTTCCATCATCACATAATCCACACAGCAGACTTCCACTTGAAAGCAGCTGTAATCAGGTGCAATAAAAATCTGACTCATGCATTCAATGGCTGCTCTTTTAAAAGAGAAAGAAAATTACAAAGAGGGTAAAGAAAACAAAGATCCCATAAACCAAAAGCACTTACAAATAGAGGTTTTCCACCCAAATGAAAATGAACACAGATAAGACTGCGTCACCTAGGTGTGCTGAGCCAAGACAGTAATCTTCCAAAAAGCATGGATTTACATGTTGAGATTTGCATTTTCAGTAAATGCACTACGTAATGCAGTTGGGTGGGAGCCAGACTACCAGCTATTAAATTTAAAAGGATGAAAACCACTTCTGAGACTCCAAGAAGGAAAACTAATAGCCAGACACTTCAGACCCATTTTTGATGAGTCAAAGTAATACAATATCCAAACAGCTCCTGTCCCTATTCTCAACAATATTACTTCCCTGTCCCTGCCTCAAGTCTGAAGAAAACACTCCTATCTAATAAGAGCTCTTCACTCCTGGTTTGTGATGGGAAAGCTAATCATATCAGCTAGAATTTCTCACAAGTAATTTGCTAATAAAATATCCTGAGACAGTTATGGAAGCTGACTTGACTTCTGTTTTGTACCAGACTACAATACCATGTGCTCCTCTCCAAACAAATAATTTCCTATTTCACACTGGTCACCAGCTCAGGCAAAGTGACCACCATTACACCATGATGAACTGAAGCCATGTTTCCTCCCCTCGTACTTGACTCCAGAATGGTTAAAATATTCTCCAGCTCACTCACACAAAACACAACCAAGGAAAGGATGGGAACATTGAGGACTTACCTGAAAAATTCCGAGACACAAGCATCGTCGTGAGGATTGCACCCTGTGAGGAAGACAAAGCAGGGATAACAGAAAGTGCCACTTGAGAAAGAGGCTGGGCTGACCCATGGAGGACACAATGCATCAGTTACCAATGCAGACATATACCACTGGTACCCTGAAGAACCCCTATGTATCCAGGATTCCCACGTGTGCCTCTTAGGCCCTACACGGGACCACTCACAGTCTTGCCTTTCTAGAGCAGCAGCTAGATGCCAGGCAGGATAGCCTAGGAAATCTGAAATGGCACTAAGAATTAAACACATAGCTGCTTCCTAGATTTCACACAGCAGAGAGCTGCTTCGTGCATAGGTCAGAGGCTTTGCCTCAGCTGCAGGCAACTGGTAACACTAGTACTGGAAGGTGCAGAATGTTCAGAACTAAAAGTCCCAGAACTACCTGCTCTATTTCAACTCACTGGCAGAAACTAGAAGGGATGAATATGTAGCAGAGGAGGCATGGGAAGCTTAGACACTAACTACCCTGCTCCTCAGTACACTGCTCCAGTGCCCTGTACTGGAGGATCACATTAGGTACTTCTCTAACACTGTGCTAGTCATGAAAAAAATTATTTCTGCTAGGAAGGCACTAACCTCCAATTCAGAGAACTAAAATCAAATGTAAAGTGAATTATAATGTACTTACCTTTAGCTTCCTTCTCGCATTGAACTTTCTCAAGCATTCCACAGTCTCCTGCCTGTGCATCATTGAGGCAACAGTGGATCGTTGCTGAAAAACAGGAACAGCAGAATATCAAGAACATACCCATACAAATCAGCCAGGGAAGTTCATTCCATTTGCACACAATCAACACATTCAGGATGACATGGCCAAGCCTCTCACCACCGCATGGATGCAAAGCACTGCAACTGGTTCATAACCTGAGAATTTCCATCAAGACTCATTAAATTAAGATGGGCTATGATAGGACTGCACCCAAGAAATTTATGACCGAGGTAAAGGTGAGAATCAGAGCTCCCTGCCTTTCAGGCACACACAAGATTTAAGATAGTATGAAGACAAAGCCAAATGAACAAGCACACCCATGGTGAACTGAGTTAGAGGCACTACAGAAAAGACCTGGGCTGCATTAGTTACAGTTTGAAAGGGAAATTTCAAGCAGTAAGGGAATACTTGTGAGCAGCAGCCTTCCTGGACATGGCAATCCCCTGAATGTAAGAGGTTGACTAGCAGAGGCCTTGGCATCTTTGTATCAGTATTGCAGAAACAGATTCTCAACATGTAAGAGAAAAGATCATGTATTTCTATTGTACCAATGGAAAAAATGAGCATAATCTCTATGCAGTGATGCACATCTATCATCCAAAGCAGACTGGGATACCATCAGCTGCAAAAAGACAAAAGATAACTTCCCAGAATTGTTGCAGCCATTTAGACCACAAGAGGAAATCAGAAACTGTTACTGCAAGCATTTAGAGCACGAGGAGGCCAGTGACTAATGCCAAAGTAGCTGTTGCTCTTGCATAGAACCACAAGCCTGAATTCCCTTTATGAGGACAGTGGGTGAATTTCTAACCTGGCAGATAAGTGTGAACAAAGTCTCCACTAACTTTCTCTTGCTTGAAAAAAATTCTGCAATACCCAAAAGAACTGTAAACTGCGTGCATATTCAGCTAGTTTCAGGGGCAGTCTCTGCTTTGATCCTATTGTCAAAGCTGGTCACCTGTTGCAGTACACATGGCAGTGTGTGGGAAGAATGTAGCCAAAATGTCCTCAAACAACAGTGGTGGTCACGGTTCCTCCAGCCTCTTCAGGAGAGACAGTGAAGTTCAGTTGTTCAATGTGTGCTTACAAGAATCAGGACACATACTTCAGAAGTTCAGTGATGCTAAGACACTCAGTGTCTCAGACAAACTTTTAAACTTTTTTAGGTTTCCTACAACATTTACTTTAGAGGAGCCATACGTATCCGGAAAAAAACAGATATTGTGCACACAAGGACTGCAAAGCAAAAGGAAACAACAAATTCAACAGGAGGCAGTTTCAGCAAGCGGCTGACATGGCTGGGAAGTGAAATCAGACTCTCCCCTAGCTCAGAGAAGGAAAGTTGCCGCAGGGAGTGGGCTATCATAATACAACTTTGGCTACAGGCATCTGGAGGAAAGTTTAATACACAGGAACTTGATTATAAGCATGCAAGGAGAAAAAAAAAAAAAAAGATATGCAGTCTCAGCTAGTGTGAAGTTTTGACTTCCAAGGAACTTGCATCATTTTACAGCAGATGCTCCTGTTAGACAGATGTTCACATAATTAACTTTAAATTGCTATCTGTTGATTTGTAGTATAAGGACACCACCACCACAGTTTCTCAAAAACAAATGAGCAAAGGAGCACACTAGACCCATCCCAGAAGTATACTGTGGTATTAACAGAGCATCTGGTAAGACTTAGGTCAAACTATTTCATCCTGCAGAGATAAAAGTGCATCACTGCTGCCCTCCCCTACACCCACACCCAGCTGTGTTCTGGGATTTCCTTGCCAACTTCGCAAAAGATGAAAAATACTTATGTGTGAGGTCTGGCAAGGCAGAAACTACATGCACATAACAGCAAAAGATTTTTTGCTGATTTCAAGTTTACAGCCAGGTAAGATGCAGCATAGCAGAAATGTCCCAAACATTGCCAAGATGCTATGCCATAAACTGAAGCAGAGATTAAGAACAAAATGGTTCTAAAATTTTTGTCTGATGCCAAACTCCATTTGACACTTTAGGATGCTATGGATTGGAAAAGATGTGGGGAAAAAACCAGAAACTGTGGGCACTGACAAAATTCTAAAAGCATACGGATTTTTTTTTACTACTGTGGAAATAAAAGGACCACAGCATAACAAAGTTGGCTTGTTGAAGGTCAGTATCAAAATTACAAAAAAAAATCTTAAATATCTGAAATATACTGGGTCCTTCAAGTCTTCCTGGCATGTGCATTCAAGGCAAACCTGTAATAAGGAGAACACTTACACAGACCCATGGGTGTTTGAGAGCCTGGTCAGCTGTGATGCGCTTCGCTGGGTTTATCGTCAGCATCTGGTTGATCAAATTCTTGGCTTCGGGAGTCACAGTGTCCCACTCAGGTGATGGGAACTAAAAGAGGAAGAAGGAACAGATGATGAACTGAATAGAAATCTCTTCTACTAGCAGAAGAGATTCTCCCCTGCTACACAGCTAAATTGCAGCCTTTGCCCTTTTGATACCAGGGCTAGCACATTTGCAAAACCCACCAATTTTTGTGAAAACTCATACTGAACAAAAATCATCCAGAATCCAACAAATGAATGGTACCAGACAGCAGGACACACCTGTACCATTCACCAGACATAAGCAAGAAGATTAAGATTTTAAAAGCCTTTTAGGAATCACTCAGACCTTTGAATTTCTTTCACACTCAACAGTTAAAAAAGTCAAGTCACAGATCTTTTTAACTGAGTTCTTACATGAAAAACACAGGCATTATCTTTTTTTACCCCACCTGTCTCTTTCTACAGCATGCTAAAAGCTCTAACAGCTTATGAAAAATCACAAACAGTTAACTACAGCAAAACTGCATGAAAGCAAAACCCACTAACAGGGAACATCCCATCAGGTACACTTTTCCTACCATAAAACACAATATCCTGGAACAATACCAGTCACTTGGGTGTAGCAACCCAGCAGCAAGTTGTTAGCACTGACCTACCATACCAAGATCTTTACTTGGGGGGCAAGAGAGATGTAACAGTGGATGGGAATACAGAAGCATGAAAACAAAGAAAAGAATTTTAAGTATTCCAGCTGCTGATCATCCATGAGGGGGTAACTGCTTTCTGCTATAATTCTAGCAATGATAAAGATGGGATATTTACACCATCCTGTAAAGGCTTGCATGTGGTATGGATGACAGCATGCTGAGATTAAATCCTATGAATCTACTGTACAAATACAGGTGAACTTCAGAACACAAATATGCTGTTGGGGTGAAGCTCTCTGTCTTTAAGTGGGAGAAAAAAATGGATTTATCCTGAAAACATTTCCTTACAGTACTACATAATTTAGAAAAAGTTCATTCCATCTTTTTTTCGCATGCATTTTTATCGCTTTACTCAGTTGGGTCATAACAATACACCTGCCATATTTGATTTGCATATAATCTCATTTCTGCATTCGCAGGCATCACTAAGGCATTAAACAATTTGTTCTGCAAGCATTGCACGAGGATACTCAAAAATCATGATACTGAAGTTTCAAGCAAGGATACTTTTCCCACACCTGAACTCTGAAGTGTTCATGGTAATGTCTTGCAAAACCCCTACTCAACCAAAAAAAAAAAAAAAAAAAAATCACTGTTTTTTCTGTTGCCATTTTCTGTCTGGTCAAGGGAGAATAACAGACTGGTCTACAGGTCCCTTGGTGTTGGGTAAGGACACCAGAGACATGTGCATCAGTAAAATGCAGCAGAAAATGCAGCAGTTTTCTATCAGGTAAAATAAAATGAGGGAAGAATCTAGTGAAATTTATTCACTATAGATAAGAATTCAAAAACAACAGATAGGCAAGAAGGAATCAAGCACTTCACTCTTCATGACTTACAGAAAGAGGTATTTAATTCCTGAAGTGGTTTCAAAATCCCCATTGATATAATTAGTGCAAAAATGCTTCAAATAAGACCAATCAACACAAAAACCAGAGGAGCAGCAAGGCAAGAGAAGAACACAAGTCCATTTATGGCTATCAGGTACAAAGATATCACTTTGCTTTCACTCAGGAAAGCCACAGAGCCAGGACATAGGCAGACTTTTGCTCTCACCAGTACAGGTGCTCTCATGGTCTCAAGCACAGAAGCTGGGAGGTAACCGGCAGGAGTCCAGCAGAGCCCTCACCTTTTGGGGTTTTATTTTTGTTTAATACAAACCACAAGACAGCCTACAAAAAGAACTCCTCAACTTCCTCTTGATATTCATGCCCACAGGCTTTGAGCTAGGATTTCCAGGAGTTCCTTCTTCCCTCTCAAGCCTCTCCTTACATGGAAGAATTTATGTCAAACATTAAAGCTATGGTACTCAAACTACATTTTATTCCACCTTTGCTTCCCTCAGTACTAACCTCCTTGCTATTTCTCTTTCAGACACTTTTTACACCTCAGTTTTGTCATGCTCTAAGAAGTGTTCCATGATCTGCTTGGCTTTTTACCAGAGCCTCCAACCCAATCCACCAAGCTGATCCCCACCACAAAGCCACCCTCCAATGGTCCCCCACCATTCAGTCTTCTCAGTGGGCTCCATGCTTTCCATGGACTACAGCACAGAGCAGTAAAAGACCATAACTGAAGCTATTATACTACAGAATACATCCCCATACTTTTGATTAGGCCTTGACAAAGACAAGCTTCTTCATTCTATCTTCCCTCTACTCCACTGAAAAAATCAACATTACTAGAAGACACCATTTCCCACCCTCTGCATTTCCCTAACAAGTATCAATGTTCTAGTGCCCACTGTGATGCTTTCCCCTCATATCCCTTCAGCAGCCCCAGACAGGACTGTATCCCAGGCAGTGAAGACAACGAGGTGTATGAGCATGTCAAAGGTCACTTTGCACAGAAGCTTGGGCCTGCTGCAGGACGCCAGGTAAGATTGTGCCATGTTTTGGATGGCTTCTACACCCATGCAGGTACTCAGCAAGAAAGTGCCCTTACGTCATAGGCTCCGGCTTTGATCTGCTGATAGAGTTTGTGCTGATCTTCATCCCAAAAGGGAGGGTACCCCACTAGTAATATGTACAGAATCACTCCTGGGAGGGAGAGACACAGATACACTATGGTTAGGCTAATATGCCATTTATTCCTTCAGCCCCTCTTCCTTCCCTTTTGACAGTCCCCAAGGCAATGAATGCTTCATGTATTCATTTGCCATCATATTTAGCCTTCTGAGATAGCAAAACACAGTACAAATCTGACATCTGCTGGACCTCACCCTGGCCCTTCATGTTCAGCTCTTAATGCCAGTGTCAGGAGCCAGAACGAGCTGCATAATTGTCCTTCTACCCTCCTCTGGCTACCATGGCTGGTGAGCCACAACTCCCAGCTGCTCTCAGAGTAAGATGAAGCCACATCTCTTAAGGCTCCTGAGCAGCAAGGGACATTTTAGGAAGGAGTCTGTTTTTAGATGCTTACTGTGCATGGTGTTGGGACAAAAATGACACTGACAAAGCTGACACTCCTGGCCCGCAGAGAACCATTTAGTCCATGTCAGGCAACACTGATATCACAAATCTTTAAACTTATCTGTCCCAGATATATTAACACTTACTTATTTTCTTTTAAAAGAGTCATCCCTCATCAGTGTTTAATCTTCTACATAGTTAGTGTAATAGGAAATTGCTACAGTTATCTAAACAACTGACTCTGCAAAGCATAGACAGGTCCTATCTCTTGAGTCTCAAATATCTGATAGATGGCCCAAGGAAAAGATTAGGAACCAGAATCAAATGAGTTCAGGCTCCAGTATTCATTCCATCTATACAAGGTGCTTATCCTCAGTTGTGCCTTCATGTCTCCGCCTAATAAGAAGGAGCACTGTGCACCCTCCCAGCAACACAAGGAATCACTCTTTTACATGGAACGATGTTGTTTAAGTGTAAAATATTTTGTTAAATCTTACCACATGCCCATATATCCACTGGTTTTCCATAAGGATCTTTTCTTAAGACTTCAGGGGAGAGGTAGCCTGGAGTACCAGCAAACCCTGCCAGAAAATGGATGACATGAAGTACTTACAGTACCCAAGCAGAAGAGAGCTTGCCATATCATAAAATCTACTAGTGGTAACTAACAAATTCCAAAACCCATCTCTTCCACCCTTCATCTCTTATTTGCTAGATCTGTCTCTTGGTAAACCAACAAAAAGAGGCAAGAAATCCCAAAATAAAACAGAAAATCAGATGGGATCCATTGCCTGTGTATTGCAAGAAAAACAGGCAAGTAAGAGGGACCACGTCAACCAACCGGGCACAAACTTGTATGCCAGGCCTTATATAATTGTTACATATAATGGCTTGGAGTTTGAAAACACAAGACACAGATGGGACACACCTGATTGCCAAGTGGTATGGGGAGACCAGAAGAAGAAGTCATTTTTCCAGAATCCCTGCAGCATTGCAGAGTATCAGAACTGATTTTTAGCCTGAAAAGGTCTTATTTCTAATTATGTTTTAGCTAAACAAATATAAGGTCAGATCCAAATGTGCCTGAGGAAGGCTAGGTCAAATGCATTTCTGTAAAGTGACCAAACAAAATTCCAGATGTCTACACTTCTGAGCAGTAGGAAAGTTCAGATCAGGGTCTAAACTTAGCAGCTGCATTCATCTCTGACACTAGCATCTACCATAAACTGAGAAGAAAAATAGAGAAACACATAGCCATTTTTTCTGTCTTTCTTTATTAGTTTTTCCTCTATTGCACCTAGGATTGAGCCTAAGACCCAGAGGCTGTCATGCTTGGCAAAGAAACAGCCAAATACAGAGAAGTGTGCTGGAAGAGTCGAGAGAAAGTACTCAGGAGGGTGCAACTAAACCAGCCACCAGAAAACAGGAGAGCAAAGCTAGGAAAGCTCAAACAGTCTTACCAAACCAGGCCTGCTGCTCTCCCTGGACTTCTATAGCCAGTCCGAAGTCAGCCAGTTTGACAGCAGCACCCTTACATTTACTCGCTAGTAGTAAATTCTCAGGCTGAGGAGAAGAAAGAAAAAGAGAGTAAGAATGAAAGAGTGACATCCTTGTTAAAACATCTAGTATTCACATTACTAAACTGCACCTACTGACTGAAGTTAGCATGCAGTACTAAACCTGTTCACATGAAGACCCAGCAACAGCAACAAATGGCCTTTACCTAGAGTGGCAGAAAACTGTCAAGTCTAACACAAATCCTCTGGCTCCTCCGTGGGAGACAGAGCCTCTTCCAACCCAGCCCATACATTACATGCTGACACCAGAGGGCACTGGCAGTACAGTTCCTGCAGCACTTAAGCCAAAATTCTATTCTGCCCTTCTCAAAGAGGATAACTGGGGGGAGGGGAAAGGGAAGTGGGGGAAGAAGGGAGGGACAATGCAGGAGATAAAATCTGCAGTGATGTTTCTCCCCTTGAACATTAGACAGTCCCCAAGGCACTGAAAAAGTAAATATGATGCTAATAAGGGCTGCCAAACACGCTGCTGTAATGTGGGAAGGCATCATCTGGCTAGGCAGTAGTTTTCATCCCTTACAGAAAAAGCCTCAGCCTCAAACTGGCATAAGCAGCACAGCAGTGAGTATACTTGTAAGCAATTTTTTCATGCTATGCATTTACAGCAGCATAAAATATTCTGTCTTGCTACTGCTGCCATCACCTATACAAGAAGCAACCATGTCACTTTTTCCATGTGCCAAGAAAAAGAGACAGACTTTTGACCCTCATATTTCCACCCTGAATGAATCTCACTCATAATTCTGTTGTGTTCCAGCAGAGGACTTCAGCAGAAGATTTTACACAGATCCAAAAAGTGGACTGAGAATTGGCAGCTTCCTCTGAAGCACCAGAGCAGCCCTATCTACATGGGACCCCTTGAAACCTCAAAGCCTTTAAGGTGATATCTATTATGGCTTTGCAGGAAAATCAACTTGAGGATAGGCAGGTCAAACGGTGGTTTCTCATCCTATCCTCTTCTCATCTTTTATGCAATTCTCTATCAAGCTGATTTTTTAACTGAGCATGATGGATACCTGGAAATCCAGAAACAGGAGCTTTCTCGTCTCAAAAATTGATAAGGGTCTTTTTTGCGGCCTGCTCACTATTTTCACCCCATAGCAACTCTTTACCCCTGTTCTGCCTGACAGGCACAAGATGCTTTGCTCACTCATCTGTCCTAAAGCACTGGGCATGTGCCTACTACTGCCTTGAATGAAAGGAGAAAAGCCTTCCTCAATACAGCCCTTGCCATAAGCAGCATGGAAGGAAGGATAGCTGGGTCTCAATACATTCGGATGCCGCTGGCTTTTCACTATATGGCAAGAAGAACAGATTGTGGTAATCAGGCAACACTAATGAAAATTCACCACTATAAACATGACCCTAAGCAGAAAATCAATTAAATATTCTGAAACTCCAGATGATCGCACCTAGGCTTAGCTTGACTAAGAGCAACATTTAAGACAGACCTGTGCTAGTTAAGCACTTTGTACCTCTATTTTAGAAGCAAACACCTTAAGGCTAATGGTGCTTTTCCATGTGCATGTCTGCCAACATATGCGTTGTTTCAGGATTCACATACTTTTTGGTGAGGATGTGAATGCACTCCCTAATTTCTTACAATCCCTATAGGCAGCTCAACATTTGACATACATCAATAGCATGTCAGCCAAAAGACAGGCTTATGAGAGTGAGGTGCAAAAGGCAAAACTTTACTTGAAGCAGGCTCTGCAGTTATTACACACTGACCCTGAAGGCCAAGCTTTTGGAGAGGAGCTAAATATTCAATAAAAAGCATAGGAACTTTCATTGCTAAAAGGAATGGTTACTCCTCAGGCCTGGATAGTTTCAGTCAATCAGAGAAAGCAACAGAAGAAGCATGTTAACTACAGTAGGGAGTGTCTAGAAGCTGATAGATTCTGAAGAAGTTGCTAGCTTTCCTACAAACAAAACTTTTGGAAGGAAACCAGATTATATTTGAACACAACGAAAGCGTCTTCTGTACTGGAAAACATTATTGATTTTCATAGACTCCCTAATTTTGGGCACTAGTCCCTCTTGGATGTTGCTTTCTCAGGAGCTGGTTTTGGATCTAATCAGGAGCAGCCACAGTCCACAGCAGACCATTAGCATATTTTCACAGTGTAGTGAAGTAGAAGGTCAAAAGTGTTGCATGGGATTTTATCAGAAACACAAAGGATTATCCCCTAGATCAAAACACCAGAGGAACACTGTCACCAAGCTTGCAATGTGCTTTTACCTTGCTCTCTGCAAAATATTTTTCTACTTTCCCCCTCGTACATTGTTTAACAAGCCCAAACCAACACTAGCAGCAGGTGTCATCCTGCATTAATTTAACTGGACTGTTGGTGACCATCACCATTGCCACTTTAGACAGAGAAGGCTCCAGGGCACACAGACTTTCCCGCACAAATCTCTTCATTCTGGAGCCTTCCCAGCTCCCAGAACAGCTGCCCAGTTTGGGGAGTTTAGGTGACTCTACTGCAGAGGCTTAGGGGCTAAAAATGTGTTATAATGCATCAAATTATGGATTCATCCTGTCTTTAACTGGCCAGCAGTTTTGGTTTTAGATTAAAAGTGCTTCTACTGATGAGAGAAGAAAGAAATAACACAAAAAAATCCTTGTTGAACATCTCTGCCTTAGTGCAGTGGTATTTGGCAAGACTGCAAAACAAAAATATACATGCTCTGCGCAGACAAACTCATCCTGGCAGATTGAACAAAGATTGCTCCAGGTCTCTAGAGATCTCTTCAATCACAAACTAGAAAGTGTCCTTCATTATAATGAATCCTACCCAAGTTTCTCTGGAAGCATACTTCTCTCCAAGATTCACAACTACCACATCCTGGAGCTGCCTCAGAGAGTCTGAGAGCTGGCAAGCTTCACAAAGACTGAAAACTTCCTTGGGAGTTCAGCACACCCTCTAGCCCTCTAGAAAACTCTGAAGAAGCAAATTTGTGCTTCAGGAGCCCCTGAACCCAGTTCAAGTGAAAAAAAAACAAAACAAAAAAATACAACAAAACCAAACCCAAAAAAAGCCCACACAAAAATCCCTGCTGGCAACACAATATTCCTGTCTTGCCTCTTCCAATGATCCCCTGGCTGCTCTCCTCAGACTACAGCACAGAGGAAACATTACCTTCAAGTCCCTGTGCACAATATCATGCTGGTGAATGTGATTCACACTCTCCAGTATCTGATGAATACAGTGGCTGCAAGATAAAAGGGAGAGACACACAAAGTTACGCACACACATTTAACATCTCATCTCATCTTATCCCAGAACTAATTCCCTAATTTTTATATTTGTACTACAGGGCACTCAAGATCTCATGCTGAATCTCTTCCTCATGACCAGTGGATGCCACAGCTCAGCACCATCACACCTGAATGACCCCAGCACACCAGTAACAGGATGCCAAACATCCTTTCTGTAGCAGGACCACAAAGCCTCTCTCCTACATCCCATCATTTCCTTTCTTGCCTTCCCATCAAACTAAGCCTCTCGCTCGTTCCTTCAGCCAGCAGTGCCCACCCCACACAAAACAAGCAAGGCATCCGAGTATCTTCAAACAGCAGTCGAAATTGTGCAAGCAAGACCAAATTACTCCAGGAAGCATTCCACTGGGCTAGTCCTGAGCAAAGAATAAACTTTGGGAGAGCAGCAGCCTCCTCCAGAAAATTCAGGATGACGACGCCTGGGTGCCTGCCAGTTTGCAAAGCTTTCAGAGCAGCATCTCAAGCACTTTATATACACAATGTGCACACACACCCGCTTGCTGGGTGCCTTTTAAGTACAGATCCCACTTAAGGGGTTAGTAATCTGAAAAGCAGACTCATTCCGTTAAGTGCAGCGTGCTGCACTCCCCCAGCTCACACAAAACCCTGTCTCTGCCATTCCCACTGCTGTAAACCACAGGGACAAAAACAAGATGTTATTTACACCTGTCGCATAACAACAGCACAATTCACCCATGGGTGAGATTCCAGGTTGGAACCATCTCTTCCACTAAACATTTACTTGGCTCCCAAGGGTGAATGTGGAACTGAATAGGGATTTTGACAACTATGGCTGGGCAGTAAGCATCCTCACTGTAGGATCTATCAGATCTTCACTGACTTCTACAAATCTCAGAGGAACAAATTTTAAATGAGTGAAATATCTGAGGAAAGGAAAAAAGGCTACAGGAAAAGATGGGAAGAGGGTGAGGAGAGGAAGAGGAGGTTCAGCACTGTGTATTTGCTACCCCCACCCATCTGGAGCTGGCAGTACGATCCTCAGGGTCGGAATCCATGAAAATCTCCCTGCTCCCAAAACAAAAATGTATAATTAGAACAGAGCTGAGTCTGAGCGAGGGAGATTTTCTGGCCAAAAATGGCAAAAGTGTGAGGTGTCCCAGGCGAGCCAAACACGGCAGATTGGCACAGACCTCGCTCCCTCGCTCTCTCAGACTGCTCTGGAATTCAGCACAGCATGGGGAGAGAAAGGGAGGAGTTTCACTCTGTCATCTTGTGGGCACTTGGAGACCTGACCAGCTGACAGTCAGAGGGCTGAGCACCCTAAGGAGGGCTTACAGAGCAACAGACAGTCCTCCTTTTCCCCTAACCCTGCCATAATTTTCCTGAGCAGCGTCAGTCACTGACAGCTTTTGAGCACTTGAAGGAACAGGCACTGGCAAGAGGAACAGGGGAAGGATTGTGATTGATAACCTCAAAACCTCCCAGCTTCAAGGCAGAGTGGCATGACTGTGTAACCATCTGACATGCTGTGCCTGCAAGATCTGTACACCCCACTGAAAACATCTATGGGGTTCTCAGACCTCTCTGCCAGGAGCTCCAGCAGAACTGATGAGTTCACTGGCCTTTCCAATCACCAGAGAGCTCCTGGCAGAGCATGCAGGGCAGTGCCTCATTTGAAAGCCTGCAATGACCAGAAGACACACACTGTAAGTGAACCACAGGGAAAGCAAATAAGTGCCTGCAGACTCCATTAGCAGTACCTACACCAACACCCCAGGTCACGCTCTCTTTTCCTCCGCGCACTCAGTATCACTGTCCTTAAAGTACTGCCTACCAAACTCAACCTGCCACAGTACCCACTACTTCCTTCTTACTCCACTCTTCTCATGGCTCTCCTGATTTCTGCTTCAGCAAGGGTTAGTGTGGGATAAGAACATGACTGGGTATTCAGTCTGCAGAGTGAAATGTCACACCATTGGGCCACTCCAAGACCATGCAAAAGCAGAACAGGAGTGGCCTAATCCCAGCTTTGATTCCAGATGCTGCATGTCCAGCAGATGGATGGGTCAGACAACACCCTCAGCCACTGCTGCACATAACATCCACCCTGTATAAACAGGGACATGCACGTGCCACTTAGGAAACTCGCATACGGGAGAGAGGGAACACATTCAGGAACAGAAGGGCATAACTCTAAATATTTTTAACATTGAAATATGGAGGTTGCTCTCTCATGTTGTGCCTTCTGTCACTGCACTGACCAGCTCATAGTCAGAGAGGGCTTCCACAGAAACACAGCCTTCAAAGCCCCCTCTCCTCACTGCCCTGCAAACCATTACCTAGACACAGGAGAATTGAATGGATCTGCCCAACAGCAGTGGCACATCACTGGAAACCCTGCTAGAAGAAGGAGGCCAAGCAGGCAACACCCTCACAGCTCTCCTTTATGTTTGCATAGTAAGGACACACTGTCACCACCCACCAAAGAGGCCAGGTAGACAAAGCTGCTAGCAGTGGCTCTTCCAGCAGAGCACAGCATCTGCAAGTGGCAGAGACAGCAATGTCTGCAAGTGGGCAAGGGCTAGAGCTGTACTGAGTCAGGTTATCTGGTGACAATTAAGTTGCTGCTGGTGGCAAAAAGCGGATTTGTTTTATCCAGACAAGGGGCAAGAGCACACAGAACACAGCACACAGATCAGCAGTCAGAAAACTCATTCCTCTGGTACATGTACGCGGACACACATGCAAGGGTCTAGAAGCAGTCTTACCTGGCATCTGCTTCACTGTAGTATTCTCTAGCAACAATATCTTCAAAGAGCTCCCCACCAGTAACCCTGGAGTGCAAAAGAAGAAAGGATGTTATAAAGCCCATGCTTGTGCAGTTAAAGGATGTATACAGCCACCCATCTGGGCCCTTTGCCACGGCCTGCACGGGATACTGCCTTACAGGTGAACAAGGGCAGAGCTCCATCACCATGGCACCAGCACTGCTATATCCACACGACTGAGCCCTTGGACTGCCTTTGCACCAGCAGTGTACAGGACACTGTTGACACACTGTGCACGAATTGCCCACACACCTCTGCTGAGCGTAGTGCATGTTGAGCTTGGGAAGGACAGCCCTCCTCTGACTCCTGTTGGGCTGCCTCAGAGACAAAAATCAGTCTCCATACACAGGATAGACGTTCTTTGCCATCCCACACTTAGACCTGGTGCCAGGAGCTTTCTTGGGTCTGTCCCCACCACACAACCAATGGATTTTTGTCAAATAGGCCAGAGGTATTTACAGGTCTCAAAAGGGAAAGGGAGAATGATACTAATGCAGGTACTTTTTATTCCATTCTTAGTCAACCACCAACGTGCCTGCATCACTGGTGAAGCATCAGAGACAGACACTTACAGATCAAAGACGAGGTAATGGAAACCTTCTTCTGAAATACTGTCATGGAGTCGCACTGCAAAAACAATCAAGAATTGGAGATTTACAGAGCATGTAGCAAATATGACACTTCACAAATCAAACTCATGCACACAACTAAGTTCTCCTTCAACCCACTCAGTCTATTAATTCCCCATGCCCTTTACTCTGTGTGCTCCCTTAGCGACCTATTTTCTTCTGTTATCTCAAAGGAACAGATGGGTGTCCTGCACATACATTCACCCCTCTCCAGCGTCAAATCAAGCTCTGAGTATTTTTGATCTCCTGTTCATTCTTCCGTTCTAATGTTTCAGTACCCTCCTTTCATATCTGCCAACTTTTTCCTTCATGCTCATATTTTGGCATCTCTCCCAATCCATTATTTCCTAAAACAAACCTTTTTCCTAGTCCTGAAACAAGCCGTCAATCCATAAATTGACTTCTGACTCTACCTGCACGTCAGTACCACTGGTCTCCTTTCTGCCATTTATCTGCAAGGCTCAACGATGTTCTCTTCTGTTATTTCTTTTTCCTCGCTTCATTCTGACTTACACTAACTTACCCAAAATTCAAAACCAGTTTCTTGTCTCATTTTTCTGACCTGCTTGTTTCCGAAGACATATTCGATCACATTCTGCTTCTCAAAATTTCATCCACTTCAGCTATCCCTCCTTAATTCTGCTCCTATTACCTAAATTAACTTTCATCTTTCAATGTTCCATGTCCCAGGCTCATGATGGGCCACT
Organism: Pyrgilauda ruficollis; assembly: GCF_017590135.1. Classification (NCBI taxonomy): domain Eukaryota; kingdom Metazoa; phylum Chordata; class Aves; order Passeriformes; family Passeridae; genus Pyrgilauda; species Pyrgilauda ruficollis. The sequence continues at coordinate 11,760,768 of NW_024509210.1, read as the reverse complement.
ATCTCCTGATATTTTGGGATCTCTGAGGTTCTGTTCTCCTTTCCCCATGTTACACATGGGTAATAACTTGTATCTGTGCATTCAGCACAATGTCATTTCCTCTTGTCTGAATCAAAATCTCTCGTCTGAATCAATCTCTCAAAATTTCTTTGACCATTCTTGGATACCTAGGCACTATTGTAACCCAAAAGGAGAAACTTCATATGGCTACAAAAACCATACTTTTTGCTTTTTTCCTCTGCTGCAGAACATCACTCTTTTCCCTGCCAATCAGTCACAAGTTAGCAATTTTCTTTCACTCAATTCCTAAGCCTTCACATCCTGACTAGAACAAGATGTCTTCTTCATGTGACCATCTATAATCTTTGCTTATTGATTCACCCAAGTAAAGCAACTAGCTGAGACAAGACTGGGTCTCTGTCACTTTAACACCTTGTAATTGAGTATTGACCAAAGTAGTGTTGACCGTTCTTATTGTTACAAGAAAAATCTCATTATCCTGTTCTATCACTTCAATGGTACTTTTGCCTCTCTTCCCTATCTTCCATTCTGTTGCACATACAGCACAGATGACCTTCCTTGATTTTCCCAGCATCATGATTTTCTCTCTGTCAGTATCAAGAAGTCAGTTTGCACCTCTTATCAGTAGACAACATCAGCTACCATCATCACTGTCTTGGGAAGGTTTCAAACTAGCACTGGGCACATATGGAACAGCTTTTGCACATGTTGTCAGTGTTCTTCTTTACTACTCCTTCCAACTTTCCTTTGTTCAGGCACCCTTCCAGGTGCATGCAAACACACTCAAACCCAGAAGAGCGAGTAGCACAGATGTGCAGAGACCACTGCCAGTACCCTTCCTCAAAGGATTTATTTCTTTCCTACTTCTTTTTGCCTGTTGATTCCCATATTTTTTTCTCCCTTTATCTAAAAGCTCTCTGACCTCGTCCCTTGGCCAGTTTCCTTTCCTTAGCATTTCTACTGCATATCTAACTGCAGGGGTTTGGGAGGAGCACTCCACCCAGCAAAATGCTGCGAACAAGCCAGTACAGCATTCAGGTGCAACATGCTGTTCCTAATGTGTGAGAACAGACACATCACCCTGACCAGCTATGTCCTGTAAATCACTTGCTGCAACAAAAAGTTCTTCCAAGTAAGCAGTTTTAGTGGGGTTTGTAATAACTTTATTGTAACACAAATTTGTGTTTACAAGAAAACTTGCCTCCCGAGCACTTGGCAGAAAGCAGCAGAAGCGGCATTACAAAAACACAAGTGAGAAGAAAGGTATTTCCCAGGAGAGAAGATTTCCATTCAAGATTGGAAACAGGATGGAAAGCGGCTGAAAAAGACACTTGGATTTCCAGTGCAGGGCAGTTTTCACTCCAGTGAAGACTGCTTGAGGTGAAACCAGGACAAAAGCACATCAACAAGAGCTGAAACCCAGAACACAGGCAAAAGTCTGCCGAGAGATGTTATGAACAGATGGAGAAACTTCAAGGAAAGCTGACTACACCAACAAGGTCATGTTTGGTGATGCACAGTGGGCACGAAGAAGCATTCTCCTTCCTCTGGCACCTGAATGGTCACCAAAGCACTGCAAGAAACACCAAGCACAGAGGAGAGTGGCATGAGTGATATCACAATGGAGGAGCACAGCCACCAGCATGCTGAGAACAGTGGCCTTGAACATGTGAACATGTTGGCAGGTAGAAGTGGGGAACAGTGAATGATAAACTTTGATGCAAAGATTCGGGCAGCAAATTACATCAGAAAATAAAACACAAATGAGCTGATTGGTGCTATTCCTTTGTCCCGAGGAAAGCAATTTTGTCAGCTACATTATCAAAAGGGAAGGAAGTAGCAATTCAGCTGGCAGAGACTGGCAGAGGCAGCAAAAAGAGCCTTCAAGGACAGTAAAACACTACTTGCATCCTTAGGTAAGAAACCATGACAAAACGACAGAGACAGTTCATAATAACTGACATTTTGCAACACCCTGGGGCTGCAAGCAAAAGAAGGCCTTGAAGGCAGGACACAGGTCATTAACTTAACAAGGGAGCTGCCTCCTCACAACAGCCCACAATGATGCTGGAACAAAATCTGCCTGGGACTTCATCTGCTGAGGTAATGAAGCTCAGGGAGTAATGGTAGAATAGCAAAATCCAGAAAAGTTGTAGGAAAAATTACACTGGGCACCACCACCTTGCACAGGAATGAGTGACAGCTCAGAATAGTAGGCTTTAAGTGTGGAGTGGGACAGCAATAAGGGGAGTCAAAAAGGATCAAAACAAAAGTCTGAATATAGCAAAACTCTTGTGACTCTCAGTTCCAACCCTAACTTCACACTGATGCAAAGAAACAAAAGCAATGCACAATAGCAGAACAGAAATAAAATCTAGTGTCCTTTCACCCTAAAGTTTTGCTTACCTACCCTCCTGCAGAGCCACAAGAGCTTTCCTGACTAGCAAGGAGTCTGCAATGGACAGCTCTGAGGCCATGCTTCACTCTGCTGACATGCAAAGTTAAAATGCCTTGCTTTCTGCCACAGTGCTAACATCCCAAACTAAAGGATGATTAGCTTAAAAACATGACCTACCTTTTCTAAAACTATTCAGCTATCCATGAAAGGGAATACATTCAGAAGTAACTGAATGATAAAAAACATTTTAAAAGTTTCTGTGCCTCCTCTCCACTTTGGTCGTTCACAAATATGATCCACATTGTGTGAGTATTCACCATGAAGATACACAAACATCAGAAAACATCTGATACCTTCACCATCCAGACAGTATAGAGCCCTCTCTGCTTAAAGATAACCTGTGCAATGTCCTCCACCTGGAGGCAAAACACAGGTTCCCAAACAGCCCAGTTCCAATGGCCCAAATGCCAGTTCCAAGAGCAAAACTCAAGTACTGGGCTTTCTCCTCCTCCTCTGTTTCAAACATCTTCCCATGAAAAGAGGATCCTGTTTGTTCCACAGGCTGTTGGTCCTGACACACTGTCTAACAGCTCCTTTTCTACCATAAGTTCAGCTTTAACACAGTGGTTGAGCAGAGCCCACAAAAGCTGCACATATCTGTATAACCTGTTGACAGAGGTTACAGGAGAGGGAAAAATATAATTATATGGAGACAATGGAGGGCAAAGTACTCCTGAAACCTGATTATCCATAATAAAAAAACAGAGAAATAAAACCAAAAGTATTCATCCAGTTAAACTTTTCTTCAAAAATATTACAGCACTCTTTTTTTCTTTTTCTCTCATCAGGGGACAGTGATGCATGTGTCTAGCATGGTAGGCTAGACAAATGCACACATCACAAAAGGAGCCTCAAGCTGCATCAAGAGGGAAGTTGCACAACAGTAACCGAGTGTCTTTCAAAATACAACCAAACTAAAAAGTGATCAGTATTTTCCAAGGAAGCTCATCTCACTCTATTTACCAGAAGATGAGGTGGATTATTTCTATTAGCTGATTCTGTTACCAAGAAGCAGCAATTCAAACTGTATTTCCTTCCTAGCCAAGCACTTTTAACACAGGGATTCTTTTAGATATAGGAAATTAGACCCTGCCAACACCACTCACAGCTGGAGTCACCTGATGACTCTTCCCATTCAAAGATCTCTGATGGATGTACTACAATGATTAGGTTCACAAGAACAGACAGAGAGGGGAGTAGGAAAGAAAACAGAAGCAACTCAGACAATAAGGCACTAAATCAATTACAGGATATGGTGAAAGACTTCACCAAAAGTTTTATTCAGGAGAAAAAAAAGGTCCCATCCACACAAAAAAAACAAAGAGGTTTTGTAGAGTTCAAAAACACATCTAATTTTGTAAGACTGACAAGTCTTACAGATAACTTTTGAAATAATACCTAAAAAACCACAGAGCACTAGTAAGCACTGCCAGAACAAACGCTGTCCAAGGGAGCAGCATCAATTACAGACTGGTAGGTAGAAAGCTTTCCAACAAAACCAGCTGCTCAGTCAGGAGAAAGTGTGCATCACCACCTGGATGATATTGCCAAGAAACACACAGATTCTGGGAGGAAGTGGTGGTTTCAATACAGCATCTTGATGAAACTATGTTTTCAGCAAGCCACAAAGAAAGCCTAATGGGTTATTTTAAGTATCTCCTGAATCTGGTACTGCAAGGCTTTGCTATTCAAAGCCGTCCCTCCAATTTTAAATGCACACACACATAACTGCACTGTAAAGAGCTGTGAGACACACACAAGACACAACCTAGCTAACTGCTCTAAGCATCCTTTTCTTCCCTCAGTCTTCTCTCCAGCCTTATTCTCTGTAAACTGATTTTACCTGTACAGGCAGCATCTCCCACAAGACTGGTCTTTTGGAAAAGTAACTAACAACAGAAAACAAAGATACCAAATGGCTCCCTTTCCCCAAAAACTCAGATCTTCAGCACACCCTGAAAGTTATGGCAAGTTTTTTTCTCTCTTGTGTGGGTGTATGTGCAAGGTCCGAGGCCCTAACACAATCCAGGGCATTTGCAAAGAGCCTGATACCACACTGAGTGGCTCCAGGGGATGTGCTGCGGCTACTGAACCTGACAGCAGCTGTGGACTGGAGTTCAAGCACTTTCCAAGAACATCTGCTGTGAATATTACTTTTCCCTGCCTGCTGTCTTCAGAGTCTCACTGGAAATCTTGCCTCAAGAACAGAACTTCAAGCTGCTACTTCAAAGTGTTCCAAAAATCCTTGTGCACTTACCTTTTTTATTTTACAGAGAAATAATACTGATAAGCTATTATATTAATGAGAGAAAATTAGGCATTTTCATGAAAAACAGCAATGCAGCAACAGCCATGCCATATGGTTTGCATTCCACGCCTGAATAAAGTGACCCTGTACAGACAGCCTCAGCTCTCTGATGCCCGAGTGTGATACAAACCAACTGAACATAAGAGGAAAATCTCCTTCATAACAAACTGCACCAGCCTAACAACAAATGCAAATTGCTGCTGAGTCACGCAAAGCAAGGCTCTGTGAATGCAAAAGTTGAAGTGAATAATGAAGAAATCAGAAAAGAGCTATCAAATTTTGTAAAAATCCACCCGAACTACAGGAACATAAGACATTGAAAAGCAACAGGCTTCTCATCTTTAAAAAGTCATATCTAAAAGGCTAATTGGTATTGGGACCACAAACACAGAATATGCCTAGCCTAGCTTGGACCCACATCTCCCTTTCACTCTATCCAGTGTGCTGAATATTATTATCTTTTTACTCTTACATCAAGCACAACAGGCCAGGAGGATTTATGCCTGCCACGTAAGCCCCAGGATGAACATTCCCTGTATCCCACATCCACAGGAAACAGCAGAGCAGGGCTGTACAGGGGCTTAGCCTATGGCTGGGGCAGGCAGGCTCTTGTTAACACAGGGGGATTTCTGGCAACCTGCTGCAAGTAAATATCTTAAAGCAAAGAAGTTTCCGAAGTTGCAGCTAAAAGCAAGTATAGCAGCAGAATTTCACAGGACAATTCCCAGTATCTTCATGCAGCAATCATCATCTCTCCTTAGGAAAAGGTAACATGGGATGAAATCTGCTTGCTCCTACATATCTCTGGTCTTTGCCTGCCTTTAGGGAAAGTGTTCAAGCTACAGGTCATCTTGTCTGCTAAATCTAGGCTCACTGGTGCTCTGAAGTGTAAAGCATTTTCATACTTTGGGCAGATAAAGGACAGCATCAGCCAACTACCTCTGCACCAAGACACATCGAGTGCTGTCTCTATGCAATATTTAGGGCTCTCAAATTAAGTTGCCAGTGTTGCAGAGCCAATAAAAGACAATGCAGAAGTCAGTGGTTGTCTCCTGGGCCATGATAATTGCAAAACAGGAACTCTTCCATGCAGCCTTAGTAGTGCAAACTCGAAAGTGCTCTGGGATCTTCTGGACTGAACCATGTTATTTAAGCATCAGCCAGTCAGTAGGAACAACCACAGCTTAACTTTTCAGCAACTTTCAACCAGACATCAGACATCTGCCTATATCATGGAGAAACGGAGGAGGTAAGAGATGCTGCAAGGGTTCATTTCAAGACACTCTACATACCAGAAGCAGCAGAACAAAACTGGAGGGTAAAATCCACCTGATGTCCTCTTCCACGGATACTCTGCAATGTGCCAGGAGGTACTGAAACTATTACAGATACACATGGCCCGACAGACTGCAAACTGAGCACTATCGTCCATGGCAGCACAAGTGACAAGTGAACTGAGGCAGATGGCTACCACCCACACTCTGCTTCCCCAGCTGCTCACCAGCCTGGGCAGCCAAGATGGGAACTGTCCCACCATCTCCAAGCCTGGCTGTGTGCCAGGACACTTCCTGCACGCTTCACATCACTCAGGATGTCTGTCCTGCGAGGAGCCACCACCAACCTGTGACTGCCTGGGAGCTGGGTGCTCAGTTCTCACTCCAGCTGTTTCTCTAATTACATTAAACACGCAGAATTCAGTTGCAGCTGCTCAGGCTGCTTCCAAAAGGACTCTCCTTTTAATTAAAAATTTGCTATTAAAAAGCATTAAATTGTGTAATGCAAATAATCCTCTAGAAATCATCTGTCCCAGCAGCTAATGCCCAGCTTTGTCAGAGCAGTAACCAGCAGCAGCAGGACAGTTAGCTAACAGGACACAGAGGGCTGCTGCTCCCCAGCCCCCCAGAAACGTGCTCTCCTTCTCTGCTCTCCCAAATCTGACACAGCGAGGTCAGGGTACACTGGACATATACCAGCCTGCTGTAAACTCCCCAGGCACACAGCATTTCACACCAACTGCAGTTCCAAAGCTTTGGAAAATAGAAGAGAAGGAGGATTTGTTAACACTCTGCTCAGGTTCAGGCAGAACCAAGCTCCTGCATGCTCTGCAAAGAAAGGCAAGGAACAGTGCTAAGGAAGCACGAAAAGGCCCACAAGCACAAAGGTGGGTTTCCTGTCCCCCTCACCATTGTTCTTACTGTAATCTTTTTAACTCTCCAGCCCTAAAAAATGAGGCTAAGGTAGTGCCCAGTTGGGAAATTCCCTTACGCACAGAAATTCACAGTCTAGAAAGGAGCTGCAGGGAGAACAGTACCTTTCCTGTTAAGAAATCTGTCTTTTTGCAGAAGTAAAATGCAAAAGTAAAAAAGAAAAAAAAACCCCACAAAATATTTTTAAAAAACATTTCAGTGCCAACTAAATGCTATTTTTCCTTTGATTTTATAATGTCTGTATTGAAAAGCTGAAGTTCAGCACATGACACACAACATCTAGAATGTCCTACTTAAACACTAGATGAGCCAAAAGAGTGCATTCACAGGAATATTTCCTGCTCTCCTGATAACAGTGCAATCACGACCATCCAGAATTGCTATAATTTCCTATTAGCTACATAGCAGATAAGCAAAGTACTTCTGATAACCACTAGTATTATATGAGAACTTTTTCTAAAAACACACAAAATAGTAACAAGCCAACTTCACTGGTGTCTCAAAGAAAATAAGCAGAGAACACCCACTTCATTAAAATTAATAAAATACAGATAGCAGCTACAACAAATTTTAGCTCTCTCATACAATGCTCTCGATCTCGGCATTTCTGCCATCAGGGATGAATCCATGCAGGCAGGTGCTCTGCCTGCCATCCCCAAACCTTGCTGTGTGAACCTGCTGTTCTCAGCAGTGCCTCGCATTGCCCGGGACAGCCACGAGCCCTCGGCACGGACGCAGGCTCTGCTCCAAAGGCCGCCTGTCGCCTGCAGGATTTGACCGGAGTGCAGCCACCCCCTGCTCCCATCAGGCCTCGGGCAGAGGGAGCCCAGAGGAGGCTCTCTCCATTCCTCAGTGTGGGGGGGAAGGCAGAAAGTAGGGGAATCCTCCTCTGATTTTTGCAGTACCTTTGAGTGCACAGAATCTGGCCCTTATCCCACTATTTATTTTTTTAAGGGATTGCTTGCATACAGATAAATCTCACAGCTATATAGATGAATAATGAATCCAAATATGTCTCTAGTACAGACCAGAGAGGCATACAGAATAAATATACCCCATGGCAAGGAAAAAAATGCAATTATTACTCTATTCCCAAATTGAGATGGATTATGGAGAAATGGTTTTCTTAAAACCAGAGGAAAAGCTACAGGAAGAGGCATCAGTAAAAGAAGAAAATATGCAGATATAAATAATAGTGAAATAATTAACTGTGAAAATCAGAATGAGAAATGAAAAGGTGGACTGCCTGGGGTTTTGGAGAGCATTCCATCAGGCAAACATGCATGGGCACTCACCTAAATCTCTAACAGTACAGAGACCAGAAATAACAAATGGTAACTTGCAGCTCAAAGGCTCAAACTTTGTAGCAGGAACTCACTTCAGCTGATAGTCTGAAAGATTTTGGAGTGTTTGTTGGCGTTTTTTTTTCCCCTTTTGGCAGGGTAGGAGGAGAGCAGGTTAAAGGTATAAGTCCAAGAATATTATTGTTTGACCTCTTAGGAAGCTCAGCAACTTGCTGTCCTCTCAGACAGTCCCATGACACTTCCAAGGAAAAGCTGCTCAGTAAATGGAAGTCTCAAAGCATAACTCTTATTACAAGGTCGCTTTTCCCTCTACTCCACCTTCCCCATACCATCCTCTCTGCACCAGAAACAGTCCCTCAGCAACCGAAATCGCAGGGCAGCAGATTTAAACAGCCTGCCATGCATGGGAGCATGCCACTTGGATACCACTGACTATCCATAGGGCAGCAATCATGGCCAAAACACTGGAGAATCCCCTGTATTTTAACTATTCTTTGCACATTACATCCTTTCTGTCCCAAATGCAAAGGCAGTCTGGATGCCTGCAGCCAAATGAAAACAAGGAAATCTGCTGTTTACAGCAAAACACAGCCTACAGTTTTTTTCTTGTTCACTAAGGAAGCAATTCAAATCTCTTGTTAAGGAAAAGGTGCTAAGAAAACATTGCAAATGGCAGCAGGGAGGAAATACTGAAGGCTTTGTAATCAAGACTAATATGTTAAAATGAGGAACGAGTGAACCTGAAGTTGTGCCTGATACCACCAAGACAACAAATCCACTATTACGTCTGCAGACGAGATCCACACACCCTGTTCTGTTTCCCACAAAGGTTCACTATGAGCATTGTGGGATAATCCAGCTGGGCTGGACACAGAAGCACAGCATCCTTCTTTCTGTCTTTGAGGTTACACCTCAGCTGTAACCATCATTTAAAGGCACACAAACTGGAGCCCTTTTCTTATACACATCCATCAAAATCACTCCTACAACTCAGAGGCAGCAAGAGGACAGACCACTTGTCAAAGGAAATAAAACTCAACTGGGTCAAAAGAAATTCTTCTAATTCACAGGAGATTTCTATACCATTTTCTCCCCATTTTAAATAAGGGCATGCCCAAAATTGTGGTTTTGTCCTGAGAAAAACCAATGGATAGAAGTTAAAATAAGAAGAATTCAGGTGCAAGCATATTTTGGAGAAGTCTGAAGTGGGAAAAACCTGAAAAAGCAATAATTCTGATAGATGCTGAGGACAGCATTTCACCACTGCTATAAATTCCCTCAAAGAAATTAACTCTGAAGCATTCAGCAGAGGATACAAAGGCAGAAATCAGAAAAATATTTTGGCTCTGGCTCTTGGGCTACTACCAACCTCTCTTAAAATATGTGTTTTTATTATTCTAGACCTAAGTGCATGCAGTTCTTCACAGCAATGGGCTGCCATGAGCTGGGGCACAATGACCAACCAGAAGTGCTCAGTTCCAACTATGAACAAAAGATATTCAAGAACTTCTCTTGAACAGTTAGATTAAAAATACCTAAGAAAAAAATACAGATCAAGTGGTGACAAATCCAGAAAAGAAGTCTATATTTAGACTGCCATAACAAAGAAATTTTAGGAGAAGGGCAGCACCTAACAACACAGTGGACAAAATCCACACAGAGGAGACTTCTGCTCTGCACACTGAACAAGTCACAGCCCTACCTTTGTAGGAGAATGCTAGAAAAGACTTTTCAAAACTGAATGATGATTTTGATTGAATTTTGCATCATTATTGCTTTGGGAAATAAGACAGGAAAGGTCATGTTTAACATGTTTCTGAACTTCATATCTGCACTGAACAAACCTGCAGGAAGATTCTAGGGTTCCCAGCTCTGTTACTGCTTTAAACCTTTGATGGATAGCAGGAAGCATGGAGAAAAAAATTAATGTTTCACAAGACAGTGTCTGTAGTGGATGAACTACAGGACTTAAAAAGCAAATTCAGATTTTCAGACTGACTAAAGTTTTCAACTAAGCAGAAGACCAAAAGAGCTGTTCCTGTAAGCAGGAGCTGATATTCAAGACATTGTAAGTTTAGCTCTGATCTTAGCAATTGCACAGTTTTCAGTGGCACAACCAGCAAAGCATCTGCAAATGAAGGGTCAGGGCTATGAGTGTTCTTGTAGAACTCTGCCTCTTTCCAGCAAATCAGGAATTAAGGGGGAAGCAGCTGTATCGTTCTCTTCTACATTTTCACAAATACATCCATGTCCAATGTCTCAAGATCTACATGTAAGTGAATCACTGGAACGCTAAGTTGCTCTAGAAGTGGAATTTCCCACAGAGCCATAACTCTTGCCAACTTCCACAGGCACTTTATCTCTTTATGGACAGTGGGATTTTAATGATTTTGTCTTCTGCCTCTTCTATACATCCATATCCTCAGTAATGGGTGCCTTTTTTGAAAAGAACAGATCACTGACTGATCTCTGTCCAATTCCGCTGTGTTTGATGACCACGGCTGGCAAATGTCTCTCTGGGCGAGAATGCAAAGTTCTCTAGGAGTTGTCAGAAGGAGAAAGAACAAACTGAAATTTAGGGAAGAAGTCCTTACTCTAGTGAAGTCTGACCAGCTATAATGACACATTCCATATCATACATACCAGCAGATGGAAATCAGAAGAAAATTGCCTCAAGTCAACTTTCTTTTGTCCAGACAAAAAAACCCCCTTATTGCAACACCAAGCTTTTAGAAGGATTACTCCACTGTGATTACCTTGGCCATAATGTGCATCTAAAGACAAGCCAAACACCCAGCTACAGAGCCAAAGCCTGTAATTACAGCTGATATTTGATGAAGGCATGCTATGATAACTCAGAAAGCAGTCATTAAAAAAAAAGCAACAGCAAATGGAAATATCACTTCTACTTTGTATCTAGAGAAGTCTTTGTTTTATCAGAGTAGCAGCGTTATGGTCAGTGCATTGCAGTTCAGAATCAACTGTCCTGCAGTAAATGCATAAGACCACAGATTCAACAACAGGCTTGCTTTATAGCCTGTGTACAGGCAAGAGGGAAAAGCAGCCTGCCTCACAGAGTTCTAACTTTCAGTCTTCTGCCCCAGACTCGCTACAGGCTCAGGCCCCAGTCGATTTGCTGCAACACAGTTTGCAACAAAAAAAGTAACAATGAAAGTTGGAATTGAAAACAAGTGCAAAAGCTGCAGGATTCTTTTCAGTTTGTGCAGTGTTACTCACATAGCTCACACTGAGGCATCACACCAAGTGTGCAACACACCCAAAAGAGTTTACAACATGGAATGCCAGTAACTTGGTGATTACTAACTGCTAATACACATTTTGAGGAAAATCCCCCACTATATCAGAACACGTTTCCCTTCTATGACAAAATAACAAGTCCAAGGAACACGGAAGCAGCAATGCATGTAGCATCTGGACTTCAGCAAGGCTTATGACAGCATCGTACATGCTCTTTCCACAAGCAATTAAGAAAAAAATGTGTATTCAAAACTAGCTGACAACAGTGTATACAACTCACTGAAAAAACCTCAAAATTGATCACTGTCAAACTGGAACAATGTATCAAGTGACATCTTCAAGAGTTTGACTGGAGTCCAATAGTATTCAACAGTGTTATTAACTAGGTACATGATTCAATATACGGCATTGTTATCAAAGATCATGTTCCTGTGGGAGCTGAAACCCTTTTACACTATCAGAGGATAAATCAAGGGGCAAACCCCCAGACTGAATTTCTTCTTTTTTCTGCCTTTATTAAAAAAGACAAAGTTAATATACAGTCAGTTCAATAGGGATCCTCATTTGTACAAGAAAAAAAAAATTATTTGCTTGCCAGGAGTTGTGCAGAAACTAGTCTGGACCAATAGTGTGTCAAAAAACAAATGTGTGTCAACAATATATTTAAATGAAAAGCTTCAAAGGTTGATGTACAAAACAAACATCTTTGGTAGGACAGGTGAAGCAATTCTTTCCCCTCTGGACAGCACTGACATGACCTCAGTCATGTCCAGTTTTGGGCATCACATTTGTAGAAAGATATGAAGCAACTGGAGAGAGTCCAGAGGAGGAGGAGGGGGAAAAGGAAAAAAAAGGGACTGGAGGTCTAGAAAACATGACATATGAGAAAAGATTGAAAGAACTGGGTTTGTTTAGTCTGAAGAAAAAGACTAAAAAGAGACATGATAACAGTCTTCAAATATGTAAAAGATTGCTACAAGAAAGAAAAACTACTTTCCCTAGATACTCCAGATAGAACTAGAAACAACAAGCTAAGAGAAAGGCAAATTATGTTTTTAATGTTTAACTGAGAGAAAAATGAAACATTTGAAAGACTGCCACCAGGGGCTGTGAAAGGATTAAAGGTTTTTAAGTACAAACATGCCTGGAACCAGCCGGGTATAAAAGATTTTCACAGGACTGCTGAATGAACCATACAAGTTCTTGAGGTCTTATTCAATGCACTTTGTTTCTGTGTTGTAGGTATAAAAATTAATTCCCTTATTTTTATTTGTAAACACTCATTGAGTTTACAATGACTAGTTCCTTTTCTTAAAAGAAAAACTGTTCTTTCTAGGAAGATAAGAAATTCTCTGTAATTCAAGGGACCACTGACATTCCCCCAAACCGTCCTTTCCAAACCACAACAGAACAGGAGACAAGCACTGCCACTCATTACAACTGTAAAATTGAACCAGGAATGTGATATATTTTTCTATTCATGCTGTTTACTTATAAAAGTGGTTTTCCTCTTGTGTATAAGATTTACTCTGTGAGAGGTTTGGAAAGAAAAGATGCAAGAAATTATAAAAAGGAGAGATTATGGAAGTGGAGTTAAGGTCAAAATATAAAGTGACATCACCTACTAAACTAAGTATAGCAAGTCTTACAGGCAAATGAAGTGCAACAACTAGAGTTTTAGTCAGTCTGAAAACTGCCGAGCAATAAATTTACTGGCTAATATATTCATCAGTGCAAATTACTGAAGAAGCTGGCCCCTGGTCCTCTCAAGTCATACCTACACCACAACTACTCAGATGCAAGAAAGCTCTTTCTGATTAAAAGCTGCTGCTAAGGAACTTTGTGTTAGGTCAGGTCCTGAGCTTGTGGAAACTGCCTGTTCATCACACATGGAATAGAGTACAGATGCCAGTCCATGGGGTACACTCCAAGGCACCTTTCCTCTCGCAGGCCTTCAGAGGACAGGAGCAAATGATTACAAAGCTGAAAGTCAGAAGACCAGAGAGATGCCCTTAAAGTATTATCTCCACTGACTGATTTATGCAAAAGTAATACAAAATAATACATCATAGTCTCCCTAGGAACGGATATTTAACTGTGGTTTGGTTAAAAGCGGCAGTTTGGTATTTCTTAATGTTTTCTTAAATAAATTAGCTCAAATCAGATTGTAGCTAGGATCCTAGAGGCTTTATTTATTTTAAAAAGCTAAAACGGGGATTATTAATGGTTCAAGCTTCCATAGTGCTTTGGAACTAGATAAAAATCTATGCCTTCTCTCTACATTTCAGTAAATAAGGTAGGTTTTTTATGTTGTGCCTTATTTTGCCTCCCTCTTTATTTTTAGACAAACTATTCCCTTTGCTCCAGTACTCTTTTGTTTTCCCCTCTTCAATATAGGCAATTCAGTCTTGGTCCCTTGTTTTCAGAGTAAGTGGCCACTGCAATGAGAGGAGTTGAAGTATTAGCCCACCCCCTTTATGTTCGGGCTTGTCTCTAAATACAGCATTTAAATTGACATGCCAGTAAGGGCGAAGGAGAACAAACAGAGTTTGGATGTGGGGAAAACAAACACAACACCTCACTTCCATTGCAGAATGTCAGATGAGCAGACAAGAGTCATGCCTCACCCGAAGAGCAGGGACAGCTCTGCAGGGGTGAGCAGGTGGGAACATGGCTCTCTGGTGAACGTCTGGGGCAGGATGCTAAGGCATGGGACAGGTGGGACGCAGAATTTGTCAGAGAGATAAATTATTGAGGTGATTTCAACAGACAACTTTGACGAGCTGTTGTAAACATTCAGAATACATCTGTTCTCTTACAGCATGCTAGCTGAGATGCATTGCTACTCTTGTCTCACCCCTACCCCTCCGAGCCCAAGGAAATTTACCAATATTTGGATGCTTTAGAAGTCGGCAAATTCGAGCTTCACGTTCCAGTTTCTGGTGATCTGAAAGAGAATACGAAACAAGAGATTAGGCACCACAGCTATGAATTACACTCTTGCTCATGTTCAAAAGAGAGAGGAACACAGTGACCCAGCAGACATCCCGAAGGCTGAGAACTGCTGGAACATGTCCGTCTCCTAAAACTTCACAGGCATTTCAGGAGAGGGCTACGCAGCTGAGGCTGCACAAGCCCTGCTGCTCACACTACAGAGCCAGCACTAAACTGGCATTGCACCATTTGATTCAACGTGAGTAGCTGCAGAATGAAAGGCACCACTCTTCCATCAGCTTCTCAAATATGCAAAGCCACTTCCAGTGAGACCCCTTCTGGGAGGTATTCGTTCTCCAAGGCTGGAGAGTTGAAGGAAAAGTCTCAGAAGAAATAACACAGATGAAATGGGAAAAGGAACTGCTTCCACTCCAAAGAAACACTACAAAAGAAGGGCAGAGTAGGAGGGACAAATACACAGCTCCTGCTAGTGCACAGCCATCACATGAAGTAGAGCACTCTGCCAGCTTCAGTGAACTGTAAAGGTAACCATACTTCAGTACCCATGGACAGACTCGCTGGTGAAATGCTGATCACGCACTTAGAAATCTCCAGGCAAGAAGTTCTGCTCAAATGCTAAGTATGCTTATTCCAGCCCAAAGGCAACATCAGTTCAAGCACGACATTCATCTGGATTAAAGAAAAATATCAAGGAGGCTAAAAAATGGTTTCTCTTCCCATGTGTGAGTTCAAGAAAAGGAGAAGGACTTAGAACAACTCTGCCTTTCTCAGCCAAGAAGCAGGGGGCTTTTTAAGCCACTGAGACTTTTCACTACAGCAGTGGTTGACTGAATTTACACTACAACAACCCCATCTTTTCCTGTGAAATGCTCACACTGGACAAGCACAGATTAGTTGAAAGGAACTGAGGGAGAAAAAATCTTTTAGGCAGCCCTGGCAGCTGCCAAAATCTTCGACTTTTGTGGATGCAGATGCCTAGAACAAGACAAGTAAGAATGCCCAGTCCTTGGACTTCCCATTCCAGCCATCTAAGGAACATAGCAAAGGGAAGTAGGAGTCCCTGCCCACTCTTGACATTTCCTCTCTAGCAGATCTTCAGCACAGGTGTGACTCTGTATCCCTGTGACACACAGACCTTCACAGGAGTAAGCAGCACCCTTGGCTGGTTGGACTACTCAGCAGATCACTGGTAGGAATGCAGCACCCTTTGATTTATAGGAATCCTACTGGAGATCCACTTCAAGAAAGCTGCACTGCACTACTCTGCCTGAAAATTGCCTGTTCAGCTCCTTGGTCTCTGCAGCACCTTCCCTTCTCTCTGTAAAGGAGGCTTTGGGCAATTGTTCTCTTCCCCATGAGCAGAAGACAGAGACTGAGCCAAATCTCAGCACAAAACACTTTTCTCTCGCAGGCTGGGAATAGAAGCTCAGGGCATTGCACGATTCCTGTCTTCTTTTCCACTGCTGAACTATAGAAAATGTCCCAATTAATACATTATAGGGCTGAGATGTGCTTACATCCTCATCTGCTATTGTTCAGGGATGGGGGAAGGTAAATTACTCCTTTCATCTTTCCTTCTTTCTCAGTCCTGGAAATTATTGTTGTTGTTGCATATATTTTAGAGTTCTGTGCCAGAGCCACTCTCCAATAAAATACCAGGCAGCAAGAAAGCCTGGAGAGCTTCCATGCTCCTGCGGCCTTGGTGCAGTGCAAGCACTTTCTCACCTGCATTGGTTGGGAAGGGTGGGGGTGTCTTTGCTTCCCTTTTAGCAGCATCTCTCACAAATGAAGTTTTGCAGAACACAGTAGCAAAGTAACAGACAGTGCTACACACTCTGCACTCAGGATAGATTCTCACAGCGGGACAACAGTTCAAGATAAATATCCACAGCCTGCTTGCATGCTTTGGCCTTGCAAATTCCCCACTTTCCCTCCCAGCTCTACTTGGAACTCCTACAGAAGGGGATCCTTCATCTACCCAGATCACGTTGCCCTCGTGCACAGCTATACTTGCTGAGAATCTGTTCCCAAGTACAAGGACACAGAGAAGCAGGCAGCAAAAACAGCTGAGCAAAGGGGGAAGAAGAGGCAAGAGCTCACCACGTGCTATTCAGCTCCCAAGTCCTGACAGTCAGGACAGACAGCTGACAGGAGCAAGGCTCAAACAAAATGACATAACCATCAAAATGCCATGGGAGATGTAAATCAAGAGCAATTGCTCCCCTGAAATCCTACACCATCGTGCAGAGGGAGGGGAGCTGGCAGGGCAGCTAGTGTTCATGGGCACCAGCCACACCAGAACTTGTGACAAGAGGTCACCACCCCACACTCCATCCCTCCAGCACCACACAGCCTGGCTGAAGACCAGAGGAGGAGTACAGCACTCCGGTCACAAGGTACAGGAAACTATTTCTGGTCGGGGGGAAAGCATACCACACTCTTCTGTCTCCAGGGCAACAAAACAGGCCAACTCAAGCACAACTCACAGAGAAAAAGCACACTCCTGCCCTGGGAGCACCAGCCCGCAGCAGTCAGCCGCCACAACTGAGAGCAGTGAAAGGTCAGGCTGGGCGGGTTTCCCGCCGCGAGTCCTAGAGGATCACAGCTCCCGTTCCTGCAGGATCACTCGTCCTGCTCCAGGCAGCACCAGCACACGGCCCAACCAGTGACTTGATAAACGCTCCCCCCCATCCCCAAAGGTCTTCATCACCTGGTGGCCTTTGGCACAGTGTAAACATTTGACTCTTATCAAATCAGCACCAGAGTCAACTCAGTACTTATGGGGAACAACCTGGTACCCAAACGCATAAGGAATAAAAACAGAACCTCAATTTTCTACCTTACTATTGTCTAACAAAAGTTTATTCCCAGTAGGAGACAAAAATATCCAAAATGTTTGAGTCCATAGAGCAGTGAATGGGTTGGCTTTAACATTTTTCTCATACAGGGTCTGTCTGAACTTTAAAATGCAAAGTAATCTTAACTGTATTAAAATAACAATTAAAAGATCCCTTCCTTACCTAGAGCTTGCAAAGAAATAACTTCTCCTCCTTCTGCCCTAAAGATAAAACTTATTTCTGCAGGTCATTTGTGGAGCGGAGGTGTTTTTTCCTAATGCACAGTGGAACCATACCTCATAGCTAACAGGAGCACAACAACACATCTGACCTACCTTACAGGATTCTAGGCCTGGGACATTGGGCCTATTTCCCACCTTTCACAAAACTGTGAAATTCAACCAGTCATTTCCATAATCTGCCTAAAAAAAAGTATACCCTTTAGAAAACATAAGGGTTCACATTCAAGAATACAAGTGATAAATAAATTCATACACCCACAGAAATTACTGCAAAAGTTAGCTATCCTTCCTGTTAAAATTTGGCACTGCTGTTCCAAGTCTGAATTCATCTACCTCCTGCTTCCAAATATTGGATTTCATTAAGCTCTTTTCCTGCTACGTTACAGAGCTGTCTAGCCCTGAACAATAGCTGATGCTTAAAACTTAAGTACAGGATATTACAAACACTCATCTAATATTCATTTACTGTTTTCCAGCCAAAAAAAAAAAGAATCTTGCTATTTGGAAAATTATTCTATCTGCAGTCTGAAGCAATGAGTATCTACACAGACAGGAAAGTGCAGTCTATGTATCTCTTTTGTAGCAAAACTTAAAATGTAAATGCTTAAGAAGATGGTGCTTAAAAAAAAAAGAGAAAACTTACTTGTGTTTGATACACAAACTAAAGTGTGAATATCTATTTCTCTTTTTCAGTCCTTTACATAGTATGATTTTTCTATCTCTGTTCAGCATGTAAACCCACACTTAAGTACCTTTAACATCATTGCTCTGCAAACCTAGCACTGTCATTTTAGTGACATTACTGCTGGGTTTCTCTAGAACATACCTGATGAGAAAATGTTTTTTAAAAGAACTGGGATCTCTTTGGGGTGGCTTTTGATTTACTTAAATAGAAAACAAGAATGGCTGTGTTAGCATCATTTGTAAGAGTTAAGGGCCTATAAAAATGGAACTGCTCCATTTCACACAAACATGCAGTTCACTCACTGAAGCAGGACTCTTCATGAACAATGGATGGACAGAAATGGCTGTGCACAATTAGTAAAGTCATGGCTGTAAGAAACTCTAACTGGGAAGGCTGAAACAACAACCCTACCTGAGTACAAAAGATAGCAGACCAAAACCATCATAGTTTGTCCTGATTTTACACAATGCATCAAACTTCAGCAGATACACAGGATAACTTGATGCAAAAGAACGATATACCCAACAGAAATAAAATTCTAATAGCAGATAACTTCACAAACACCTGGCAATCTCCAGCAGAGTGTAGAATATGACTGGTTTTATTCTGATGCACATTTCTTACTCTCTACTAAGAAAATAATTTTATTGTATGACCAGTTCTGTCTGATATCCCAAGGATGAGGTGGCAGAGACAGCTGAATAACATGAGACCCATTTTCTAGGCTCCACTTTTCTCCAGGGAAATAGTTCCCAGTTTTCTACTCTAGCCACTACATGCATGACTGCTTTGCAGGAGGTTCATCGTCACCAGGTCTTACTCCTCCAAGGGTACCCAAGACCTGGAGAACATTTTCAGATACAGACAGGGTAGAGGATATCTACAAATGCCAGTAGTCTAGAGCTGCCAAGTGAGAACATTTACATAGCAACAACAACAACAAAAAGATGAAGAAAAAGTTCAGTGTGCCTAATCAGCCTGCTAGGAAGCTGTCTGAGGAGAAAGAGCAGGCAGGAAAGCCCAGAGAAACCTGTCTGCATGGAGCCGAGGCATGCTTGTGAGAGGCAGAGCCTGGAGAACAACACCTACCACAAACCCAAAAAGGAGATCAGTCCCAAGCAGGCGGGGTGAGGGCCAAACCCGAGCCAGAGAGCAGGAGGAGCTGGTTAGGTGTCAGGTGCCAACACTGCCACCCTGCACTGGCAACACAGCACAAGATCCTCCTGACTTCAGACAGAGCTGTGATACCCTGAGTGACTCCTGCTCCCAGAGATGCACAGAGGGCTTCTCTTTCAGCTATGGGCAGCTGCCGCATGAACATGCTCTCCAGCCACAGCTTTGCCATAAGCTCCACAAAGGATCACTGGCCAGGGAGGCTGAAAAAGAAGTGCCTTTTTTGAATCCCATCCCCCTCCACCTGCCCAAGGAACACTCAAATTTATTTATTGCTTTAGGAAACAAATGTGAGCAAAAGAACACCTGTTTCAGGCTATTCCCTCTTTTGGCAAGAGGAAGTAGAAATAAGCATTAAAAACTAATTTAAATACTGGACAAAACAATTATTGACATAAATTAAGATTTATCAGTAAAAGTGATTAATTTCACACTGACCAGAAAACAAGGTGTAAAAACTTAATTCCAACATACTTTCTTCAACAAGCATTAGAAACACAGTACTGTTTCAAAATGGTTCCCTGTGCAAAGCACTACTGCAGCATTTACCTACTGCAGCATTTACTGGCTTACTTTACCAAACCATAGTGTGCTGGTTATATATATATATATACTGAGGTCTTGTGGCTAAAGCTTACTCTTTATTTAGTACACCTGCCTTAAGATAGGAAAAAGATAAAGGAGCAGGGGATAATATTTAGCAGCCTAAATTTTAGCCACTTTAGTGGAAAGACAGATTTTTCCTAAAGCAGAAAAAAGAAGCATCAAGAAAACTAACATTTAGATGTGAGTTCTGTGATAAGAATCTATGTCATGAAGAAAAAAAACAGTGTTCCTCCCTTTACAAATGCATAATCTTCCTATTCTCAACTGGAATACACAATCTGGCTGCTCAATACTGCAGCCCACCTGTCTTTGTCCTGCATTAGGACCATGCTCTGTCCTTACTGTTAAGGGAAGATTACAACTACCATTCCTGTGGGAATACATTCTAGATTACATTTCTGAGAATGGGAAGAGTCCGGAAGAAGAATCAAACTCAAAGCAATAAATTCTGTTTGATTGCTGTCATCATGCCAATTCCGGGAGATAGTCAATTGGTGCCAGCTGCTAAGATATCATTTGAGTTACTTCAAGACAGAAATCGAATTTACATCAAATACATGTTGTAGTGTGAGACTAGTCTGAACCTTCAGGTTCCTTCATGCTTGTTTAAATTTAAACTTCCTCTATGAGACATTCCCAGCAAAAGATAGTTAGCTTCCTCATCCTGCACTTCAAGACACAGACTTCTCCCCATATTCTCTCATTTTTTTCCAGCAAGTCTGTACTACAGAACAACTGACATATCTCAGCATTTGCAACAGGGTAGCAGAGTACATTATGCCATACCAAACCACCACCTCAAACAGAGATACCAGCAAGTCTTAGACTGACACCACTTCCCCATCTGCAGAATTAGTAGAAAAAGAAGATAAAAAATCATCCTAGGCCTTAGGAATGACCAGAGGCTCCTATCGATTCAGTATATCCTTTCTGACAAGAGCTAAGAGCAGATGCCTAAGAAAAAATGCAAAGAAAATAAGCATATAATGACCCCTTCCTCTCTCCTTTCCATTTCAGTGTTTCACACTGCCATTTCAAAGACCAGCTAAAATTAGTAAATCTGTAGCAGCATACTACTGCCATTGCAGGCAACAACAGCACCTCCAGCACCTCTGCGGTAGCAACTGTGCAAAAGTCACGAAGTCACCGAGGGGAACACATGTCTGGAGCCAGTACAGGAGGATGAAAGAGCCAAGCTCCCACTTGGCTCTTTCATCCTCATGTACTGGCTCTCACTTTTCTCAATCAGTGAAAGCTAGAGAAACAAGACAGTGGCAAAATCCTCATCTCATGCCTTCAGCTACAGACAGAAGGAGGAGGTTCAAGTGCCAACATGACACAATAAACAAATATAAGATTTCTTTCCAGAAATGCCAGCAAACATATTTTCTGAAAGCCTTTCCTCCAGTAAAACCACTAACATCAACACCTTGTAACAGCCTTTTCCAATGCTTTCACAACTTCCCAGAAACAAACAACTCCATGCGTAAAAGTGTAATACGACCCCTAACAGTACACATACACACGGATCTTAAAGACAACCTAAAGTCCCTTGCTCACAGGCTCTGTTTACACACACCAGTATCTGTGAACCCCTTGGTATTACTGTACTGGGAAACCAAAACAAACAAATTAAAAGAAACAACCTATATAAACTTAGCACAGTCTCCACTTTTCAAAGTCTAAAGTGGACTTTTTTTTCTAAAGTCCACTTTAGACTTTGAACACTACAGAGTAGAAATAAGGATGGTTTAAGTAATTCTATCCGTATCTCAAGTAAGCACCCTGAAGAGTGGGCCAAGAAAATTTATTCTCTTTTACTGCACTTCATTACCCTGTACTTACCTTGCAAAGATAATCTGACTGAAGGCAGATATTAATATGTATGCAACAGTGGCAAAAGCAAGAAAGCTATTAAAAATACCTAGAAGAGAGGAATCTTTTAAAAAAAGTCATAGTGTGCACCTTTGACACTGCACTTTCTACACCTGGTGTCACTCAAAGCTGCCTTTTCTATTCACATGTGCATTTCTCAGTTTATCAGCTAACAACCTGTCCAAAATTTTTCTTTGAATTATCCATCAGGTAGACCTGCTAAGAGAAAAAGAATTCCTATCCACTTGCTTTCAACAGGAATACATACCCTGAATACTGTACACCTTATAAAGCAAACCAGCAGCACATCGATGCTCACGTTAAGAGGAAGTGGGGAGCTTGGGCTCTCACAGCCACCACCAACTTTCCAGGAACTTCAAGAATCAAAGGAGGTCAAATCAGTGAATCAGCACAGGCTCACTGCTACAGGTGAGAGTGATCTCTGTCACAATTAATGTTGTGAGCAGATTAAGTGTGCTCAAGCCTAACATGCCATTCTTTGTCTACAAAGGCACAGATAAAGCCATATTGTGTGTTTCACTATCTCAGAGAGAATGATAACCATTCGCTTAGGTTCTTGCCTGCAGAAGATCCCACAGTTTGACCAAAACCAGCACTGCAAAGCAACATGAAATACAGCTGCACAGGCATTCAGGAAGGGGAAGGAGCAAGCACCCCCTGCCATCCACTGCAGACATAGTCCTTGGCTTCAAACTTGAGATAAACTCAGAATACGGGCAAGGGAACTCCTTCTGACCTTTCTACAGCATTTTGTAAACCCCTCCATGGGACATCGCTCCACAACATACACTGCCCCCTCCCCACTAGTCACAGGCTCCTGCAGTCCTGCTCTTCGGGCTGTTTTAAAAGCTTTACTGTTCCCAGTCTTACTCAGCAAAGTGCAATGGAGCCAAGTAGAGCCCAGTGGACTCAGCTGAAAGCCCTGGTGTCAGTGCAGCCACTGACAAATGAGCCAGCAGCATGACTGCATTAGGAGAGTGGAGGATATCTACCTACAGAACAACTGACAGAAGCCGAAGCACCACTGAGGCCCCAGTCAGAGTATTCAATAAAATCTGAAATGACATACATGTCATCTCATGCACAAGCCCTGTTTGTGGTCCACATTTCTCAGGGCATATCAGTCTCTCTTGCTGGCAAGATAAACATCTCTCCATTTCCCCAGTCATCTTTCCCATGCCGCCAGTGGGATATACAAGGCCTGCGCCAACTCTGCTTTCTTCTGCTTCACTATTATCTACTTTTCCCATCAAATATTTACTTTAGTTGCTAAAAACCAATGAGGAATTTCCAAGAGCCTCTGACTTGAATTTCATTCCTCCTCTTTTTCCCTGCTAACCATCAGTTTATTTCATGTCAACATGATGGAGGCAAGTCATAGAAGGAAGTACCCTTCCAGAGTTGGTGGTGAATGGGTAGGAAGGAAACATTTCAGCTCAGAGTTTGCCTACAAAGCTGTGTGCTAGATTAACACCTACAGCCACGAAGTTGGTACCTACAGCCTGCTGCAATAATTAAGAATTCTACAAACTGACCATTAAAATTCCAACTCCACCTGTTCCATTGGCTACTGCAAAGAATGCCATTTCTTGCTTTACGAACTGCTTCCTTACTCAGGGTGGGATGGAACACAAGGAAAATCAGTGCTGCAGTGGGAGATACTGGTAACTGTTCCTGCAGCAGCAGACTGTAGCTTCCCTCTGAAGGAATACATCCTGAAGCGGACAAGAACAAAAATGCAGCCACCTTCCTCCTAATCTGAAGCAATGGAGATCACCAACCACAAATTCTGTCAGGCTGATAGAAGCACAGCAAAAGGCACAAATATTATCTGCTGTGGCCAGGAGGCATTAGTGCACCCATCACAGCCCTGACACAGGAAGAAAAGCGGTGCAATTGCACACCCCCTAAGAATGGTGTGATTGCCCTGCTGGCCAGCCTGCCACACTGGGGGCATTTGCTTGAAGGTCCCCACTAAGTGTGTGATGAGCATAACAGCTTATTTTAGCTCTTCTTGGGCATACTAGCTTAGCGTAATTCAAAAAGCTTTCAAAAGACTACACCCCAGAGAAAGGAAGAACTGCAGGGTACAAACACAACTAGCAAAATGAATGAAGTTTCAAAACAGAAGATGCTGAGCTTCCCAGCTATGAATGCTAAAACAACCTTCCCTTTCTTGCACCAAACCAGAGCAAAAATGACTACAGCTCTCTGTCACGATCATTTCAGACTCTGTTTCTTGCAAGAAGACCTTCAGTTCAGAGTACTCAAGTAGCCCAACTCTCCAAGCACAGACCCCCACATCACGCGCAACAGAGCCCTCCCTTTCCTTGTCCCTGCCCCACACGCAGCACGCCCACCTCCTTCCCCCGGTGAGGCTGTGGTTCAGCACATTCTCCTCCACTTTGGCTCCCGCAGCTTGCACTTTCCTCTGCAGCCCCACATCCCCCCAGTTTCAGCAACTCAGCAGGGAGACATCCCCGTTCCCTTTGCTGGCAGCCCCAGCTGCACAGAAGGCAGCCCCAGTTCAGCTCTCCCATGCCTAGTTTCCCATCTGCAAGGGCACCATTTTTTTAAACTGCATTTTACAAGTAAATCACGTGATCAGCTGCTAGTTTGGGTGCAGAGCCAAGAAACACTCTGCTGTATGGGGGAAGGGAGCTGATGTATTTTTTGTTTCATGTGACCAGCTTACCAGAAACTTCACTAAGACCAAGAGCAGATCCTCCACCCACACCCCTCCTTTACCACAGCCCCTTCCCCCCGACACTCGCAGCAGAGGTGCAGAGCAAATGCACAACAGGAGAATCTGGCAGCTCACATGCCTACAGCCAACCATCAAGTCCAAAAAGAGGTGGGACACCAGCTTTTTATCCCAGCAGATCCACTGAAGGCAAACATTCAAGGAGCTGATCTCTCCCACAAAGGTTATGGCTCCCACACAGGAAAGGGAGAAGTTGTGGGTTAGGAGACACTAAGGCAGGAGGCTGCAGCACCAATGCTAACTTAGGCAAACACACCACAATATTTCGGTTAGAAAGTTGAGGGGGAATGTTTCAGATCCAAGAGGCTGGCTGTAGGATGCATGCTTAAATAAAGAGCATCCCAATGTGCTCTCACACAGACATGGGGAGGGGATAAGTGATTTTTTTAAAAAAATACACAGTCTAAATTTTAGATGGGTTCCATATGCTTTCTGCAATGAGATAGACAGGATAATATGCATGGCAGCATCTCTTAGCTCACACAGAGCTGTACAAGAATGTATTTCCTTAGGTGCCCTTTAGACACCTCTCTTGAATTGCCTCTAAACCTATACAACACAAGCAGAGATTTGGGAAAACAGAAATTCTGGCAAATTTCTAAAAGACAGATAATTAAATGGTAGAAAGAAATATGTTAGAAAACAAACAAAATATGCTCATAAGTGTACAACTACTTCCATACCATCTTTTCTTGGAGAATCTCTAGGTGTCTAAATATTTACTATAAGGCCAGAAAACCCTTGAAGCATGAGGTTTCTTTCCCTACCTTTAAAGAGCTGGAGAAGAAAAGTAGAGCTACTGAAACCAGAGAATGTCAGTGACAAGTCTGTGAACAAACTCAGATCTTTGGAGTCTGAGCCTTTCACTACATTGTTTTTCATCCCTCTGCAGAAAGACAAATGAAGATAGAAACAATGCAGTTCAGATCTAATAGATTTTGAATACTCAGTGCAAAAATTGATAGGGGCAGCATAAGTACTGCTGTGATACCTCATCATGTCTCACTTTGAGAAGCATGAAATCCAACTTCAATGGCATGCTAGGACCTAAGGAATTTTTATTATGAGGTCTGGTGTTCAGAATTGGAAAAAAATATTTTTCTTTTAAAAAAACCCACATTTAGTCTCTTTGGGAACTGCCACCCAACAAAGACTGCATTGCACTTGACAGGAGCACAGCCTGAAAATAGCTTCCTTCACATGAAAGCTCCAGATTTGGACAATCTGTTGTGCACAACAGCTTTAAAATGGTCACCCTGTTCCATTACCATGTTTGCTTCCAGATTCTCAGGGAATGAGGCACCTGACTTGCACTTTTTTCCCAAAAAAACAGCTGTTATGCTACAGTTTTGATTTATTCTCTGGCTAAGTTAATTTCTTGTTTTGATCAATGTTTAATGCTCCTGGCTAGATCAGTCTAGATCTTGTTTGCCTGGAGGCATTTAATGCTGCTACATTACTGTAATACTAATTTTAAGGTCATCTACACTTCCCCCCCACAAAGTCTTTAGCTGTGATTGGGATCTAAATTATGTGGTACATTTTGGCATCGAATTGCACAGCACCATATCAAGTCAACAGACACTTACTGAATCTCAAGAGATGGTCAGATTTGCTGATTAACAGACAACACACCCAGAACATTCTCACTGATGAAGTCCACCCTGTCACAAAGACAGACTGAAGATGAGGGGTTGAAACCATAGCCCTCATGTTATCTCAGAGCACATAGCTCTGTAAATTGCTGCCTATCTGAGGCAAAAAATGAGAGGGCAAAGGGTGGTGTGTCAGATGGAGAAAGAAAATGCAGTGAAACAGTTATTAAAGCACTAACACTGATGGCTACAAGGGAACTTTCTCTGCTGAGATTCAGTTTTAATGAGGTGGCGGTTAAGATGTCAAGACAACATGTCTGAAGACAAAACGCTCCTCTGTCTACAGAACACATAAATGAGAAGAGTGGCAGAAAAATCTTCTCCACATTACCCACCAGGCAGCATCAGCTTTGACCTAGAAGGAACACTTCTGCCCAACAAATGTTATGTCCACAAAGAGTTTGAATTTCAAATCCAAAAAAAGACAGCAGATCATGGTCTTTTCTATGGCCAGTGCCTGAGGAGTCTTCACAGTCCAGTATGAGATCCGTGGAGCACAAAGGTGGGCTGTAGACTGCAGCACTCCCTGGCAGAAGAAGCTTCTGAACAGGCACCATTCACAGCAAACAGCACAGTAAAAAAATGTGTCCTTACGCTCACTTTTTTTTGCTATCTCTACCTGGACAGCTGGTCTAGCAAAATAAGATTTGAGACCTTGCTCATCCTATCACTAAAGCTGCTATCTTCATTTCAAGAGGAATGCTAGCAAAGGTGATCCCTGCCCCTTCCTAAGCCTTGCTCCTTTTCTTCAGTTTTTCTGTCCAGAAGTGTATCCAAATAGTGCAGTCCTCCAGCACAGCAGGCACAGGACAACTACAGGTGTATACTGTGAAGATACTGCTGCAGCCTCAGCACAGAAATATACAGCTCACAAGCTCACAGACAGCTGGGGAACATGGAAAAAAGCAGTATGGCCCATTACCTAAAATAAATAACTAACTAACTAGTCACCTGTGCTGCAGGACTGGTCCCTGCAGAAAAAGAGATTCCTGGGTTCTGTGACCCAGGAGGGGACAGTGGCAGAGCAAGCAGCAGTGTTCAGGACTTAGGGACAGCACGTCTCCCAAGCTGCTTATATCTAACACAGCCAGGATCTAGAGTGACAGCAGCCAGCGGGCAGGAAGGCCTGGAAAGCGTGTCCCGCAGGCTCTGGGAAATGCAGGCATAAAATGCGCTTCTAAAAGAAAAACATTAACAGCCCTTGTAGACAGGAAGAGACAGGAGACAAAGACAACGAAAGAAGTGTCCAGAGGGAAGACAAAGCCATGTATATGATGCATGGGAAGGACAGAGAACCCAGCAAAAGGGGCAGCATAAGGAAAACAGGCTCATGTGAGATGAGAAGGCCCAACTCAGAGATGTGACATGTTGGCACTGGTGAACGGGAGCAAAGGGCAGCACAGCGGCTGCCCAGGGCAGGCAGCTCTCCTTCAGGGGCCATAACCCTCAGCAGCCTTACTGACCACGTCACACACAGTTCAACAGAAATTAAGTTTGGCAACTTCTGATTAGTTTAGCAACTAATCACAAACTAATCTGTTTTTCATTTTACAATTATTTAAACAATTTTCTGTTCTTCATACCGTACCCATATTCACTCCTCCACCACACACTGAAACACGTTTCTCTGTTCAGCTGGAGCAAAGCCATAAGACCCTCCGGTCCTCACAGCCAAGGAGGTGCCCGGAGAGGGCACTCAGCCTAACCACAAGAGCCACCATCCAAAACAGTGACCATGCTGCTGGCGGATCAGCTCAGCAAGTTTCTGCCTCCAGCCCATTTGCTTGTTCTCACCTCCTCAGCCAAGTTCAGTGCCAGATCAGCTGTTTGGGTGACAGCCCTATGAGCAGGGAAGGAGAAGAGAGCAGCAGAGGCAATTTTAAGTCTTCTCTGAAGTCAGTTAGCTTTGAAAGCAGTTGATAAAATTAACAACCCTAACAGAAACTGCCCACTGCAAACAGCAACCAAATAAAGCTGCTAGTTCCCAAATGGCTGATGACCAAGCCACAGCTGTGCCGGGTGGGGGAGGAGAGGGGGAAAGCGCGCATGAATCCTCGAGTGAGTCACTCACTCCCTGCATCCCTGCTGGCCTAGATAAATGCTGCTGCCAGACCATGATGGGTGCTGCAAACCGACTCTTAAGCCCGCAGCTTCCCTGCTGCTCATCTCCTGGTGGGCACAAAGCCTGCAGTGAACAACACCATCTTTCTGCAAGTGGGCAAGCAAGAGAGGTAGTCACAATCACCGTTAGGGCTCAGGTGTTCCCATCTGGCTATGATTGACTTTTATGTCTCTTCTTGCCCTTGCTCCTGCTTTCAGGAATTGTTCCTCAAGGGCTGAGATCTCAGGCAGGTGAGGATGCATTATAAAGTTTGCCCATTTAGATAAGGAAAATACTGAAAAAAGTGTGAAAGCAAATAGATAATATAAATAGTAATAAAGACACTGTGTAGGATGTTGCTCTGAGTCCCTGCACTGGCATTAGTTTGTTTACAGTGCAGGATGCTCACTTGTACCATGCGAGCAACAAGTCCTGGTGGATCACATCAGAACTGCATTACCTTGATGCAGAAGTTTAGGATGAAGGCAGAATTATCCAAAGCACAAAATGCATTAGAATTAAGAGCAAATCATATCAAGTCTATACCACATGTAATATCTCCACTACAGATGCACCAAGGTCAGGGAACTGATCTAAAACTGACACTCCAGCTAGTTAGCTCTCTGTAAGACAAAGCCTTAAATGCTGTAACACTCAGGCACCACAGCTGCAAATCCTGCAGTCATTCATTGTTTTAAGAATGAACGAGTTGAAGTAAGTCCAGTGCCCAACGCAATCCCTATGGGACAGCTATTAAAGTTTTAATTGTCCTCACCCCCTGAGAATGTGACAGACTTTTTTACCCTGGTTTCCCAAGTGTACAAATATACCAGAAGGAACGTGGCAAGAAAAGAAAAAGAACCTTGAAGGAGCAGAGTCTCAATTAGCTGCATCTACAACACTGGTATACATGCTGGATGCTAAGGATTTCAAGAAGCTGGCTAGCTGATACTCATATCAAGAAGAAGAGGTCAGGCCACAAACTCCAAGTTTCAGGATAATGATGCTACATTTTGCAATTTTCTAAATTCTACTTTCTATGTGACACAGTTCTGAAAACTTCCCTCATGACTCTTGGTTTTGAAATTACAAAACAAATGGAACTCTGGGCAAAACACAGCTGTACTCACAGTTAAAACTGACCAAGATTGCACTGGTGTCTCCTCCAAATCATTATCATAAGTACTTCAGAGAATCCAAAGAAATAAAAGAACAGCTTATCCTACATCTAATCCATCTTTCCCTCTGGCCTGAAGATATATGTTACAGTATTTTTCCCACTCCCTACCACAAAAAAAAACCCCAATCATTTTAGATGTAAATGTAAAACTCCCTGCCTGCAACTTTTGATACATGTTGGGAGGACTACAGTGTTGCCACACATGGTTAAAAGCAAGGAATATACGAAGAAGAGAGAGCAGCACAAGGCAGCAAGAAAGGCGCTGCACAGGGCCTCAACCCAGGGCACGTTAACAACAAATCCTACAAAGTACACATACATGCAATAGCTCCATAAAGGGTCACTGATATAAGTAAATACTGACAAAAGGTCAATGGATTAAACTACTTGTGCAGTCTTTATACAGCTCCCTATGCAGGTAGAATTGCTTGAAAGCTTTGATGCCAGGTTTCTCTAATGAAACAGCCGAAACAAGCATATCTGAGCTCCTTTACTGCTTTAGTAAAAGTGAAGAGGAAAGAGATGATCATTTCTACAGCCTTCAGACCAACACATCACACACTGAGAAACATCAAGAGAATGAATGAAAGAATGGAGGGGTCAAGACACGAAGTACTGCCTATTGTACCCTAAGACAGGCAGAGCCAACTGACCTACACTAGTCACAAGCACTCTGTCCAGTCTCCAGCTCAGTACTCCAGCGCATTGGTTCTTCTGAAGCACCCAATGCTGCTGCCTGTTCCAAGAAAACACCTGGCTAGCAATGCCGGTGTGCCAAAAAACAGGCTAGCCCAAGATAATGATATATTCATGAGGCTTCTAAAATCTCCTGAAAATGCCAGGATGTCCTGCCTTTAAAAGTTCTGTCTTCCACTCAGCTCTAGCAAAGGTATCCTAAAGCAGCAAATCTTTGCTTTAGAAGAAAATGGTCCAGGGACTCAATGAACTATGGAAAGGCAGAGGAAAGCATCTTCCCATTATACTGAGCTCATGTAGAAGTACAGCAATGGAAAAATCAACCAGCGGACTTGGAGAGTGCCCCACTTCTTATATATCTGTGACAGAGGCAGATTCATATCAACTGGCTCAGGTCCTGCTTGTGCAATTAATCACACTTTGTCATATTTAAGGGTGGCATTTCTTTAGCCTAACTCTGAAGCCTAGGGCAAGAGACTGCTCACTGAGCTGTCAAGGAGACCAAGAACTCAGAGATAGAAGGTCTGTGGGAGGAGGAAGCCACTAGGATTGTTGAACCTGTGTAGGATAGAGCAGGGGTCTATGTTCTTTGGAGAAAAAAAAAAACATTTTTAGGAGAAACAGTTTGCTGCTACCAGCAATTATGCTACCTTTTGTACGGCAAATTTGTTTCAATTTCATGACTGGAGTTTGAATTAACATTTGATTGACTCCAGCACAGATTTCTTGCTTTTGTAGTCCAAGTTTTCCCTCTTATATTCCTTCCATCTCACCGTTAGTTGTGGACTCTTTCCTTACTTCACATTTTAACCAATAGATTTGTGTTTATAAATAAAACTAATTTTCGTTTTGAAATATAAACAATAAACTCAAAAGGCCTATAGAAAAAAATGCGTACTTCGGCTCTTTATAGTAAAGTCAGCAGGTAACTTCATACAAATCTTAATTTAGAAGGTACCCAAAAGACAGCTGAGGGCCACTGCTGGTGACCTCTGAAAGTCAGGCAGGACCATAAGACTTGGCTATCTCACTTGTGTGTACAGACTGGGTAATGAGATGCAGGAGAGCAGCCCTACGGAAAGAGACCTGAGGGTCCTGGGTGATGGCAAGTTGAACAGGAGTCAGCAGTGCCCTGGCAGCCAGGAGAGCAAAGTACGTCCTGGGGGGCAACAGGCACAGCATGGCCTGCCAGGCAAGGGAGGGGACTGTCCCACTCTGCTCTGCACTGGGGCCTCCTCATCTCGAGTGCGGGGGGCAGTTCTGGGCACCACAATTTAAGAAACATATAAAGAGCATCCAAAGAAGCACTATGAAGATGGCAAAGGGCCTTGAGGGGAAGGCTTATGAGAAATGGCTGAGGTCACTTGACCTGTTCAGCCTGGAGAAGAGGAGACTGAGGAGAGACCCCATTGCAACTCAGAACTTCCTTGAGAGGGGAAGCAAAGGGGCAGGTACCGATCTTTCCTCTCTGGTGACCAGTGACAGGACCTAAGGAAGCGACGTGAAGCTGAGGGGAGGTTTATGTTGGATAGGAAAAGGCTCTGCACCTAGCAGGTGGTTGGACCCTGGAGCAGGTTCCCCAGGGAAGTGGTCACAACACCAGCCTCACAGAGTTCAAGGAGTGTTTGGGCAATGCTCTCAGGCACCTGTTGAGACTCTTGGAGATGGTCCTGTTCAGTACCAGGAGCTGGACTTCAATGATCCTTGTGGGTCCCTTCCAGCTCAGGATATTTGGTGATTCTATGATTCACTTCTACAAGCACCCCAGAGACCTGCTAGTACAAATGCAGGCAAGAGCAAGCAGCTAGCTTGCCACGGGAGCAGCAACCAAGGTCAGTTATAAGCTGGATATAAAGAGAGGGTGGGGAAAGGCTGCAGTGAAGACTTGGTGTCATACCAGGACAGGCAGAGGGAGCAACCTAAGAGAACAAGTCATGATTTGGTGGAGGGAAGGGCAGGATGGGAGGTGCAGGGCAAAATAGAAAATGAGGCATGATCCTGCCTGACAAAGGACAAAAAAAAAACCCAACTTTGTAACATTGCAGTGACAGTTAAACTACTACTCTAGCAATATAGAACTGCCACAGGAATGTTACACAGGCTGGTTTGCACAGAGTGGGAAGGCAGAAGATGCAATTGACAGCCCACTCAAAAGAAGACACATAGTCTTACCAAGTACTGCTCTTCTTTGCTCTCTCCAGAAGGTTCACAAGGCAGAGCTGGAAGGACAGTATTTGACATCATTAAGATATCTTTTCCTGTCCTTGCTGCCTTGAAAATAGAAATATATCTGAAGTGCAAAGCAACCTGACCCAACTTACAAGCAGTTTTCTAGACTCCTTTCAGAAAAGGTCAATGTGACAAGGTGAGATAGGCTTTTATGGAATCTGCTTGCCAAATCCAAGACAGCACTCAAGAACATTATTGTTCCAAGTCCCTTACGGATCTGACTCCAATGACGAATAACCTTTGAGACCATGGAGACAATTCAGAGCAGGGTTCAGAGAACTTCTGTGTGCAATTTTTCTATTTGATGTACCATTTCCACCTAAAATTAAGCTTTCTATTGAATTACAAGTCCTTCTTTTTAATGATGCACTTACCACATGAATTGAATCTCCCTAGACATCTTGGTGAATATTGTTTCTGGTTCTTTAGGGTAGCTTGTTAGCACACTGTGTGTATCTGTGAGGGCCAGACAGCATGGCACTAGCACAGTGAGCTTTCTCCAAGAGCTTTTAGCAAGCCCACAGGCTTCCTAACCTGCAGGCTGGCAGCTGTCTGTTAGTAGAATGCCAGGAAAAAAATAGGCTGCCCCTTCACAAGGATTAGGTGTGCAATCAGGAGCAAGTGTCTGAGCACAGTCCAAATGTACAGGACTAACTGCATGCTGTCACACATCCAACCAAAAAAATTAAAGAAAGGGTTGATTCTCCTGCATTGTAGACATGACACAGGTTCCAATATGAGAAACAAAGACCAGCATATGGAACAAAAAATCACTTTAGGAGTGCACCATGACCCTCATAAAAACATGAATGCTCAAATTACCATCTAGAATTAAGTATCACATGAGAAAAAGGAGCAATAAGCTGCCTTTTGTAAAAGACCTGCATCACCTGCTACACCACTGATAAGAATAAAATAAAACAACAGGAAAGAGAGCTCTGAGGAACTGCTTTTATACTAGTGAGATAGGAGGGGAAGGGAGAAAAAAGCCTTCATTAGTCACTGATAGGACTGATAGGATAAGTTGTATTTACAAGGAGTGCACTAATTATCCACTGTTTTTTTTTCCAGAGGAAGCTGAGGAGGGCTCTATCTTCCCAGCTTCCATGGGAGACAAAGTCTCCATGCCCCAAAGTGCAGCTGCTGCACATTTCCTTCCAGAAAGTGCTTATAATGGCACAAGGTCCTCATATCCCTTCATCTAGGCACTGCTTTCTGCTCTCTGACAGACACCGATTAGGAAGATGCAGCTGGAAAATGGATCCTTCCAATTGGCATTGGCCCACACTGTCTCAAGGCTTGGTCTATTAAACACACATCAAAACAGCACCACCCGCCCTGGTGGGAGGAAGACGCAGGAAAATCCTGAGGCTGCAGCTTCTCTAGTAGCTGTCACTGTTCTCATGAAAGCTCATCCACAAAGGAAGAGTGCAAGGCAAGCAATTCAGATGTTTTGAAAAGACAGCCACTCCTCTTTTCCTCCCTAAAGTTGCAGCATGCTGCAGAAAGCCCAGAATACACAGAGACTCTCCCCTAGCCAGGGCAGTTTGAGGTGTCTGAACTACACTGTACTTCTGCATGGCTTCTGTGCCTGCTCCACCTTTCTGAGCACACCTCATCCCCAGGAGTCAGACAGGAATCATCTCTTTCTGCACACCTTCTTGTTCTATGTTGGCTACAGCCAACAAGGAAAGCTGCAGAAAGAAGGACATGCCCCTCAGCATGAAGGGAGCACCAAGAAAATGCTGCTGCTGTGCTTCCACCAGCACCTGCAGAGAGATTTGCATTCCAGAGGGCTGGAGGGTCAGGCAGGCTGAGGAATGCAAGAATAGTCACAGAGTAAGTATGCAGTCCCTTCAAATGTTGAGCTGTTATCAACCCTTCAAGAGTTTCTGAGCTGTGGGGAATCTGCCTCCAATTCACATGAGCAATTCTAGGAAGTTCTCAAATTCCTGAGAAGAGGGCTGCCAGCTCAGTGCGTGTTTTACTGCTACTACACCAAAAACCCGTTCATTTCTGCTAAAAAAAAAAACAAAAACCACCACAAAAATCAAACCTGTAACCACACTCTAGTCTGCCCTGCTAACAGTGATTTTACTGCCTCCTTCTGCTGCCCAGCCACTCATTCATCTTCACACAAAATAGCAAAGGGATTATGCAGATGTTGCTTTGCTATCCTGACCTTCTTAACCTATGCCCACATGCCATCAGTGATGTTGTGCGTTCAGTGTCCCTTCAACCATACGTCAGAGGCTAATTCCCTTCTGGCTGTACCCTCATTCAGAAGCTGGATGACAATTCTCATCTCCTGCTACAGAGCTTCACAGAAACAGACACAGGAACTCCCTGCATCAATACAGCTGAGGTTTGGAGCACAGAACTAGTTGTTTACAACTAGTAACACAACAAAGCACTAGTAGCACAACAAAGAAGGACAACACAGCCAGTGTATTCAGAGTTGTGTGCAGCTGATGAGCAGCAGGAACACTGAAAAACAGAATGCTCAGAGAGGCAGTCCATGGCATGGCCAGCTTAGAGCATTTGTGGATGTCTGCCTGGGGAAGAGTAAGTGGGAGAGAGAACTGCACCATGAGGGACAGGATTTCAATCTAGCGCCCAGCAGAAGCAGCTGTTCAAATGGAGCTAAGGCTACTGCAAAGGAGTAACAGAAGGTGGCTGAACCATCAGTTTGAATGCAAGCTGCTTCCTTCTTCTGAGTGAGTCTCTGTCTAATCCAGACAAAGAGGCTGCACAAGTCTTGAAGAACAAGTCAGCAAGGATTTTCACAGAGATTACTTGACCACACTTAGGGACACAGGAAAGTTGCATCCCATCCAGCAATGATAAATGACCTTCACTGTCCACTTCCTGCTTGACAGAGCCTGAGATGCTAACAGCAGCCATGAATCCACTGTGATATCTAGAGTGGGGAAACAGCCTTGATTCAGAACAGATCTACAGCTGAGGACATTCCAAGTGAACAGGAGGAAAGATTCTGAAAATTGCTTGGCAAACTGGAGAAAGCATGAAACAGACACAGGGCCAGGTGGCAGGAACAAGAGGGTAACTTCTGCATGGCCATGACTGCAGTGATCACAGTCAATACTGCTGGTGAACTTTGTGTCAAGAGCCAAGCACCAGAAAAATGAAATTCACAGAACGTGTCACCAGATCTGACAGATCACCCAGAGCACGTAGGGAAGAAGCAGGTATCTCTTACTTTGATTTCAAGAATCAGGTGATCTTGGTTTCAGCCTTACCATCCCCACAGTTCTCCCCTATTTACTGCACTGCTTGAGGCATCTGCCCGGGGGAGCTGTAGGGCTAACATGTCCACGGGGCAGAGTTGAGTCACGTTTCCAAGAACACAGTTTTCTCTGGAGCTTTGAGGAGGGAGAAAAAAACCCCAAACAAACAAAAACCATGGCCTCTTCAAACCACAACGCAACAATCCCACTGCTGCAACTTAGACACCAACATAGCTAATAATTCCCACAGTTGCATTCCTTTGTCAGGAAAGGTGTATGGAGGAGCAAAGTAAGGAATAACAGCACACGTGGGTTACCAGGCTTTGTGGTCACTTTCCTAGTTTTTTGATCCCTTTTTCACATTTCATAAGCCATGAGAGTCATGGCAATTCCCCATGCACACTACAGCCATAGTGCTAACTTTCATGACCTCCAGGACATTAAAAACACCAGCACCCCTAACACACCACAGCTAGCGCAGGCTATCAAAATCCTTTGGTTTTCTAGAACCCTCTCTGCTATTGTGCCATGAAAGGACAGATGGATGGCTCTTGAAGTGTCTTCCATCCATCTGCTTCCTCACCTCAACTAAGGGGACAGAAATCAGTTGTCCCTTGGATCTCACGATGATGATTAATCCAGCATTGTGGACAAGCTGTTGCCTATAAGGACTCCAGTGATCACACAGAGTTTTCTCCACAGGGTTAGAGAGAAGAAAAGTTCCAGGAGGCTGGGTTTCAGTGAACAAGACACTGTGCAAGGGGATACCATGAGCAGCTGTCCTCTGAGAAGCCAAGACCTTCACTTTAAAAGTACAGCAGCAGAGAGAGAGATGGTGTAAAACTGAAGCGATAAGCAAACTGCCTAACAATTTCCTCTGGAACTGGCACTCATGAGCAGGAGACAGACACCCAGCTTCTAATATTTTTCCTGCTGGGCACCTTCTGTCCTTGTAAAAGAACTCAAATCTTTATGGAGATGTCTACTCCACAATCAAAGGTTTAATCACAGCGTGAACATAGATATCCATATTAGCACTACACCTCACTAGCAGGACTAGCAACAGTGGGATTCATAGACTTGAGCAGAAATTGTAAGGCCTGATGGGGACTTACATATGTGCCTAAGCTGCTAGCCTCCACTGAAACCCATGCCACTGGGACTTCAATGCTATTATCTCTACAACACTGAGAATAAAGTTAGTGAACTATGTCCTTCATGCTGCAATAACACCTGCTACACTACCAGCAGAGACTCAGCTCTCTCTTCATCAGCTTCAGATGCTTAGTACTTGTGTTTAGACTAGGAGTAGCAGGAATGGACAGAGGAAGAGACAGAGAGAAAATACAGACACTGAGATATTACTAATTATGCTTTGCTTGTCCAGTCCTGTGCATTTTCACTCAAACACTGAGCACATCCAGAAACAAAATTATACAATAATAGTGATTGCATAAATAAAGAATAATAATAACATAAAAACACATCAAAAGGGAGAGACACCAGCTCCAGGAACTCACAGCACAGGTGGGTGAAGTGATTACATTTCATCTCTCACAACTCCACTGTCCACAATTTCATTTTCAATGCAATGAGCAGCCTCCAGAGAAGCGGCAGGTGAGCTCAGTCACACACAGGACGGGTCCCCCGTCTCAGCATACTGGCAGCACTGCTTTCTCATTCACTGTGTTCACTCCCTTCACTTGCCTTTCTACACCACATCACTAAGCAGGATGGGGCAGTATTGCTAGTGCTCAATTTACGGCTCAACTCTATACTTGAGTGTGCTATTCCTAGGTTGAGTTGATGTTCTCCCAGGTCTGACAGTCAGAAGAGATTGCAAACAAAGAGACAAACAAAAAAGAGGCCAGGCCTCAATCACCCAGCACTGCATTATTTTCCTCCAAAAGGGTAGGCATTAGAAAGAAAAGAGGTTTTCAAAATTATCATTCTGAATTTTAAAAAGATTGGGCCACCCTCAAAGGCACATGGACAGGAACAAAAATGAGGGTACAGAACTGAAAGAGGCTTTGGATCAGGAAGGTCAGAAGAATGACACCAACAGAACCATCATCAACAGGACTGAACTCCATTCCAGTTAAGCATGTGCTTGTTGTCCCACCAGCATGCTGTCAGGAGCTCAGGAGTCTGAACCATACTAAATTACGACCTACAGCTGGCTACCTGAGGCCACTGAGTCAAAGAAACTGAGAAGCAGATCACCCATAAACACGCAGTGCTACTAACTATGGATGTGTGTTTTGGGACTTCTGTAACAATGAGGTCCACAAAGGCTCAGGTTATTGCTGGAACAAGGGCAAGCCTCCACCAGCTGATTGCATTTCCTTCACTTCTCTTCACCAAGCAAAAGCCTCAAAATACATAATTTAAGAAAATAATCAACCCTGTTAACAAAACCGTAGAATGGCTGAACACACTCCTTTCTTTCCTTGAATTTCACATGGTGTCAATCTCTTTAAGAGTATCTGAAGTTAAAGACACACATCCTAACAAAATTAATCACAGAAAACAACTAGCTGGACCCCTAGGGATCTGAAAACGAGTTAATTTTGCAGGATCAGAAGTATGTAGGAAAGAGAGCACAAGGAGGACAGGGCAGAAGAAAACTTTATTCAGTCTGCATCACTACCAGCCCACTACTGAGCAAAGAAGCAGTTACTAGTACTCCCTTATCCTCTATCTTGCCATGTCAAGAAAGCAAGTAAAATACAAAGCCTAAGAATAAATGCAAAAACAGTTACTAGAGTAAAATAATATATCAGAGAAACCAGTGGCCTCACCCAAGAATTCAACAGGATACTTTAAAAACTCACCAAAAGGGACAGACTTGCTTAATTGTTACAGCAAGCTTATACAAAAGAATCCTGTTAGTTTGTTTCAGAACACTTCTGAGGGAACTGGGGGAAAGGCACTTGGGTGACAGGACCCAAGGAAAGAGTGGATGTTCCCTGTAAAGCCCTGATGGCAAAGGTGCTTGGGTGAACAGTAACAGCCTGCCCAGCTTGCTGACAAAGCACAGCGGCCTGCCTGCACATGCAAACCCACGTGCATAGAAGGCATTCCTCGCAGCTCCAGCACTTAATTGTGAAAATATTTGAGTGACATCCCACCAGGGTACACAGGGGACATTGCTCTGCCCAATAGTCCAGGAAAGCCTACATCTTGAGATGCACAAAGGCAGAGAGGCAGCAGCTGAGGGGGAAGGTCTAGGGAGATTAACATGTTTATCTCCTCGCTTAAGTCTCTTACCGGCCAATGGTTTCAGCACGATGGCAGCAACAGGACTAAAAATAAGAACTCAGGCATTACCAGTGACTCACCATGTGGGCAATGACACTGTGAGGGATCACGTAGATAACCGCTCCCACTCCCGGAGCCTAGCTCCTGAATTGTATGAAATGACTCGCCACAGAGACAAAGGACACACTGCATAGACATCTCTTCATTCAAGTGATCTTAAGACTGTATGACATTCTCTTCAACCATGCAGTAACTTTAAATAGATAATCAGACCAATCTCAGACCCAAATGTTGGGTTCAGCACCTGACATGGAGGCTTGAGGGGATAGAAAACACCAACAAAACTACACTTCCAGAACATTAAAATTCCCTGCTAGAGGTGATACTAA
Source organism: Pyrgilauda ruficollis (assembly GCF_017590135.1). Classification (NCBI taxonomy): domain Eukaryota; kingdom Metazoa; phylum Chordata; class Aves; order Passeriformes; family Passeridae; genus Pyrgilauda; species Pyrgilauda ruficollis. The sequence continues at coordinate 11,721,295 of NW_024509210.1, read as the reverse complement.
CCACTGCTGGTCTTCCTTTCTGTCTGGATCATGTCTACCAGTAAATAAATTTCATGGGCATAGCAATTCCAGGATGTTGCATTGGAAGAGTTCCTTCAGCAAAGGCCAATGCACATCAGCAAAGCTAGCACCACAGCAAGGCAGTGTTTACCCCAAAGAACCTCACACTTCCTCCAAAAAAGCCCATATACCCATCAGAGAGTATTTTAGTAATTCAGCTGCATAGAGATGCAACAGCATCTCTGATTCCTCACGTAAGCTACTGGAATTGAGGGTTTCAGTGGTGCAGCTGTAGGAGTTAACATTCCACTACAGCACTCATGTAGTACCCCAACTTCCTCCCCTGAAAGGCCACAGCTACAGTAAAGCCAGATTTTCTTTAGTATCTCTAGATAAAAAAAGAGATCACTCTTCTGGCATTGTCTGTGGTGCAGATTTGTCCAACAGCAGGTAAAGGAGATCCTCTTGTTGCAAAGCTGGCAGTCACAGCAGTCACACCCTTCCCCTGCCTCTTGCTAATGGCCCTGTATCCTCTTTACTTTTGATGCTGACGCAAGCACTTGTGCAGCAGCGCGCTGAACTGGATAACTGAACTGATCCATCATTAACCTGGTTCACCACACACCTATATAAAGGATTTGTGCTAGTGCAAGGAGGGAACAGCCAGAAGAAAGGCTGCTTCTTTCAGCAGCAGCAGAGCTCATGCTGGCTGAGACTGCTCATGTTGCTATGGGGGACAGTTCAACTACCCTTTGCTGTGGTACTCCAAGATACTGCTCACATACAGTTCATGTCAGACCATGAGATGTTCTAGTCTCCTGAATTACCCCTAGTTTCTGATCCATCATAACAGAAAACTGTTCGGAGCTCCCCTAATATTCTCCTCTCATAAGTGCTGGCACACATAAAGAGGCCATCATTTTTATAAGTACATGGGGAATATCTATCTTTACCATCCCTGCCGCATGTAGTGAAGAAAAATACTCAGTTCTGGAGATCAAAAAGGTAGAGTGAGAATATAGCAATTTATTTGACATTTGCAAGGAGTCAGAACCTGTGCCTAAAAGAAAGAAATAAAACCCCATCCATAGAATACCAGGATATCACATGCAATCTGGATTGTATCAAGGCAAATAGGACATTGCTATTGAGACAGCAGTGCTTAGAGATGGGCTGTTCAGCAGTCAGTGAAACACAGCGATTTCCTAAGAAGTAATTATGCAGTTGGCTGCTTACAGTCAGAACCAAGGACCTCTCCCATGAGAACAGACACTGTATGATATCCCTCAGATTGCCTACTGCTCTTTTACAAGAGCAGCCAAAACTACAGTGTACCAACTCCTAAATCTGCATTTAGCCCCCTCTCATTCATTCAATCTACTGGAAAGCTTGCAAGGAGCAGCATCTCCTCCTACGTCCATATTCTCTCTCCAGCTCAAGCTGGTCAGGAAACCACCAGGTCACAACACTGAGGCATTTACAGCATCCAAAGTTAAAACTGCAGACAGCTAAAGCTTCCCCGTTTGCTCAACAAGACCTGAGCCCCACATCAAGAATTATTCAAATATTAGAGAAATAGGACACTTGACTCTGCAACTAAAAGAAATGGAAGCTTCAAGGCAACAGCAACTTATCCAGAAAAGCACATCAGTGTCTGCTTTTGTGAGAAGCTCTTCTTTACTACAGCCTATACATAATTCTGCACACTAAGAGAAAAGTCACGAAGATGGCTCCACAGGAACAAAGGAAGTGAAGACATGTCTGGGGAAAGCAGCTACCAAATAGCCCAGGCAGATATGGGAGGAAGGCATTTCAGAAGCAGAGCCAGGCGGGAAGTGCTGTGCCAGACTCACACTGACGGCAGGCTGCACTGCTGTGGGCTAAGATAAACCTGTCTTGGCCTCTCTGATCTTCAGCACAGGGAAGACACGATAAGCAGAGTCCAGAGAGGGAAAACACCCATTTTACCAAGAAAAGAGGGGATTTTGAAGAGTTTGCTTTGTTTATCAAATAAGCAGATCCTCATACAGGAGCACTTGGGGCAGTTTGCTTCCTGACATCAGAGGTGAAAGAGGGCAACATATCTCAGAAAACCAAATGTCCGTTGCCCTAAGGTGCTTTTCCAGTCTTCTCTGCCTCCTGCTGAGTAAACATATTTTGGCCTATCCAGCTATTCTGACAAAAGACCGTCCTTAGGAACTTTTGGTTGCCTTCATAATAACAAGATGTATCCTTTAGTCTTAACCACTGGGCAAAATCAGATTGCAACTCTGTGATCAGATGCTCCCAGGAATATAAGTCGGACAAGAAAAACAATGAGTCATATTTTGGCAAAAATACACCAGATCTTTATTTTGCATCTTCCTGTGTTCGTCAGTGCAAGGCTGCTTCCCTCTGCTCCTCATACTTTTAAAAGAGCAATAACTAGCACCACTCTCCCCCTCCAAGAAAAAAGCTTTATTATTTCTTCTGGTTTTATGCTGAACCACCATATTCCCAACATGTTAACTGTCTTCACCATTTCTGAATTATGCAATAGGAGAATTCAGATTCAGTGCCAATTTAAGATACTATTCTGTGATTCCCCAGCCTATGACTGCAATTCAGTGGTCCCACTACCACTGTCAGCTTGGAATGCACTTTGAGATCCCTCAGCTTATGAAATTTTATTACAAAGATAAAATATTTGCTCCTGGTTCAGTTCATAAGATTTCGATTAGCAAAGCTCTAAGGGCATCACTAGAACAGCTCTAATCATCTACCTCAGTAGAACAGAGTGACCCAAAACATGACAGCTTATTAACAAATATTTCATGTTTTAGGAAAGATCCTTCTGCTCAGCACATAAATTGTTAAAGTCTGCATTTACTATGTAGAAAATGGATGTTAATATATAGACAGGTAATGACTAAGCATCAAGAAGAATTTGAAACACCCTTCAAACAAAATACAGATCTAGAATTTCATACTGGCTGCAAAAAGAACAACTTGGATTTCCTATGACAACTTCTAGCACTAGATTTTCAGATGCTTTGAACAACAATTAACTTAGCCTAATAGCTCCAGCCATAACAGAATACACAATTTTACAGAAACACAATCCAAGACTCAAAATTGTCTGCATTCTAAAAGGTTGAGGCCCAGTATGACTCCCTGCTTTTCCACAGATGATGCCTGCCCAGCAATCTGACTTGCTTTGACCAGACATTAGCTGCTTCTGAAAGAATGGAGACAAACAGGAGAGAAAAGGATGAGAAAAAAAAAGAGGGAGTATTGGGCTTTCTGTCTGAATGTAATACCAAACCTCAGCAGACACCAAAATGCAGTGACTGCCTCATCACCTTATTACACAAGCTGTGAGTAAGGTTTTTAAGGAAAAGGGCAATATTGCCCCAGAGATACCCATTTGCTATAGGTGCTTCTAATGAAGAGAATTCTTGGTGCCTCCTCTTCCATACCAGCTACACAGAAACTATGCTCTAATATCCAAACATTAAATGCACTTTGAAGTGGCACCCAACCATTTATCCCAATTCACTGTAGTCAAAAGACATTCTAGACATCTTGGAAGTGATGGTAGATTGTGACAAACTGCATCTTTCTTCACCATGCTCTTTTGCATACTTTTCAGAAGTCATAGAAAGGGAGATAGAAGGAGAAGTGGCAGCTACTGCAAAAGACATTATCTCCTAGCAAAGGATTCATAGATGTAAAGGCCTTCCTTCCCTATGAGCCAACAGTTAATCCAGGAGTGGGAATAATAAAAGACTGGATTGCAGCACTGAATGACCAAGTCAATGAAGAGAAAGAGGAAGAATATTTATATAACCCAGTAGGCAAAACACATATTTTTAAAAATGGAATACCTAAGTTCTGTTCCAAAATACCTAGATGCTAAAAAAAGCAGAGTTAACATTGTCTATGCAAATTAGTAGTGATGCCACATCACAGATGTGATTCCAGAATACATGATTAGATGTTTGATCACAAGGAATGCTCAACAATGGGAATGTCAAGATAAATGATGTCCAGTAGAAGCATGGGTGCTCAGTGCTTCCACCTCAAAAACAGACAATCTAAGGAGAGCAAGATGCAATGAATAAAGTCCATGTTTTAGCACAAGCTTACATCATGGTATTCAGGTTTGCTGAATTACTTTTTCCCTTCCTTTTGTTAACATCTTATTAGAAGATATGAAATTCCAGGGAAAATCATCTCTGGTTTGATTTTTCAGTAAGAAAACCCCAATCTTTTCAAATACACCAGTCTAAGAAAACAGAGCAGAGGCATATCCTTGCAATTCTGGGTCAGACTCACAAATCTTGGACTTGTGGCAGTGTACAGCAGGAGAGAGCAAGTCCTGGAAAAGAAAATCTGGCCAAATGTGCATGCAAAGCTGGCACTGCGAGTAGCCTTGGCCATGAGGCCACAAAACACTTTGCACCAAGAACTAATTTCTCCTCTCACCTACAGAGCAGCGCTCTGCACACCCCCATCAGTGCTCTGCTCCCTGCTTCACTGCCAGCCACCTCCTTCTCCATGCACTGGCCTGCTTCCTGTCTACCAGTCTTGCAGCTTCACTGGGGATGCAGCAGCTCACCATACAGCATATTTCTTGGCTCCTACACGCCCTAGGTATCCATTGGATTCCAATTTCCACACAGAAACAGCTTCAGAAGCCCGTTTTCAAGAAGGCGATTGTCTCCCCCAGATGGCTCAACAGTCTCTACAGCAGGGGTTGAGTGCTCTCTCGCAAACACTCCAACTCTTCTCTTCCACAAAGGACACATACATTAACATATAAAATATCCTGAAAAATTACATGAACCTCTCAAAACCTGCTAGAGGCAAGGACAAAGTGGTTTGAAATGCTTTCATTATAGCACAGAAACAGCTCCTCTGTAAGCAGACATTGACACTTTTCCGCTTAGCACCAGAGATAAAGAGACAGAAGAATCGTCACTGAGCTGGACACTGTCTATCCACCCAGGACTACTTTGAGCATGTGATCCTGCCACAGATGGCAGTTAATAGGATGCTGCCTTCTTAGAAGATGAACTTCAATTAAAACCCTGAGGGGTGTGGTACCATTAGCTTTAGCTGGCAGCCAGGGTACAGCACCAAGAAATTAAGTCTGTCTTCACTAATCAATGCTGCCCCCAAAGTGGAAGAAGAAACATCTCCTTTACATGAAAATCTCTCCTTTGTCCTAAAATGTGCCCACTTTGTCCCACAGCATGGAAGTTCTCCCAATACACAGAACCTATTACCACAAAAAGCTGTAATTCTTAGCACAGAGTAGCAACAGAACCAGAGAAATCTTTTCAGTGGAGATGGACAAGGTGGTCTCATACTAAGTGAAGCTATTCCAAGTCTGCTGGCTGGCATGACAGGCTGTCCTAGCTGAAAAGGACATTATTAAAATGCACATGGGAGTGCAATACTGAGTAGGAGGACACCAAGGCAGAGATATAGGTAGCTTTCACTTCTCTAGACTTTCCCTGTAAGGCCTTACTATTTATTCATATGAACAGTCATCATCCAGGCAGTCTCTTTGTGTCCTTTCCTAAGCAGAAAGGTAGGGGTTTTTGTATCTCAAAGCCAATAAAATCATTGCCCATCCTCCCCTTTCCTTAAGCAGGATTATTGACATATTGAAAAGCAATGTATATCCTGTCTAACTAAAACAGCACATGATGTGGAGGTGGCAGCACACTACAATACAAACATAGCCAGATGAATAAGTATGTAAAAAAATCCCTTTGCTACTCCATGCAACTGCTCTGTGTTGTTGACTCAGATGTGTTCATTTGAACAGAAAAGTGTTTTACTACTGCCGCTCCCACTGAGGCTTGGGAAAGCAAAGCCAAGCCTACATGCCCCAGTCTCAGCTAGGCTCAGTCTGGGAAGCTCTTTAGCTCTAGAAGCCCCAGCTCTGCAAATCCCCAGCAGGAACTGCAGATCACGGGCACATATGTAGAAGAATAATTAGTTTCAGAGCCAAGACTGTGCTCCTCCCCCACCCCTTAAATTAAATAAGCCAAGAAAGAGTACACAGCCATCCAGTCATTCTTGAAGAATTATTTTTCTGACTAGCTCTGCACTTTAAGGATGCCATTTTTCATTATTGTTAATAGGTCTCATTAACTAGAAGCTCTTAAGCACAAGACCATTACTAAATGCAGTTTACACTGCACAAAAGCAATGCCCTTATTGCGGCAAGGGCAGGAGGGAAGGAAGCAGTTTGCCTTTCCATAAATACCAATAATTCAAAACCAAGCACTATTTTCTCTTCATTTGGGTTCACAGTTACTTCAAATTAGTAGACAGTTAAGAGAAGAATGGTTTTAAAGATTTCCAGTTTGCAATTAAGCTATACCTCATGACTTAAAAATGAACAATACTTCACTTTAAAACAGAAGCTTTACTCAAGCCAAACTTTCAGACCTTTCTGAGGTTAATGATCACATAATGGATTTATAAAAATATGCACCCACACCCTTAAATTTCAGGCACATAAGCAACCTAAAGAAACAAATATATATTTCCCCCTACTCCCCCTCTCACAAACAGACTGAACAGTGAACTCTCACTTCTGCTGAAAGTCTGAAATAATATGTGTATTTGGAAGCCCAAAGAGAAGCCTGAACAAAAATTTCACTTTTATGTAGCTACAGAACTACTGAGCACAGGGAAAGTTGGCTCCTTCCTAGAAGAGTCAGCCCAGGCTGACATTCAGAGGGATGTGGATGAGCTCAAGAAGTGGGCCCATGGGAATCTCATTATGTTTAACAAGACCAAGTGCAAGGCGCTGCACTCGGCAGGGGCAACCCCAGGGATCAATCCAGGCTGGGGTATGAACCAATCCAGAGCAGCCCTGCCGAGAACTTGGGGGTGCTGGTGGACGGAACAATGGACACAAGCCAACAACGTGCACCTGGAGTGCTGCCTTCAGCTCTGGAGTCCCCAGCACAAGAAGGACATTGATCTGTTGGAACAAGTCCACAGGAGGGCCACCAAGTTGATTAGAGGGATCTAATCAAATTCTCTTATGAGGAAAGGCTGAGAGAACTCAGATTGTTTAGCTTGGAGAAGAGAAGGCGCCAGGGTGACCTAATTGCAGCCTTACAGCACATGAAGGAAGTTCACAAGAAAGATGGAGAGGGACTATTTACAAGGGCATGTAGTGACAGGACAAGGGGGAATGACTTCAAACTGAAAGAGGTTTAGATTAGATATTAAGAAGAAATTCTTCCCTGTAAGCGTGGGAGGCATTGGCACAGGTTGTCCAGAGAAGCTGTGCCTGCCCCATCCCTGGGAGTGTTCAAGGCCATGTTGGATGGGACTCTGAACAACCTGGACTTCTGAAGGATGTCTCTGTCCATGGCAGGGGGGGCTAGAACTTGAACTTTAAGGTCCTTTCCAACCCAGGCCATTCTATGATTCTGCGATTCCACGAAAATTATAATCCACTCAAGAGTCAGAGAAGTGCCTTCCCCACTTGTTGCAGTGTTTCAGTGCTTTCTAAAACTTCTAGAATCACCAGGGCTTTCAGTTAGTTGACGCCACTACAACTTGTGCATTGAAACAGCTAGCAACTTTTAATATCATTTTCTATGGAGAAGGCTTGACATCATGCTCTTCACACTTCAAATTCAAATATTGCTTAACTCACAGTGAATTTCTAGTCATGAAAAGACACCCTGTTTGTTTGGAGGTGACCAGCATATAATCCACAGAGAGTAGCAGAGCAATGTTTATAGCTCCAGTGTAAAAAGTTAATTCCAACCATGCACCACATTGAGGTTGTTCACAGGACTGAGCCTAGAAGAATAGTGCTTCACATCCTCCTTCACAGTATTAACATTCTTTTATTCACAAGAGATAAAAAACTGGGGGTGGCAGGGAAATGCTTCTTAAGCGTCTTTTACATAAACCTGCACCACACAGAATTTCTAAAAACAGCATCATGGAACCCTACATTTTCTTGAGGCTTTTCTCTTCTCCTCTGTCCTCCATCAAAAAAACCCAACAAACTAGCAAAAAAATTCTTTGCAATCTGGTGGCCAAAACATTATGTGCAATAGTGCTAGCATAGGTCCATGCGTGAGCATCAGTGCTCGGCAGCATTACACACTATGCAAACCTGCTAAAGATGAAAACAAAGCTCAAGCACAAAAAGACAAATACAATTTCCAAAAGTGGAGAAAGTCAAGTCATGATAGGCAGTACTGTCAGCTCCTAAATTTAATATACATTCATTTTCAGACCTCTAATTAATTTTGCCTTGTGTTCAGTAACCAGTGGTGTCTGAAACCTGCTAATTCAGGTAGAATAGCAACAATACAACTTGCAACATGCTGGAACATTAGGACAGCCAGATGGCAGAAAGGACAGACTGAAAAAGGATAGTGTCTGGATGTACATTGCTGCTTTTTTTCTGCTGTTGTTGTTTTGTTTTGTTTTCGTGGTTTTTCTTGCTTGTTTGTTTGAGCTTTTTTGTATCAAGACATAGGATGAATCATTCCCAGTGCTGGAGCTGAACATCCACTCCTTCCTCCATCTTTCACTCTCCTGCTCTGGTATCAGGAGAGCACCTTTCTCTCCAAAGGGAAGCCTGTATTCTTTGCTGAAGTTATTAAGAAAACAACTGTCAATTAAAAGAAAAAAAAAAAGACACATATCTGTGTTTCAGGATGATCCCAGTCACCCTGTACAAAGGAAAGAACGGATTAATCTCACAATGCAAAAAGACAACCTGAAGAAATAAGTCTGTAAACCCTTTCCTTTTTTAAAAGCATCCCTCTTCAAATATGCTGACTTAAATTACACACAAGTTTTTAATTCTTTTTTTCTAATCTACAATATTTGTCCAAAGGCAACAAGTTTGAAATGAATTATTGAAAAGATAAATTTTCCATTCGTTGCATAACCACATTTGTTTTTATTACAGAAAGGGCAGACCAGAGCCTCTAACTAGTTTTCACACTACACTTTAATTAACCTTAATCACATTCCATCTCTCCCTACAATTTTCCTTTTCCCTCTACTCTTATACGGCTATTCCTTGCATCACTGCCACAGTATGGTTTCTAATTGTCTTCTAAACAAAACCTGAATCACGCTAGCTGAAAAGTAAGCAGTATCCCCAGCATACACATTATTAAGTATAGAATCCCTTTCTGGTCATTCCCTCATGGTTTTTATTCCTTCCCCTGGCCTGGCTTTCAGTTAATGACAGGTCTTCAGCTCTGTCCCATAACTTCTCATTATTCCTTCTGATGAGCTAACAGTAATCTTCTTAAACACACACAAGATTTTATTCCTCCCTGGGTGGTAAAGGATGTTTTGCTCTTGAAGACTTCATATTAGTTTGACATTATCATATGGTCAAGAGGGCTAGCAGCAGTATGCCTTGTGCACCTGCAGCTGTTTCCTGGGGAAAGGCTTCAAATGCCTTAACCATGCATTAATATGGATGCTTCCAAATTCTCCAGGAAGGCAGAAACCTTTGCACTAACAGACAGATTATTAGCCAAAATACACAGCAAGAGGGGGGCAGGAACACTTTCCCGACAGCATCCCATAATCCAAATTTTCACAACCAAATCCATTACTTAGATCTCAATACGCAGACAATTTTAGAGCTTGCCTAAATTCTTGTCATAAAATTGGGGTTTTCTTAAGTCTTAGGTCCAGTTGCTTATCTTAGAGATTTAAGTTTTCATTTCTGCCACCTTACTTTAACACACTTCAGAAAATAAACTATTGCAGATGGTACTGTCCCTGTAGTTATGACTAATAAAAGGTAATAATTTTACATCTAAGTGACCTCCTTTAATTTTTCTGATTGGTCTTCAAACACACACACACATACACAAAACCATCGTGTGTTTATTGCCATGTAAGAGCCTTCTGTTCCAACAGCAGTTACCTCTGATAGAGTTTTCAATCCTCTTCACCTGGAAAAATCACAGAAAGGGAGAGAGTACAAAGGCATACCAAATACAACATATTTTGGAGCTGTATTACACAAACAGTAAGCAAACCAGAGTGAAAAGTAGTACAGAAAACACATCAAAATATTATTCCTGTAACCAGCAAACTATACCACAACTCCTCGTACTACTACATGCTTCAGCCCACGTTATTTTCTGCCAAATGCCCACAGGTTTTTTTCTACCTACACTCTTCCTATCACTGCTACAGCAAAGAATATGACTTGGACTCTTTTCCTAACTCATCATGGCTCATTGCCAAGTGTTCTGGAAAGCACTTGAAAATTTGCATCTTTCTCAGTATTCCCAAGTGTAAAACAAGGCTAATACTGCCCTGCCCCGTAGTAGTACTGGGAGGATAAAGGACACTTAATGAAACCTGTTGATGTATTACATAGTTGACAGGGAGAAGAACAAAGTAAGACTGAGGGTACGTGGTTAAAAAAAGCTGCAGGAACATTTTCCTCGTGGTGCAGAGGAGCAAATTGCAGTAGAATGATGACATTCCTTCAGGAAGGGGAATACAAATTCTGGAAGGACAAAGCAGTGGGGGCAAAGAGAGCCAAGCTCCTGGAAAACAAGACTAAACACCCACAGGTGAAAGCACCCTGGGAAAAACCCTACTAGGGAGAGGAAGTTCCTGGCATTGATTCCACCTTTAACAACATATGAACAGAAACCATAATTTCTCCCTGTGCACAAGGGGCTACAAAGCTCCTTCTCAAACCCAATGCGCTCTAATTCAGCCATTGCTGTCAGAGCTGTCCAAGCCTGCACACCTACTGCATCCAGTCCCAGTTTTCCCATAACACAGCTGTACAATGTGACTCTTGAATAAAATGTTACATGATAATGCAGCCACTGGTCACCAAACAGCTGGGTTTCTTTTGAATGAACCAAGGAAATTAATACTTGAACAAAAATGAGAGGCGCTCAGAAGGGAAACAAAACCTCAGAATTTCTGCATACTCCTAATACTGGTACTCAGCAGAACATCATTGTTCAATGCATAATGCCATCCTTCATGCAGGATATGCTGTGGGGCCTGTGTCCATGCAACACCAAGTCTACATCCATTGCTTCTTTTTAGCTATTCCAGCCAGCTGGGAGAAGGAAGGATGCTGGAACTGCTGCCTTGATTTGATATTTAAGAGACATGAATGAGAGAAGTAAATAAATAGAAAACCTTCTTAAAGGTACAGATGAATGGCACTGCACCACAGTGCTGAATGACTATCTCTCTGAAAGAGATAATACCCCTGTTAAAATATGCTCTTCTGACAAGAAGGAACATCAAGCCTTAGGGGATTAGAATAATTAAAAAAAAAAAGGTCAAACCATCTATTTTAAGGCTAAGTTCCCCTAGCAATGCTAGGAGAACTTTAAATTAAGCAGAGCAAGCAGTAAATACAGAGCAGCTAACAGACATTTCAATGAGAGAAGACTTAAAATGCACACATGTGCCACAGCAGATACCACCTGTAGCAGAGCCACCAAATTCTTTGGTGCAAAGCGCACCATGTCTCAGTAAATCCATGTGGCAGTTACGAACACGGGGCAGCAGGGACACAGACAGTGTGGTTGCCTCTGGCTCCTGAAGAGTCCAAGAACTTCATCCTGTGCATATAAAGTGCTCAGGCTCTTCAAGGCATTGTACGGAAGCAAGACATCAAGAAGACATAATAAAAGCTACCACTCACCAAAAAAACTTCAAATATCAGGATTACTGAAAAACATACACTGGGTTATGCATGTATGTTAAACACATAGAAAGAAACTCTTTGTATGTAAAAGCATAAAGAGGAGTTACTAAGCACTGATAACTTTGAAGATGCTATCTAATCAGGGAGGAGTCTCCTTCAATCTTTCTGTAACTGGCTTTTCTTGCAGACAGCTCACAAATCTCTGTGTTGCACAGGCACAGCACCTACCCACTTGAGACTGCTGCCACCATCCCTGCACTGCAGCCACACAGCTTCCTGATCCCAACAGCATCAAGCCTGAAAACCAAGTTTAACTCCTCCGTTACCTTGATCCAAAGCCACTCAAGGGGCTCCTCTTCCTATGCTACCTTCCAGGAGTACAATACAGGCACACAAAACTATTTCCACATCTCCACATCACCAACATAACACTCCACATGCACTTTCCTCAGACCCAGCTTTAGGAGATCCTGGTTTCCAGAGTTACACTAAAGCAACTTCTTCTACGGTTGCTCCAAGAAATATGAAGATCTAAACAGATCTCCAGTCTACCCAGAGACCAAATAACTGCCCATCCCTACTACTTCAGTAATTCCTTATTGAATTGTTCTTCTGAACTTGTTTTTCTGATTCAAGGCATAAGACTGAAAAAGAAATGTGCTGCAATACAGAGGGAACAGACATCTTCAGAGGAAGACACAGGTGCCCCTTAAGCCAAGTATTTTGTCAGCCCACAGCCTTGGTCAGTTGAGCTTTGTAATCTGCCTGTATTACATTCATGCTTTATTAGCTATAGCTGCCATAAATATAAACTTTTTTGGGTGTTGCAAACCACAGATCTGGAGGGTGGGAGAGGTGTTTCAAAAGAATAAGCACACACCTTCTCCTCTAGCCTAGACCAGCCATTTGGCAGCAACCCAGTGCAACATAATACATCCAGTACAAGGAGCAAATTGCCTGTGAGGGACTGGCCTGTACACTGACACACAGCTCTGCAGCACTGACATCCCTGACACTGAAAAAAAAAAAAAAAAAGAAAAAGGGCAGAAACAAATTCCACTGCAACCAAAGAAAGGCTTTACTTATTTTAAATTTCTTTTTTCTTGTTTTCTACTTTTCCCCTGGGCAAATTCAGAGGCCCATTATGCTTTTAACAGGGAGTTATGCTGCACAGTCACTGGGGCTGTGTCCCTGAGTGCTGGCAATGTATTTGTAAGGAACTCATGATCTCCGTGGGCACCCTTACAGAAGAAAGATCAGGCATGCTATCAATGAATTGGGAGTCCTTTCTGCATCTCAGTGACATTTTCATCACCATAACTGGTCACGGGTAGAATATCCCAGGAAGCAAACCCTAAAAATAACTTCTTACAACAAGTCCCCCAGCAAAAGGGGAGGGAACATTGCTTACACACAGTTAGCACAATTTGGTTATTACGAGAGGGACAACAAATGTCCAGAAAACAGGAGAGGCAGAGAGGAAGCAGAGGAGGAAAAGTGGGTGTTGAATCATACATCAATTTTTTCTGCATCACCAATGACTGAATTGGAAATGCTTTCCCAAGTGGAAATAAAGAAATTGAAATAGAAATCTGGAACCAAGTCTGCCCAGAATACTTTTAAATACAGTGAAGGAGGAAGCTTTGCCTGCTAAGCACCAGAATGAAAAGCATTATGCACTTCCCATAAGCTGCAGCCACCTTGGAGGAAGGTCCTTTAGGGCCCTCTCCAGCAATGGCCTAAGAGGTCCTAGGAATCCCTGTGAGCTACAGAGGAATTTCTTCACCAGAATATCCTCAGAAACTTGTGGAAGAGGAACCAGGAAGCAATTGTACAAGTGCTCCTGCCATAGCTGATAGCCAGGGAGTCTTTCGAGAAGCTTCTGCTTCCTGGAGAAGCAGAGGATAGGCAGGGGAAGAGCAGAACAAGTGGTCCACTTCTCAGCCACATGCTTAGAGGCACAAGCTCCCCAGCCAGCCTTCCTGACGTGCTGGAGGGGCTGCAATCCTCTCAGACTTCCCCTCAGACGGCTCATCTACTCCACTTGTAGCAGGGCTACTGCACACATGGCTCTTCTCCTCCTCCTTTCCCTCACAGCAAGTCACTTAGCAGCAGTCCCCAGCCTGCCAGGTGCAACACCTGAACAGCCTGGGCACTCCAACTCGCTCCACCTGCAGGCTCTCTCTCTCCCTGACATCATCTCTTTGCACAAGCACATGGTCTGACAGCCATGCAACAAAAGACAACACAGCCGTAAACCTGCAACCCATGGGGCCTCTGTGCTCTTCTGACCGACATGCAGAAGCTCACAACAGAAGCTCCAAATTCTAACAGGACATCCTGCGTAAGAAGGGAGTATGCTATAAAGACATCCTGACAGGACTGGCCCTAAGCAAACACCTGGTTAGACTGTGGCAGAGTGAGGAGGGCAAAAGCATGACAGGATTTTCCAGTTCCAGGATTGCTGCCCACTGTGCTTTTCCATGTTTTCCTGCTCCTGAGCAGCTGATGCATACACAGGCACAGAAGGGAGAGCTCCTACCATCAGCACTGTGCTGCCATCCCTTACTCCTCCTGCAAAATGTCTTTTCTAAACAAGTTTCCCTGTGCTGTGGGGAGGACCCAGCCACAACTGCAGACACTGGGCTCACTTGCACTCACTCCCTCTTGATTTACAGAAGTTCCCTGCTAACAGCTGCATTGCAGATGAACTCTCTTAAAGTGGACACGCAGTGAGACAGTAGGACACAGAGCTGCTCCAAAGGCAACACAGCCATATCAGCACCTTCTCTGCTGCATTCACAGCAACTGTACGTGTGCAAGAACTCCAGCAGCTCTGTCTTAAACTCAATAGGCACAGAGGGTCCTGAAGAACACAGCCTAACAAAGAGAAACCACACCAAATGAGCTTATTTCTGGACATAAGCTCCCCTCTTCTCCCCATCAGCTGATCACATCAGGTGTCAGTGGTTTTGGATGAACCAGCTAAGTAAGTATCAGACTACAGCTGGTGAGCAGGCAAGGTAACAGTGCGACAGGGAGGCAGATCTCAGCAGTGTCAAGTCACTGCAATGCAGGATCCAGGAATTCAAAGATGCAGAAGGAAGAATTTAAGTTCCTCTGGCTCAGTCGAGCTGCATGTTGCCCTGTTCCTGAGCCAACCCCTGCCACCCCTTTAGGTAAGGTAACTGCAAGCATGAGACCCAAGTTTTGTTTCTAAGACAGGGAAGAAATTTTGGCTGTGCTTTCAAATGAGAAAAAACTTCAGCAATTAACATTTCATAATTCATCAGGGAGATAAGAAACTTCTTGACTATTTGTGAAGTGGTGGGAGGGAAAGCTTCTTAAGCTCAGCTTCAGGACTGCTGAAGAAACTAAATGTACATAGCCACAAAGAGTTAAGAAGGCACAATGTGCTTGCTTAAAACTGTAACCAGGTCTGCAGCAACATAAACTGCTAGCAGCAACTAGTCACCTGAACTTGTTAGCAATATTTGATAATGATTATCATAAAAGCCAACTGACTTGGGTCTCTTTTTTCATATCTCTTCTTGCTGAACTTGGCTGTCTGGAGAAGACAAATGAGAGCTCGACTCCCAGTCCACTACTGTGGAAGTGCTTCCACACAAAGGACAAGTTGACCAACACTTCAGTCCTCTACATCATCCTTATTAAGTGCAAGAGCAATTCAGACAGACAGAGAAGGCTGTGGATCATTGCTCTGCATCGAAAATTTTAATCCAGGCAACTTCATAACAAGGAGCAGACACAACACAATACCCTAATCTGCAGAGCTGGCAGATTCTAGTCCAGATGACACACGAGTCAAACAAAAATGGGCATTTTTCAATCTGCAATCCAAAAATCAGGAATATTTAAAATAACACAGGAGCTATGAATCACCACTTTAACTTGTGAAGTGAAGAAACACATCATCACAATCAAGCTTTGTCTCTGCACAGGTACCAGTTATAAAATAAAGCTGTGCAACTTCAATGCTCCTAATCTCTCTGACACAATCTCAACAGAGGACATTTGATACCCAAAGCTTACACGGACAGGCCCCAAGGCAGGCAAAATTAAACTTAACGGCACACCAATTATTTTGGCAAACAACAGAAAAGTCCTGCTTGGCATCACCAGGCCATACACTCTAGCAGCCTCCAATAAAAATGTTCCAGGTGCCAGTAAATACAAGTTCCTCCTTCTACATCTATTTTTTTCCTCCAGCCAATGGGCAATTTCTTGGCCCATTACTTAGGAAATGTTATATGCTTTCACATAAAGGAATATGAGGAAATAAATAATTTTTTTTTAAAAAGGAAAAAAAAACAACCAAGATACATTTTCAGAATGGCAGCTGCTCTAATACATTAGAAACACATTTATTTGGCAGAAATTGGAGACCAATATAGGATGAGTTTTAACCAGATGTTTTCCCTGAAAAATCTTCCAGGGTACCCATGTAATTTGAAATGCGCATATAGAAAGTGCATCGCAGAGAGAGCACTGGACTGTCCCCTATGAAGTCACATTTCAAGTCAGGTGTATGAGATCAGGTCTCTAGCAGCAAACAGAGCTGGATAAACACACACATCTCACCCATCTCTAGAGCTGCAGGAAACTTTACAGACTAAATTCTGCTGCACAGGCAAGGAGAGCCCTTGTGAAAGAGAGATCCCTGTAAAAGAACAGGGAACACAGGAAGCACGCTAAAGTTTAAGGGTTTAGCTCTTCAGTCTCCTTTTTTTCACCTCAGACATCAGGATATGTCAGACTGCTCCTTTTCTCACTGCTCCCCTGGGATTGAGAAAACCTCTTTCAGAAAAGAGTTGTCTTCAACATCAAGAAATGACATCTCTGTCTTCACAGCTATCACTTACCACAGTCTACACCAACTGACTTATCGGGGATGACACAATAACTGCAGAAGATAAAGCACATCCAAACACTGAGTTACTTCATAAGACAAGCTGCAGCCTACACCAGCTAACTCAGGTGCCTAGAAGGGGAGTAGAAGTGAAGGCAAGGCAAGGCAAGGCAAGGATCCTTTCCATAGGGTTTCAGGAACTGGCTTTGGAGGCTTAAAATCCTTGTTGTCACATATGGCCTGTATTCACAGGAGCTTAAAAAGTCCACTGGGATTTGGCCTAGTGCGAAAGACCTATATCAATAATTTCCATAGATATTAGTGTCTCATCCCGTAAATAAATGTTTTGAGTTGAAGAAGCCCTTCCGGAATGAAACTAGTTTTTGTTACCACAATTCTACCTTACTAAGCCTTCAGACACTTTATACTAGTATATTGCTGTTCAGAAGTTTTCCAGGCACAGCCAGGTAGGTCTTTCCTGAAGCTGCCTGCAAGAAGGTATCATAATAATTTGCAGTACTGAAAACAACCAAGTGATACCACCTTTTGTTATGGAGCACTGAGATTTTGGGCACCAAGTGCAGAGACGCCCTCACCAGCTCTGTGCTCCCCAGCCAGCTGCAAATCACTAATTCTCCTAGGACCAGTCCTTATCGTGGTCAACCTCCACAAAGGAGGCTGCAGCATAGGGTCGTAACGGGACTTCCTCAGACCCCAGAGGAGGGAAAACTGCCAAGCTTAACCTCTCTCATGCACTGCCTGCCCACCATGCTATCAACTCTGATATGCAGGGACACTGCCCTAGCTCTGGAAAAGGAACAAAAGCATATGCAGGGTCAAGACCACCACTAGCCCTACTAGTGCTGATATGGTTTTGCATCAGACATTTTCAATGACAATAGCTTTGTGCTATCGATGACAGTAGTGCAGGCTGGTTAGAACCATCTTTGATAGTCTGCAACCTGCATGCAACACTGAAACTTGATTTCCATGAACTCCAGTGCCAAAAATCTCTAAGCACAAAGTAAAGAAGTAGAGTTACTTGTAGGTATAGGGAATAGGGAAAAAGAAGACTAAAAAAGAGAGACCATCTTTTCCTGCTTCTTACTTTCCACCTGCCAAAGCAATGCAAACCCCGATGACTTCTGCAGTGAAAGCAGGGTGCATTCACCCTCTCTTCAAAGAGGAAATCTGTCAGGGCAGTGTTGCTCAGAGTTTAGACTGAAGGAGGAATGCCAGTCTGCATTCCCCCCTGCCATCCCAGTAGTATAGGAAAGTGAGCCTGGTATTTCTCACTAGGATACTGTCCTTCGTTAATTCATCACTCACCCTCCTCCCCTCCCTTCTCTCCTATGAGAAAGTTTAATCCTTTGGCTCACATGCATCTGGTAAATTTTTCAGGCCCTGTTTGCCACTGTCATCATGGCAACAGCCCCCAGAGATAACCCAGCAGCTCTGTCACAGCAGGCAGGCTGCTGCCACTCCCTGCCTGATCTGCCATTTAGCCTTTGGCTCATAGGCCTACAAAGAGCTGTGGCCACTCCCAGGCTCATCTTCACAAGCATATTCCTTCCTTAGAGGTAAGTTTACATGGCATTTGTTTTTCTTTAAAATTAACTGCGTCTCCATTCCCACAATGCCTGAGAAAATTCTCAGCTCAATTTTTGGGACTCTGACAGAATCACACAAATAATAGCACTGCAAAAAGAGATTCTACCTTTGCTGTCCCAGAAAGAAAAGTTTTGTGTTTAACAGTGAAATCACCTGTGGCTTCTAGCAAAGAGAAAAGATTAGCTAACAACCTTCTCTGAAGCACCACACTAACCTGGACTTGTCCCAGCACCACAGGTAAGCACACTCCAGCCTCAGGTAAGACAAGGGTTCATGGCAGTGGAGGCTCGGACAACAGCTAACTCAGGATGGGAACTTTGGACAGGAGCAGCAGGACAGGGGGTGACCAGAGAGATATGTAACTCATGCTCTCAGGAACATAACGCAAAAGTTATATGCACACGCACATTCTCTGAAATGTCATCGCATTTACTCAACTCACATCTCAGAGATGGGGAATTCTCCCTCTGGCTCTGCCAGGAGCAGAGCGAGACAGATCCTGACACCAGAAGTAAAGCCACAAGGTCATCTCCTCCTCTCCTGATTCCATAATAAAAAGGCAAGATACAACATTAACCAGCTCTCCTGGCACCTCTGTATTAGTCTCAGACATCAGTAATCGGCCATTTGCACCAACACCTACACTTCTCAGTCTGGTCATCTAAATTGTGGGAGCCACAAAAATTGTACAATATCCTCTGGGAGGGAAGAAGAGTAAAGCAGCAGTACTAAAGGGCTATTTTCAATCAAAGCATTATAAATTAATATAATTATGGGTTAAGGTAACTGATCCATGAGAAACAAATGAACATTCAAAATGAACTCAAAATTAAAAAGGAAAGAAAGGCAGATGAAGAGTGAAAGGTAAAAAAAGATACAAGGAAATAAAATCTAACTATAGACTCAGTTTCAGCAGAAAGTTAAATCCATGCTCCATTCATCTTTGGCTACCCTTAGTGTTCAGAAAGCTTACTTCTAAGATACTGCCAGCCCATTTCTTCAGAGGTATTCTGTAACTGTTCTCATGCAGGCAGCAATACCAGAATGTTTGGGGAGATGTTACCAAAGTATAAAGTATTTAAATTTAATAAGGCATAAAAAGAAACACGATGTCAGCCTAATTCATAGAGCCCAAATTTTTGAAGCATTAAGCTTATTGTCATAAGGATCAGCAGCAACTACAGTAGTTGAAGTTACAGGGTCACATTTCCTCCATACACTAAAAAAACCCCCAAAACATCTAGTGAGCAACTCAAAATTTTAAGGATGCATTTGCCCATCAGAAATCAGTGCACCTCTATTTTCTCAACGATGACTACTCTGAGCACTGACATCACTTAGTTGCAGGCAAACACACAATGAGGTGAGATACTCCACATTTCCTTTTTACAGCATTCAAGGCTACTTTCCTGCGCTGGTGACCCTGGTGCCAGGCAATATTGCCCTCTTCGCCCAACAAAGCCAACCAAGCAAGAGCTCACTTTATAGTCAAACACTGGCAGATGAGTGGGTTTTTTTTAATATCTGTTATGCTGGTAAAAATCAGGAGATTTCAAGAACAGAGGAAACAAAAAGAAACACCTGAAATACCAAATCAGGTGGACAGGTCAGAAAAAGAGGGGGGTGATGCCTTCATTGTCAGGATTGTGCTCACAGACAGCAAGTGGAGAGAAATTTTTGCATTAGCATGCTTCCCTTTTAAAAATTGTCTTCACCTAATCTGGAGGGCCAAAACAACTAGAATACTTTTATGGCGTGGAAAGGAACAAAAATATTGTCATAGTCCTCTCTTAAAACAGTGGAACAGTGGTGCTAACCCATTGCTGGGAAGGAAGACACTTAAAAAATTTCTTTATGGTACATAGATGAATCCCCCTCTGCTAGTGATGACTTTGCTACTGTCTAAAGAAGGATTAAATTTGGAGACAGTGAAATCTCTGTGATATACTGCAAAAAAAAAGGCAGATACTTTTTCCACTGGATCCTTCTTACAGGAACTTGAAGTAGCTCTCCTTACCTAAAATATCTACAGGCTGCTCAACATGCTGCTTTTCACCATAGGGACACCTACAAATATTTTCTGGCTGATCAGAGTAAATGCTCTAGAGCCAAGGGCTTTGGGACACGTGCAGGAGTTAGTCTAATCACATTTCTGCCATACACAAATCCAGTTTATATTGGGAAAATAAGAAACCCAACTCTCACCAAGCTCCTTTCTCTAACCTCGTGCAGAGGCAGTAGGAATTCCTGCCCAATCTGTGTGCCCACTTCCCCCCCCACCATTGTTAATGCCGGAAATTTAATACTCAATGTGACCACTGAGAAGACAGACACAAGCTGAAATCCTGTCTGCTCTGTTCCAGCTCCTTTATAAAATATACAGCGTAAACTGAGAGGCAACCTGGGGTAACCCCAACCATCACTAACATTCACAGTGGGAGGAAGCCAGCTTCTAGCCATAGTGAGCCACAGTAAAGCAAGGCTTCCACAACTCACCACCCCAACAATCTCTGCTGGCTCTCAAACCAGGGCATTTTCCTGCCTGTACTGATATGTTGGGGCAGGCAAAAAGCCAAGCTGACCCTCAGCAGCCTCCCACTAAGTTCCCAGGTCCAACCTCTCCTCCAAGGTCTGGGTCTCCTCTTTGGCACAAGCCCTCCTCTTCTCCAAACACTTCTTCCAATGAAATTTCCCCTATTGGTGTATACATACTATTTGAATCCCTCTTCCCCTATGCTGGGGACTGCAAGCAGAGGCAGGTAGGAAGAACAGGGGGAGGCAGGCTGCTCGTGGGAGGTAGAGGGCTGCTGTTTCTACCATCAGCTGAGCAGCCTCACCACCAGCCCCTGCTGCATTTGTGTGCTGTGGTGCAGAGTGAAGAGTTCAGCCGTTTGCTACCCGCAAGCCCAATCCACCAAATGATTCTTCCCCTGCAGCCCCCATCCCGAGCACCCAGACTCTTACAGCCGCTCCATCAGGCAGTTCTCAGCCTCATACACTGCTCTGAGGGGTGGGCAGCACTCTGCTCTGCTCCCTGCTTCCCTCCATGTGTGCAAAGACCTCCAAAAAATTTCCAACCCACTGCAGCTGGTCTGCTATATATGCTCCCAGCCTCTCTCAGACTTCTGCAGGCAGCAAAGGGGAGGCACGGGGTGGAGCTGGGGTGCAGGAAAGCTCTTCACTCAGCCCATGCTGCAGGAAGGAAAGCTTCTCTCCCGAACCAAATGACTGGACCTGATTTGGCTGCTCAGCAGCAACGGCTGAGCAGACACAGTTTGATTTGCCATCCTCTGCAAGAAAGGACATTTGTCCTCAACCTGCAAACACAGGAACACATAGAGGACACCCATCACAGACATTTCTACGCGAGTCTGGCTCTGCGCTTGAGCCCCCCGTGACCGGGTGCTGGGCTTGCCTGCCCCGGCAAGCCAGTGGCCCCACTGCAGTGCAGCAGCCTGCACACAGCCAGCTCCAGCAGTGTGCACTGCCCCACAGAGACTCAAAACCTGGCAGCCTCAGGAGCAGTCCAAGGGAGTTTCAATGCAAGCAGCAGCTAGGAACACGTACAGACCAGATCAAGAGAGATGCTAGGGACTAATGCTGCTAAACTTCCTCTGCAGCATTCAAGCTCAAGGTTTTAGTGTCCAGGGGAACTACTGCTGACACTTTCAACAAAACATATTGTAAAGCCCAAATCAGCAACCACTACAGAACCAAAAACCAGGACAATAGTGGTGTGGGAAAATAGCAGAGTTGGAAGTATAAAGAGTGGTTTTTTTCCTGTTGGGGTTTGATACACAGAAGTAATTCCCTGCTCCTCCCACAATCCACATAATCTCCTACAGGAACAACAACAAAATCACTCAGTAGACTGCAAATTTTTATCTGGCTTACAAATTTGGAAAGATGAAAAGGAGGGAGAGAAGCCACCTCTATTTCACAGTCAAAAGCAAAGCCATAGTAAGGATAGTGGACTAACTTACAAGACAGCTGTTTTTAATTCTTTCATCAAGAGATGTCACTTGCCAGAGTTAAAAGATACAGATTTTCAACAGCAAATTAAATTTAGCAATAGATGTAATACACAGAGATTTTTTCTTCTGCACCTAAAAAATAAAAGGGCAGAAATACTACAGATGGTGGCAGGATCACTAAATGTTATTTGGTACAAAAAACATCCTAAAAATTATAAAATCCTAAAGCTCTGCCTACCTCTTTCAAAAGCCAGACTCTCTCTTGAAGTGTATGCTAGCAAGTCAAATTGGGGATATCTCCCTACTGCTACTGAAGCTGCTGTTTCTCTCTTGATCTTTTGATCACTGCAAGTAATTTTACTTTATTTGAACTTCACTGTAGCACTACTTGCTATGAATTTTCATGTTCAAAAAGTATTCTGGTGAAAGCCACAAGACAACTTTCAAAAAATTACAGTTATTACTTGCCTCTACCCGTAGCACTGGTAAAAGTCTGTGCATTCAATCCCATAGGAATTTCAGATGACTGAAGCATTGTATTTCCTCCATGTGTAATAACAACTGCTCTTATATGTCAGCTGAATGCTGACTAAGGTGAAGTCTGTTTCCTCTCCCTTTCCACAAGCATTTGGACCCTATTTAACATTAAACTTCTTGGCATGGTCTTCACTGGGCAGTCTTAAGCATCAACACAGCATGAATAATAGCAAATACTTCACTGAAGCCAAAATATGAATTTTAATTTAGACCAGCTCTTACTGACAAAACTTATTAAAAGAGAGAAAAGGCATCCAAAAATCACAGACAATATAAAAAAGAGACTCCTCTCAACTGCTGACTTGGTATTTTATGAAGGGTGAAGTTTACTAGACTGAAGCTGTTAGGACCAGCACCCCGTCCATCCTCCTTGCTTTCACAGAGAAACACCATGCTTCTGCAAGTCTTTACCCATTCATTGCATATAATTCACCCTGATGCATTCCTCTTTCTCCTTTTCAGCCACATACAGTAAGCTTTTCAGCACTTCCCAGTCACCTATCTAGTATTTCTTCATCACAAGTCTTGAAAAACAAAGGTAACAACAAGTACTGCAGAAGGAGAGCAAGGCTCTGTTACCATTGCCTTGAACAGATTCAAGGAAAGCACTACAGCAGGCAACACTTCTGTGAAGCAGCAATGGGCTATACTTTGCAGCAGCAGCAGCAGCAAGATGCTGACTCTTGAAGTAGCAGTTACTGCATCAGGTGTCCATACAGGTTCAAATTCTGCTAGAGATAGTATAAAATGTTAAATGTAGCTCTGCTTAAGTTGGAGAGGGGCTGGCTGTCCCCACATAAGGGAATATTCTGGCTCTCTGACCGTGCCTAGAAGAAAACCAGCGATGTGGGAGGAAGGTCAGGAGGGTGGGTTACCCTGCACAATGGACAGTGTGCAGCTGGGCACACAGGAGAGCCCTGGACAGAGGTACTGATGGGCAGAGACATGGACAGCCCAAGGAGAAGTGCCAGCTTGGGGAAAGGACACATCAGGCAACACATATCCAAGATGCTGCAGAATTAACACCATAATTCTGCTCCTTAGAGAGACAGCTTTCTAAAACGCCTTTTCCCAAGATTTTCATTTTCAGGTTGCTGAATTGAATCTCCCCAATCACTGATTTACAGCTGCAATGTCTAAATAGCACACATTTTTCCTTCAATGTTTTAAAGACCTATTCCAAGGTGAACTCACTAACTTCCTATCAAATTACTCAAGTCTTTTACTAAGTACTTTTTGTACTTACCCCTTGAGCTCTCAGCAAACACATCTGGAATAACCGAGGAACCTACATATTAAGCTAAAGCCACCATACACTTTTCACAGATTCCTCAGTTCTCAGTTAAAACTTCAACACAACCTGATCAGTACCTTGTTTCTAATACTCCTCTGTAGTACCAGAAACACACATTTTCTTTCTTGGTTCTCCTTACACTTACCCTACCTAACTGGTACGTGTTTAAGTATATCATTGCCAGCTGCCTTGAGTTGAGTAGCTAAGGACCAGACTAGCAGCCTTAATGTATTTTATTTAAAGGAAGGTATGAAATCTAAATAGTAAGTATACATCATAACATGGCCTATATTCATCCACACTTACTTTTCCTACCTGTTGGGTCATTAAACTGTCATCACCTTACTATGAAAAACAATTAGAATCTATTTTTCCCTCGGTAATTCATTAAATGACCAAACACTTAAAAACTGACTCAATCAGTTTTTCTGAGTGTTTTGGCCTTCAGCTAACACATTTTTGAATTTTCAACTATATTCAGCATGCATTTTTCCCCATTTTTCTTATCTCCAGTTAACTCCCGAGTTAACTTCACTACCCTGTCCTTTGTATGATAACGGTTTAACCTTCACGATCAGTTTATCAAATTGCCCCCTCCCTTCCCCAAGCAGCCTGGTGTCCACTAGCATCTGAGAAATGGCTCTCCTGAGCTTAGTCCTCTCACTACAGGATGGACAGGGAGGTTTGTGGAGCAAACGCAGCATTAATGGCCGTCAGCAAAGCAAAGCCACTCTTCAAACCTCTCCCATATTAAGTTGAACTAATTTTGAACTCAAGAGATTGGATATCCCACCTACATCAGCAGGCAGTGTTACGTGACCATTGAGGGGACACTGATTCTCAAAAGATCTGCAGCCACCTCATTAACAATCCAGGGCTCCACTGGTTGGTCCCCAAAATGACCTCAGTCAGGCTAAATACTAAACACCTTAGCAGATATGCTTGCTTCCAGAAGTGGGAAAAAAAAAAAAAAAAAAAAAAAAAAGGAAAAAAAAAATCACTGCTTCACAGCACATTACCACTGACACTACTTCTTCATACAAACCACACAAACTACAGTAAATGAATGGAAATTTTTCACTATTCTTCAAGCTGTCTTCTGCTCTTATCATCACATTTCATATTCTGGCAAAAATGAGAATACATATTCTATTTTTCTTTTTTGTAAGGATTAGGTAAAACATTATTCACTTCTAAATCATTTCTCAAGATCATTTGCTTTCTCCTCATGTTTTTCCCTTTCATTTCTCAGTCAACCCCCTACTAAGCCCTCTACTCAACTAGCAAGATAGTCAAAGGCTTCATACATTAATTTTGTGAAATCTGAAAGGCCTCTAAAGACTTACAACTCTTCTTGCTCACCTTTTCTAGAAAGAGTTGCCTCTGGCATCTCAACTTGTTGCACTCCCTGCTTTCAGCATCTTTCATTGCAGTTCAGTTTCTCTCATTCTCCCCCGCATCTGCCCCACCCAATCCCTGTAGTGATTCCCTACACACTAGAAGACGCACATTCCCCTCACACTATATGGCCTACTACCCTTTATGCATACGTATGTCCCTGGAAAGCAGAAGACTAATAGCTTGGAAGAGTTAGATTTTCTCTCTTTTTATCACACTACAGTCTAGTTTCAGGTTTTGTAAGCCTCCAGGAGTAATGAAAGCACAAGCCCCTTGTTCAAATATGCTGAGAAGTCAAATTGGCAAGATTTCTCCATCCAACATATTTCTGTCTTTGAATGCAGACTTTTTAGCTTCCAAACACACCACCTTTAACTACAGCATGAAAGGAGCAAGGCATATAGCATCTATTTTTCAAAAAAATAATCACATCTGTTCTGGTAAGACAGATCTTCTAGGTAAAAAAGATATTCAGCAAAATAAGTCTGCAATACTTCTCTTTACTATGAGTGATTGGTACAGACACACACAGAGATGAATCTACCTCTAGCTCAGGTTGAAGAAGAAAGATCTCAAGAAGAAAAAAGACAACATCACTTTACAGAGTATCCATTTCCAGACACAGGAATTTTTCTATCATCCTACACTACCTTCTTTCAGGCTCCTCTTTACCACACAACTCAATTATTTTGAAATGCCTAAAAATAATGACTGAAACAAGCAACTCCAGATCCCTTAAATTTATTACAGCCTCAACTCCAGTGAAGTATTTTCCTACTAATATAGGGAAGAAAGGTAGATAGAGACACTAACCTCTGGCTGACAGTTTTTTGGTGTTGATGATTTTTGCAGCATATTCCTGTGAAGAATTTTTCTTTACACATCTGCGGACCACAGAGAAGGCTCCCCTGGGAAAAAAAATAAAGAGGGTAGGTGCTATGAAACTGAAAATGAAACTACAATAGTAACAATTCCTGTTCCCAGAGTGGACCAGATTAAGGACAGGGCAGAAGACACAGAGGAAGGACACAACACCTGAGAATCTGATAAACAATGCATGCTGTCTGATCAGCAAAAAACTTAAGTCTGTATCGTACTCAAGCCTCCTGAAGGCTCCTCAAGCCCCCTCACGGACAGCGCAGTAGGAAGAACACACTGTGTGGGGAGAGAGAGACCATACAGGCCAGAAACAGGACATGAAGGGATTAATAAACAAGAGACAAACAGTCCCGAACAGCGCTGCAAACACTAGCTGGTAAGTCCATCTCCCAGAGACAGCATCCCTGGCAATCACAGCACAAACCTAGGACTCATGTCACCCATGCTCAAGTGGAAGCTCTGTCACAAAATCACTGCAACACTTTGCAGAAGTTAATAGTTCTCTCATATCCCTCAACCCACTTGCAAAATGGGGATAGGCATGTACCTACTAATGAAGTAAGTAGAAAACTACAAGGCTTTCTACATTTCTCAAGCTGGAACTATTTGTATTATTACAACTATTCCAAAGAGAATTACTCTTGGAGAAGAGATCTGAGAGAGAGGGAAGAAGGATTTCTGTGAGGAAACAGACTGAATACAAGAGACCAAGGTGAAAAGACAGAGACTGAAAATCTACAGGACTACACAATCAGCATTTGGAAACAGCTTATTTTTTAAAAACAACAAAAAAAACCCCAAGGTGGGGGTTTTTACAGAAAAGACTTGAAAAGGGGAAAGGACAAATATCAGAAAACTAGCAGAAAATTCAAAGTCCTTCAGATCAGGAATGCAAACCCATGTCTAGGGACAAACGTCCGTATTTCAGCTATGAGAGAGGGGAATAGAAGCTGCACAAGGGCCCCACAGACAGTCCTACAGGGAGCCTAAAATAGCTTGAATCCTTCCAATACTGCGGAGTCCTGGCCTTTTTATCCCCTTCCTCAACCTCTACATAGAAACCAATGAGCATCAAGGTGAGCACCAGCACTGGGGCCCGGGCTTGGTGACACACAGCTGCAGCAGCCTGGGGAGGGACAGGGACACCGGGTTGGAGAGAAGAGATGCAGCAGAGCCCAGCAGTTGGTGCAGGAAGGGAGAGAGCGAGCAGCAGCACCCACGAAAGCACTGTCCCCATAATCCTACTCTAGCCCTTTCTGCACTGCTTTCCTGCCCAACTGCGCTCCCCTGCAAAACCCTGTCCTAGGGTGCAGCAGCAAGTCTGCCAATGCGGAGACAAGTGCGGAGAGAGGGAGGGAAGAAGCGAGGAAGCGGGGAGGGAAGAGAAGCGCGGTGCAGCAGCACCTGGTCCTTTCACAGGGACAAGGAAGTGGGGACTGAAGCATCGCGGAGTGGCTGTAACAGTGCCGCGTCCCAGCGCAGAAACAGTTGCAGGGGACGGCAACGTGCAGCTGGGAAACGGTGCGGGAAGGAGAACGGGGCAGCCAGGTCCTGAGGAAGGAAAGGAGGGAAGAGAGAAAATCTCGGGGTGCAACAGGAGCAAGCAGCCCGAGACAGGCTGCAGGGACACCCGCTGCGGCGGGGCGACCCAGGAGGGCAGGAACACCTTTCCCTCCGGCGGCTGTGCCGCTGGGGTGGACGGGGGGCTGGAGAACAGGATTACAGCGCGACAGCTAATCCTTCTCCGGCTCCCGGGAGAGCCGGGTCGCCTGCACAGTGCTCCCAGCAGCGCCGGTGGGTCCCGGGGCCGGGGCGGGCGGCGGGGCGCGGCGCGGGGCGCACAGCAGGCTCCGTACTTGCCAAGCTCCTCGTAGAGCTGGTACTCGTCGGTGAAGCGGGTGCACGTTGCCGTGGTGGCCATGTTCGGGCTGCGGGAGGCTCAGCGTCGCTGGGGCATGGGGCAGGGCGGCGGGCACGGGCCGGACGGGCGCGCTGCTCGGCGGCCTTCCTCCTGGCTCGGCGGGGCGGCGCGGGCTCCCCCGGCGCCCGGCTCGGCGCTCCCCGCTCCGCCGTGCACAGTCACCGCTCGCCGGGGAGGGGAAGGAGGCTGAGCCTGGCCAGCACCGCGAGAACTGGCTCGGAGACACCCCGCGCCGGCCCCCTCCCTCCGCCGGCCCCGGCCCGCCGCGGGGTGTGGCCGCCGGGGGCGCTCCCGGGGCGCCCGCAGCGCCG